>NW_026623067.1:30441473-30744503 GCF_023065955.2 Ursus arctos
ACTTTTTAAACACTTTTTTTTTTGCATTATCTGAAACATCTACAAGGAACACTTAACACTGTTAAAATCTAGGGTAAAGCCTTTAAAAAAAAATGCCTTTTGTTGAAATGGCCCACCCCCAAAACACATATTTTAGAGAGATATGTAATCTAAAGCTCTGGAACATGACTATTTAATGCTAATGGTAGATGAGTCACAAGCAATTTTAAAATCTGAGTTTCTCTAAATTACTGCTATGTATCTTTAAAATATTGTACAGAATCCCCATATTAAATACAGTAGATCAAGAAGTTATATAATATTCTAATGGTAATGAACACTGTTTCTAGTTGTTAATGGAAATTCAAATGAATGAAAATGGCTTTAAAATGGTTTAAGTGCTACTAAATGTAAGGGGGTTACTGAGAAAAACTTACATGTACCTGTTTCATAGAAAATTAGTGAGTAATGGGCATTTCTCAAATTTTTGTCAAGGGAAATTAAAAACAAAGAAAAATATGGCTATGAATCCACCAGAATTAGTATTCAAGGCCCTGTCTAAGGAGAAAACACGAATGTTTACAAAAACGCTAGGAAGCTATGTAGTCTCTATTGAACAAAATCATTAATTACACTTTAATCTGGAGGCACATCAGTTACCCTTGGTCTCTGCTTTAAGTATATTCAAGGTCGGTAAGAGAAATATACATACACTCAATGGAGCAATCTTCTCATCTGGGGGCTCTTCATTAGTGCTATTTTCTTGCAGGCTTTTCTGTCCTGTAACTCTTAACTGAGTGCTAAAAAACAAACAACGCAATTAATTTGCATAGTGTGGGCTTGGCTCTCCACATCTCCCTTAACAGTTTGCACTATTCAGAATCTTAAAAGCTATTTGGGGACGTCATTAGGAAAAAGCAAAGATTCTAATGGGTTAATTGTACCCATACTCGCTAATGTAACAAATGTTTTCCTGAAGGTTATATCTCACTTGCTTTTAGGGAAGTTGGCAAAACTGCTCTTAAAAAATTTTTTTTAAATAAGTATTTCCAGGGGCACCAGGATGGTTCAGACAGTTGAGCTCCTACTAAAGATTTCGGCTGAGGTCATGATCTTCTGAGTTCTGAGATCAAGCCCCTGGGGCTCCGCGCTCCCCAGGGAGTCTGCTTGGGAGTCTCGCTCTCTCTCCCTCTCTCTACTCTCTTCTCCCTCTCTCTCTCAAATAAATATATCTTTTAAATAAATCAATCAATCTAAAGTCAAATTTCTGGGTCTATGTTTTGACAGGAGCCAAATCATAAAGAGTATTACACCTGTTTTCTTGCTTGACTCTTAGAACGAGAGGCAGAAAATGAGGACTAAAGTTTTGAGGAGGCAGAAGGCATAGGCTTGGCACTAGTGGCTACGCACCTCCGTGGCCTAGAGCCGCTAACTCCCTGCCCACTCCACTCTGCTTTCTCTGAGATCTTCTGCAAACGGTGCGCTCTTCCTTTCAAGCCTAAGAGAGGACACGTATTTCAGGGCCAAGCTCTGGAGGCTGGCTTGCCGCCCTCGGGTGTCCCTGGGCCGAGGCCTAGTCACCCCCGCCTTTTCGCTCGCCCACCCTGGGCCCTGCTCCACAGGTTTGCCAGCTGGGGCTTACAGTGCGCAGAGTGCCTCCTGTCTGGACCTGGGGGGGCCTCTGCCTTCACGGTGGGGCCTAGGTCCGGAGTCGGGGTGACGTTGAGCCTCTGGCCCGCCCGCTTCTTGCGGGTATAGACCCGTAGTGACCACATTGCCACCCCACCCCCAAGGCCTCGGGGACCTCTTGGCCCTCCACAGCCTGTCTCTTCGCCTTCCTGAGGAAACAAGCTACTGTCTGAGTGCGCCACCGTCCGAATGTAGCTGCCTGTGGAGCAGTAAGACAGGAGCTGCGCGAAGAAACGGAAAAAGTCCACACTGCCAACGCCTGACTGACTGGAGCGTCCTGCTCCGCTCCCGCCCTTTTTTTTTTTAATCTCGAACAAGCCGCGCGATGGCTTCTGGGAAGCGGAGTGAAGAGGAGGCACCGCCCTCTGGAGACGGCCCCGCCTCCCTGGAGGCGTGGCGTCCGGGTTTGAGGCAGTGGGCCCGCTTGCTTCCCTCACAGGTGGCGGAGGTTCATGGGTTTCTCGCCTGGAGGGAAGCTTAATGGGGAAAAGCCTTTTTGTTCTCCAGGAGGTTGC
Source organism: Ursus arctos (assembly GCF_023065955.2). Taxonomy (NCBI): domain Eukaryota; kingdom Metazoa; phylum Chordata; class Mammalia; order Carnivora; family Ursidae; genus Ursus; species Ursus arctos. The sequence continues at coordinate 30,443,657 of NW_026623067.1, forward strand.
TCCTTCGCTTTTCATTTCTTCCTTAGTGTGATGGGCCCTTCACGTGCATGCTACTGATGGCTCAGCCCCTCTCCTTATAACATTGCATTAAAGCTTTGATAATGGAGTTTGGGGGTCCGAACATAGGGAATCTAGCAGGGGATGGGAGAAGGGGACGGGGGCCGCAGGGCGTCACCTAACTCAGTGTGGGAAGATCAGACAGGAACGAAAGTACATTAAAGAATATCCTCCTGAGCAATGAACTTCAGCCCCGAGGCCACCAATATACTGGGGGCCATGGTATTTGAGAGTCTAAAGGAGCATTCGAAGATCTTGGTTCCAGGATATTTCTTCTTAAGGATAGTGGAATCCCTTAGCCCCTGCCCAGGAGCTATCTCCCGGACATCTGGGCAGCCTTACGGTTAAGGCAGAGAATTTCTTACCTCCTACTGTCTTGGGGCTCCGCTCGTTTGCTCTGCATCATTGCAGGAACTTAGGAATGACCACGCTCTCTCCGTACACCGTGGTTGAACCATCTGGCTGCATCTGATAAACATACTGTGCACATAATAACCATCTTCCTATTTTTAAAAATGACATTTCACAACATTAAAAAATGCATTTGTGGAGATAAAATTACAAAACCCAAAGACTTTTTTTTGTGATTTTCCAATATTGTATGTGTGACTATAGCACACATACCACCACAATATTTTCATAATGAAATCACTCCGAATTTTTTTTAATTTAATATAGGCTCATAGAAAACCACGACAGTTGATTCAGTATATAATTAATCATTAAAACTTAGCTTTGTAAAGAACAGAAGGTGGCTATTCTTACTTAATTAGATACAGTGCTTTGAGTCCCTGAATCAATACTTACTGAGCACCGTGGTCTGTGTTAGACATTGTGGTAGGTCCTGGGGATACAGAGGTGTGTTAGAAATGGTCCTTCAGTCTAGGATCTCATAGTGTTGTTGCAGTACAAAGCAAGTATCATATTTCAACCTCCTTTCTTTAGTTATATCCATAATATGCTGACAGGCAGTCTCTAGTTTACAAGTCAGTTCTCCAGGCTCTCCTCTCTCCCTTTGCGGGCTGTTGTGAAAAAAACTTGGAGTTCTTAAATGACCTGTGGGAGGTCTGGGTCCTTCCATGCCCTACACCTAAAAACGGAAGAAACAATGAAAAAGGAAAGCAGCTTAAAGCAAAAGCTGATCTGTGATTTGCTGGCCCTATGGAGGTCGGTCTCACTCTACCGGTCTGCATTTACTGAAATGCCATCAAGCAAAGATTTATGGGAGTTAACACATGGGGTTTCAAAACTGGAAATAAACTTTGGAATGATTTCTTGAGCCAAAAGAAGTCCTTGGAGATAGTCTAGTTGTTTCCTCATTTTGCAGCTGAGGAAACTACAGCCTAGGGAAGCTCATTATGACGGATGATTGGCATAGGCAGCATGAGTCTGCTGGCATTTGGCTAGTGTGTTTGTCATGACCCTGTTCCTCCTAACACATGGTTGGGTAGGGGGGAGGGGCAGCAAGGAAAGGAGTTTGAAGCCCTGGGTAGCAAAGGGATGAAAGAGACTACAGACAGATTTGGTCTGTTTAAAGCTTCACCCAGAACCAGCTTATAAAATGGAAGGAGATGGGTCCCGTACAAAAGGACGAGGTAGGGCAGACACATCTCAGTTCAATTATCTGTCTCCCCCCATTCTATCCCCAAATGCACAAATGCCAGTGCAAGCATTCATCCATGAGTTAAATTGATAATTCCATATCTAGGCTCAGAATTCTGCCATCACTGATTCAGTTCAGTCATGTGATGGGTTTGACTAGGTTTGGAGCAGTTATGGAGTTGCAAACTTCCGTGGGAGAACAAATTCCAAATTTTGAAGAGATTTTGGAAGAATGTTTTTTTTTGAAAACAGCCTGCTTGTGGCTTTAGGATTCCCTGGAGCTCAGAGTAAATCTTTCTGTATGCTTTCTTATTGAGTGACCGACCCACTGAGCAGTTTTGTTTGTGGTACTATCCATAGGTTTCAAGGTGCAACTGAAAACCAGTTTATTTTTATTTTTCCTTACTTGACAAGAATGAAAAAAACCAAAGTGATAGATGAAATGTATCATCAGGTATTGCAACCTTAATGCATATGAACATTATGCATGAATGTATGAAAAAGAACCAAGGGGATTTTTCATTAAATGGATATTTCTTTTATTTTTATTTTAAAAGATTTTATTTATTTATTTGAGAGAAAAAGACAAAGATAGCAAGAGAGAGCACAGGCAGGGAGGAGAGGGAGAAACTGATTCCCCACTGAGCAGGGAGCCTGACGGGAGGCTTGATACCAGAACCCTGGCATCATGACCTGAGCCAAAGGCAGATGCTTAACCGACTGAGCCACCCGGGTGCCCCCAAACGGGTATTTCTTGAGCATCCACTATGGACCAGACCTTCTGAATTACTGGGGCTACAACCTTAAGCAACTCATGGTGTGAGTGGGAGTGGGGCAGAGGGAATTTTCTAAGATAAAAGGATAGTTGAGCTGTTTTAAGAGCTGCGTGGTGGAAGGTAGTGGGGGGGGGGGACTATATGTGCCACATGGAGGCACAGAAAAGCATGACGCTTTTAGGACACTACATAAACTAGTTGGTATGACTGGAGCCAAGGTTCCATGGGGGAAGGGCAAGAGAAGAGATGCTAGGCCCTGTGTGCTGAACCAGGGAGTCTGAACTTTATCCTGGAAACTATGGGAAGTCATCAAAGGAATATTAATCAGGAGAGTGGCATGACCAGATTTTCAATTTAGAAAGATCACACTGACTGAAAGCGGATGGTGAAATTTAAAGAAGCTGAGGTGGAAACAGGAAGACTAATTAAGAAAGAACGGTAATATTCCAGACAAGAGATGAGAATGGCTCCAACTATCCTAACAGCTGTGAGAATGGAGGGGTGGACAATAGCAAATCTATAGAGGAGGCAGAATCTGTGTAACTGAGGCATGGCAGAATGCACCATTTTAAGAACATGTAACTTAATTAGCTTGTATATGGGTAAAAGACATTATAGAAGTGTTGTTTAGGGGGACTCACCATGGAAAAATTGAATACAATTATTTGTTCTTTTAAAAGTATAAAAAATGACTTAAATTCACGACACATTTGGTAATAAAAGTAAATGTGCAAAGCAAAGGAGAGTCTCTGGGTGGGGACAGTAAATCTCCGGAGTTTGAGGATTCTTAAAGAGAATGCAGAGTATGTTGACTGGTGTGATAAAGCTTGATGGAATGTTTGATTATCGAACACCGGTAATATACCAACATCAGGGCATTATGCTATATAAATATGTAAAGTAATTATAAGCAACTTTGAGAAATGAAAAATCTTTATTTTTTACAAAAGTTTTCATAAATGCATTTTATATTTGATAGGCATGCTATTATAACAAAGCAACTAAAAATATAATTACAGTTAAGATACTTTTATGCATATTTAAAAGGTAATTTTTAATCTCAATTTTTAAAAATTGAAAGTAGAATAAGCAATTCTTGGAAAAATATCCATTTCCCCCTGCCCCATGCAATTGTTGCAATGACTTAACAAGGAAAATTAATCAGTCAAATGAATGTCTAAAAGCCACTGTCACCTCAACAAAACCTTTTCATTTTGGGACAAGGTTTAGAGATGCTTGTATTCCAGGTATTTATCTATTGCCTCTGGGTTATGACCATTCATTGTTCTAAGTCAAGGGTTCCTCATTTAGGGCTTTGTCCTCCCTTGAATGCTAATCCCATTCTTAACTGCAGTTAATTGTAGAATCACAGAAAGGACTTTGTGCATACTTGAGAAAAAATTCAGACTATCAGGATTGTTTTCCTTTTCATGTTTATGCTTCCTTAAAATAAAAACAGGCAAGAAAATATAGCAACTTAATTCAACATATAATTTATCAATTTTATATATGATTATTCATTCTTTTTTTCCTGAGATATGAAGCAAGTTTGTAAGTAGTCTGTTTTCATGCAAAAAAACACATTTTTCCATTGTTTACATTCATTTCATAGTATTTTGTATTCTAAATAACTATATCACCTTTGTGCTTTATACATTTGGAAAATAAAGAATAATTTATTTTCTTTACTGCAGAAAAAAATAAAAGATGATCAGTTTGTTGATGGGTAATAAAACCAAATTAAGTGCTACCTTCAAGTTGCTGAAACATTACCTGACTATAAAAATTGCAATGGAAAGTCCTATTTTTTCTCATGCTTGCAGTTTTACTTAAACTTAGAATGAAAGTTTGACTTGCACATATGAGGGAGACATGGTATGTTTATTCCTCGGACTTGTGAGTTTGTGAGTTCCTAAATATGGAACTAGGCCTCTATGCCACACCTCAGCTTCTCTGTCTCACCTGGAGGAGAATCACAATACGATATAAAGATGTCTTTTACGGCAAAAGGAAAAAAAAATTGGTGTATATCCTATTTTAAAATATACAGGATTAGTTTGCAAAATGTGAAAATTACTAATTTATATTACCAATTACATTACTAATTTACATTTGAATGAAAACCGGATAAAAGGCCAAACATTTAGGAACACGTTTTCTGTAATTGATCTCTGTTACAGCTCTAGATTTTACATCCTATCAGATGTCCACTATAAATGTGAACGTCTTAAGTACATAGGCTTTTTCCATATTTGTTAAAGAGAAATACAAAATTTTTCCCCCAAAATGAAGTTGGGAAATCTGAGGCAAGAGGGATTTTTCCATTAACACATATTGTTTTATCTCTCCTTTATTAAAAAACTCAGCGGACTTAAACAGAGGAATAGATAAATGTACCTGCAGTGTATTTAGCGCCAACTGTTTACTTTTCTCAGCACGTCTGCTGTAACCTATTTAATGGCCCAAGTGTGATGCTTTTCACACAGATCAGGAAGGCCAGAAGACACGTGAAGATCTTTAAAGTGAGAAAAAGAAGAAATACTTAAGCTGTCCATAATCAATCATCTTTAACTACAGTGAGGTATAAATAGACTCAATATAAGTTTTAAATTATTTGCTCACGATACATTGTCCAAAATCCTTTCGGAAACAGAAGACAACTATGAAATTTTGATTGAGTGGAAAGACAATGGGAAGCATCTTCATTTTCTTCAGGTGTGAAGCTACTTGCCTTAAAATAGTGTGAATATCTAATTCAGTTAACGATTTTCTCTTTTAATTAGTAAAATATATTAAATATAAAAAAATTAATGCTATATAGATGTGGCCTTGGGACATTTTTAGAATTTGTTTTTTCAGAATTGCCTTTAAAAGTTAATATGCACAGAACTAGCACATACACTAAAAGTCAGATTTATAAGTGTAAGTAGAGGGTCTGCAGAAAGAATATACCAAAGGAATATGTAAAAATTGGATAATGCATCAAATGAAGGTGTGATCCACTTTTGTCAAGACTGAAATATAAGTGTGTTATCACTGATACAGATTCATCCAGTAGGCCTGTGTGAGAACGCATTTTTTTTTTTTTAGCCAACAGCATTTATTTACAGCTTGGATTTGCTCCAGCAGAGAGCAACTTCTGCACTGCGAACGCTACCCCCATGTCTGCTTGCAGAGTTCTGTCTCTACTGAAGAAAACACTTGCCTAGGGACAGTTCGTTCTGCAGATGCACAGTCTATAGTTTGGAACCTAACTGATGTCCATGCTGGGCTTTAATTATATGAAATTGTCGGCACTCAGGTGCAAGAAGTATCTAAACACATAATGCAAGAAAGGAGGTTTCCATGGTTAAGCTTAGAAGCTGTAAAGATTTTATGGATGGAATTATGCCCTAAGAGATATTTATCTATGATGGACTTAAAAAGTTTTCTAGGGGTATTTTGAAGTGGTTCTTCAAAATTAAGTTGTTGAAAACCTATTTTCTTTGGAAATAACAACCCCACCTCCTCTTGTTCAGGATTACAGCCATATTGGGTTTCCCAGGCCTGGCATGGACATACTGAGAATGGAAGGCCTGAAAAACCCAGCAAGGAACACGGGTACATTAATTGTTGCCTATCCTGAGAAATAATTCTGGGTTTCTTTTCCCATGTCTTCCCCAAAGTTCCATTCATTGTACAGTCAACAGACATCTTTTAGAATTCATGTGTAAGAAGTCCATGGATATACACATATTATTCATGAAGTCATTGTACATTTTTTTCTAGGTAGTTTCTGAATATTTTAATGAGTTTAGTAAACGAGAAAATGTTTTGAAAGATTTTTATAAAATGTTATATAAATATAACATTTGTTTCAAGAATATTTGAATTTGCATTTTTCATGAATAAAAGTAAAAATGAGAGGGAAAACTTGTTCACATCAGTAAGCACTGTCATGTATAAAGACTCTGAAGTTATGTAGAACGTGCATTATGTCTTATTTTAGCATGATTCTGTACACATAGTTTTAATTTTTTAAGTCTGATTTAACTGTGATTTTGACAATCAGTTATTGAATGAGGTAGTCCACATTGCCTAGATATTTGCTGCATCTGGTTACTATTCCACAAATAATTAAGTACAGTATATCAGTTATGTTTTTCCTTTATGTTTAATAGGAGTTCTGTGAACATTGAGAATATATTACTTTTAGTGGTACACAGTCCTTGAGAAAAGTCTTGATTTTTACATTGCCATCTGTGATATTTTTAGCAGCTTGTTACAATATCTTTTTAATAAAAATAAAGTATACTCGGTGATGATAGAGAAAATATTGTTAAAGACCTCTTGGGACAGGAAAAGGCTCAATCATAAGGTCACGTGCTTATTCATTTTCGGCTGCATCATTCTGATTCATTACTTTCAAGAGTAACTATAGTATTGCTACACAGTCCATTATACTGAGAAGAACTTTCCTTGAACTTCACATGGAGATTGAGTAAAGCTCTTCTATTTGTTTTTTGAAGTACTCTCTCAGCTCAGGTCTCTTAGCCTTTAGTGTTGGTGTCAGCAAGCCATTCTGAACTGAGAACATGTCAGAGTGGATGTGAATGGCTTTAACCTAAAAACCAAATGCAGAATACGTCTTTATCAGGAATATAACATAGCATTTATAGCACACATGATAAAAGTAAACAGGCATATAAGAATAGATATATTGATACAGAAACACTATGCTCATTTAAAAGTCAAAATTATGTTAATAAACATTTCAGCCTATTTAACATGTCTGCAAGACACCTTTTTCTCTTCCTATTTCTTCATTTAGCCAGTCAACAGAAATTAACTGGCTGCTTATTCTGTGCCAGGTGCTGAGGATGCAGAGAAGAATCACAAGTGCCCTTGCCCACAGGGGGTGCCCAACGGCATCTAGCAGAGCAGACACAGAGCAATTATCAGGCAGTGTGGTACCCACAGAGTGACAGGTGCCGAACGCAGTTATGGCAGGGGGAGAAGGACGAGCAGTGGGGGAAGCCTTCCCAAATTACGTGAGTGTTAAAGAATGAGTAAGAGTTAACCAAAAAAGGAGGAGAAGTGGGTGGTGGAGGGCATTCTAGGCGGAGAAAACCCCAAGAATAAAGCTATGGGAGTGAGGAAATCCAAGTGGTTTCTGGTTGTAGTTACATGAAGTATAAGGGATAGAGCTGAAGTGGTCGATGTGACAGTTGATAGAGGAGCTCCAACTTTAGGCTGGAGTCAGTAGCAAGGCCCTAAAGGTTCTTATATGGGGCAGTGACATGGCTGAAAACACATTTTAGAAAGATCTGCCCAAGAGAAATGTGAAAATGGTTTTTGAGAACATTAAGATAAGAAACAGGGAAACCAATAGGACCTGGCCAATCCATGGGAGACAAGATAAGGACCTACCTACACTAAGAGCAGTGGCAGAGACAGACACAAGTAAGCAGTTCTAAGAAACATTCAGTGGGCAAGAGGTAGTAAAGAGGGAGGCAGTCTCCAGGACTCCCGAGTTTCTGATCTGGATGGATACACAGATGATGTTGCAATTCATAGGAGGAATATAAAGTCTTAGGGCGACGTGATGAGTCTATGTTAAAAAAAAAAAAAAAAAAGATCCTGCCATGGCATTTTATCACATCTACTGGGAGGAGGCATGAAGGGATCAGATTTAGTGTTGCACACTTCCTATTTCTATGACGGATACTAGGGCCCCTCATGCAAAGCCCCTTTGCAAAATGCTGAAATGAGGACCAGAGATAGAAATTAACTAGGAGAGCCTGGGCAGACTCCACCCACACGGGGCTCCATCTGAAAGGGTCACTGACAATCTCAAGAGAATTTTATGATCTGGGCTTGAGTTTAATCCTTGAGTGATACTGCTTCCAAGAAATTGTGTCCTGACTCACAGCTGGGTCTAAATTAAATGATTTTGTTGAGATAATAGACCCAGAGCATTAAACTGCAAACGGGGTTATGAATTGCTCCAGTAGACTTTTTGATAACAATTTTTTATTACACTTCTGAAAAATAAAACTCACAGACCTGAGGCACAGAGACACAATGTGACTACAAATACCATTTGCTAAACATTCATGCCATTTGTCTTTACATGGATATTATTCAAAGTCCAAAATGCAATTCTGAAACTGAAGCAACAAACCTTTCCTTAGAATCTTCTGGCAGAGAAGCCCAGGTAGCACCAGTAAGAAGTACACCAAATCCTAACTACTCCCTAGGTATGTACAGTTGACCCTTGAATAACAACGAGGTTGAGGGGGGAGCAACTGAAAATTCGTGTGTAACTTTTGATTCCCCCAGAACTTAACTACTAATAGCCTACTGTTGACTGGAAGCTTTACCGATAACATAAATAGTTGATTAATACATTTTTTGTATGTTATACGAATTATATACTGTATTCTCACAATAAAGCAAGCTAGAGAAAAGAAAATGTTAGAAAAAAAAATCATAAGGAAGAAAAGAACATAAGGAAGAGAAAATACATTTACAGCACTATACTATATTTATTGGAAGAAAAAAAAGCCATGTCTAAGTGGACCCCCCCAGTTCAGACTCGTGTTGTTCAATGGCCAACTGTCATAGACATTTAGAAAATGAATTCAAAACATATGTGCTAAATATGCACATACATTCATCGGTTGTTTTGTGTAATTGATATTTATGGAGCAATTCCTTTGCATCAGGTATGTGTCAGGCATTAGGGATACAAAGAATAACAAGACACAGTCCCTGACCTCATGGATTTATAATCTAATGACAGAAGCTGCTATATGACATTGTAGTGACAGTGTGAGAGTGCCAGTACAGGGACAAGCACAGAGAAGGTCACCTTTCTCAGGCAGAAGCAGCTGCTTTGCTAATACCCACTCCTGACTTTTTCCATGCTAATGAAACCCTGATTTGGTTTGGGGCCAAAACGTTCTATGCCAACCATGACAATCACCTTCCCTGAGTTCCCAGCCACCCCTGCAGCTAGGGGACAGTCATGAGATCTATTTTTGGCTAGTGAGAAGGGAAAGTTTTTGCTTTCCTAATAAAAGGTTCAGACATAGCTATCTCCACCCACTCTCCTTTTTTCCTTCCTTGAATATGGACAGTGTCCAGAGTTGTAGTGGCCACCTTGTGATAAGCCAACATACGAAGAATGGAGAGTGGAAAGACAGGTAGATCCTAGGTCTTTGAGGACCTGTACCTTCCTTGGACTGCCTATCATTGCACTTCTTATATGAGAAAAAACGCAGAAACACACGCAAATTTTAAGACACTGTGGATTTTCTTTTAGAGCTAAATGCATTTCTGATACAGCACCCACCCCAGGCTTAGGGAGGGTTCATTGAAAAGAGACGCCCAAGTTGACTTGGAAGGATAAGTCAGCTTTAGCCCCACGAAGACAGCAAGGAGAAGGTGGAGTGGTTGCTATATGGCCCGAGGAGAGGAGGGTGCTCTAGGTAGAAGTAACATGTGCCAAAGCACATTTGAGGCATTCCATATGTAGGCTGAACATACGGTACAGATGGAGAAGAAAGCGATGGGGCTGGAGAGATACAACAGGGCTAAGTTATAAAGGATTAATATGCTAAAGTAGGGATTTTGGACATGATTCTTTCAACAATTTTTAGGCAGTGAGAGATGGAATGGCTCTTTGGAAAAACTACTGTGCTAGGGATGGACTGAAGTGAGGTTCAAGTGGGAAATTCAAGACCCGCCAAGAGACAAGACTGAGGGTGACTTGGGCTATAAAAGTTGGCTGTGGAGATAGAAATCGATTTGGGGGATAGAAAGGATAGGACTTACAATTTGCTTGGGTAAGTGGTAGAGAAAGAGAGATAGTAAGAATGGCTCTAGGTTTCTGCTTCAGCAGAAAAACTGGAGGAGCGGGAAGATTCTTGGGAGGGAAGATCAAGTATTTGTGTTAAAGTCTGAAATGCTTCTGAGACAACCAAGTGGTTTTTGGACACTGGATATGTTAGTATCAGTATGCAGGACAGAGCAGCTGCCTAGGCTTGAGACAGAGGAGCGACTTGACGAGTAGAAAGGAACTGGAGTGTGGGTTACAAAAGTCACGAGGACGAGAATGAGAGGTCACTCTGTCAGATGCTACTGTCATATAAGAACTATTCATAAAATCAGTGGACACAACCAGGAACTGACATATTCCAAAAATCAATTTATGTACCACCTCACACCCATTAGGATGGCTATCATCCAAGAAACAGAAAATAACAAGTGTTGGTGAGGATGTGCAGAAATTTGAACCCTTGGGCACTGTTGATGGGAACATAAAATGGCACAGTCACTATGGAAAACAATATGGCAGTTCCTCAAAAAAATAAAAATAGAACTACCATATGACCCAGAAATTGCACTTCTGGGAATATACCCAAAAGAACTGAAAGTAAGATCTGGAAAAGACACTTGTACATCCATGGTCATAGCAGCATTGTTCATAGTAGCTAAGACATGGAAGCAATCCAAATGTCCACTGACAGATGGATAAGCAAAATGTGGTTATATGCATACAGTGGAATATTATTCACTCTAAAAGGGAAGTTCTGAAATGTGCTACAACATGGATGATACTTGAGGACATCATGCTAAATGAAATAAGCCAGTCACAAAAAGATAAATACGGTATGATTCCACTGATATGAAGCACTTAGAGTAATCAAAGTCACAGAGAGAGAGAATAAAATGGTGGTTGCCAGGCTGGGGTGGGGGTGGGGGGACTGGTAGTGATTGTTTAATGGGGACAAGAGTTTCACGTTCACAAGATGAGAAGTTACGGAGATGGATGGTAATGATGACTGCACAACATTACAAATACATCTACTACTACTAGACTGTACGCTTAAAAATGCTTAAGATGGTAAATTTTATGTTATGTGTATATTACCACAATAAAAAAAATGGAAAAAAAATCAGTGTATGCAAATCATCTGCAAAATGTTCGGTATGTCAATGATTGTTGTCAAAACCTCTGATGTTAACAGCCTTGTGTCCTGGGAGGCGGGCCTTTTGAGATGGCAAAGAATTCTTTGCTCTGAAAACTCTGCATTATTCAGATGAAAACTCAATATACAAAGAAGACTCCTAAAACAACTATACTTCCAACTTTCTAAAAATCCATAAAGAAAAATTCTAACAAATTCTTAAAATTTAAAAAAAATTTAAACCCATGCTTGTAATTTAAAAACGTGAAAGTGCTCAAATGAGCACAGCATTAATAAATCATATTCACTTTCTCTCTCAGACATTTGTTCAAATGAAGGATTCACTTTCGCTATAAATATAACAGCATTTTAAGGGTTCGAGTGTGTAGGGGAGAGGTGAGGAGGGAACGTTAGGCTAAAACTAGAGCTACTTATAGTTAGCTGCCTCACACTTTACTCACAAAGGATTTCTACTTGGATATCTGATATAAATAGATGGAAATCTGAGGTTCTTGGCTAAAAAGGGGTATTGTCAAATGTTTCAAAATTAGTTACGTTTCTTGTAAAAAAAAAAAAGTCTTACTTGAAAACTCCCTCAGTGTTCTTGATATTCAAATAAGCAAGGATTTGGTAAGGAATAGGGCTGCCATTTTTTGTACCCTCTGGAATATACTTTCTTTTTCTTAATTTGTTTTTATTAAACATAAACCATTCTAGGGGACCCAAAATTTACTGGAAACAGGTCCCAAGGGAGATATTTTTAGACACAGCACACTGAGAAGTAGGGGTTCTGCAGAGGCCACTGTTGGGGGTGCTATGGCGGTGGAGGTGGGTGTAGATAGGTAGGGGGTGGGATGAGGTTGGGGAGAAGCAGAGGTGTGTGGAGGAGGGATGAAGTGAGATGGTTGGGTTGGGGGGCAGGGGTGAGAGAGGCTCTCTGGTTCCAGTCCCAACTCCAACCACTCCAATGTTTGGTGCAAGCTCGACTTTTCAGGTAAGATGCCATCTAAGCTCTGCTGCTTAAAGAAGTTTGGAAATCACCACTTGACAACAAAGCTAATTAGCTTGAAGAAAATATGAACACAATCTGAATCAAACTTAATCTTAATCTGTGGATTAATTTAGTAACTCATGTTTACGGTCATGAAATGAAAAGCTGAAAATTGACAGTGCTAATTTCCTTAACTTTTTTTTTTCCCCTGAAGTTCTCTTCTGATAGAAATGGTACCACATACAGACTTTTGGTAAGCGCAAATGATCTAGCCAACCTTCTTTTGTAAACGAAATTAATCATATAATTTTAAAAGGAGAAGCAAATGCCAAGATATAGTATCTGCAGCCTGCGTTTCAGCCCATCTGAGCTCCTCACGGCCTGTAGAGAACATGGTGTAATTGGGACAAGAGTATACGTTCAGGATGGGCTCGGGGTGAGCACTTTTGAAAACCTAGCGGTGACACGCAGAAGCTCCAAACAACAAAGTACAGGGAAGAGGAATTTCACAGGCAGAGCTATGGACCGCCATTTCCATTCTCAGTAGACTACAGAAGAAAACATTATGATCTTAGGATCAAAGGACTGAACCAACACGTAAATGTCGCAGGGAGCCTAGAGGCTGACTGGGGCATCTGCTGTTCAGTGTGGCTCACTACAAAACAGTCTCTGCTTGAGGAGAGGGAGTATCGCTAAATACAGCCTTGCAGGAAGCCAAGGCCTATGGCACCCAGCTCACCGTTAATGCCCTTAGTGAGCGGATTAGAGGGGCTCTGCTGCCAGGCTGCCAGTCCCTGCTCCAGTCTGACCTACAGCTCTGGGTCTATGTGAAAATACCTCTACAAACTGCCCGAGTGACTAAAAGTCCAGTCAGTAAGTGGAAAAAATAAATGGGTCCAACCAGTTCTTTAATACTGACCTTAACTGTGGGTCCCAAACTTATAGTTTTTTTTTTTTTAGAAGTAAACCAATGTTAAAATCAATTTTCATTTTCTATAATTACATGTTCTCTAATAAAACCAAACTGTCGATTTGTGGGGAAAAAAAAGGAATGAGAATCTTTATTCTCCCTTGAGGCCTAACACAACGTGAAACTTGTTTTCCACTTTGTAATAAGCAAAAAAGTTTTTTCTTAAGATTTATCCGTTTATTTGAGAGAGAGAGTGTGTGGGCATGCACACATGGATGGGCGGAAGGGGGAGAGAATCCCCAACCAGACTCCTGCTGAGCATGGAGCTTAATCCCAGGACCCTGAGGTCATGACCTGAGCCAAAACCAAGTCAGCCGATCAACTGACTGAGCCACCCAGGCGCCTCAATAAGCAACATTTTTGTTAAGGAAGGAAACGCTAAACGTTAGCTTCCTTTCTGAAACTACACTCTTGTCACTGAAAAGTGATTCCACAGAGTTTTTTTTTAGTTTAGAAATACTGTAACATTTAAATATTGTATTGGATTAGAATACCTCAAAAGTGTTAATTTATGCTAACTCATTAAAGCACAAAACGTTTCATAATTCTGAAGAAACATGGTATTTTAAATTTTCAATGGTAATGAAATACATAATACTGCTTGGAGATAATAAACACAGAGTGAATAATTTAGGAATGAAGAGATAAAGTAAAAAAACCCACTGTCATTAGGCAAGTGCTCAATTCATTTCCTTTTTTTTTTCATTTCTGATTTAAAGGCAAATTGGTTAGGTAAGTATTCATTTCAGTGATAGGAAACACAATAACATATTTTAGTGAGAGTTTCACATCAGAATTTGAAAAATCTATCAAGTGTCAAAGTTCACTTGGTATTGCCTATACAAACTAATAAGGCATATTAGTGTCAAAAAATGGCTAAATCATGGCTAAGTATGCTGAAAAACTTCCCAGGTACCTACACATTTTAATTATTGATAGAGTTATTTTAAATGCTTCCCTATCTATTCATTAAAACATATCTTCCAAAGATCTCCATAAATTAATAATGATTGGCCTCATTCCAGGAAACTGTTTCTGGAAATTAAGTTACATTAATTTTTTATCTAATTCAGATCAACCCTGCCCAGTAAGCCTGAACTCCTAAAGCTTTTGGTGAATGATTGAAGCCTTAGGCTTGGATATCTATTTGTGTTTGCATGGGTTTCAAAAAAATTAGTGTTAAGCCTTAACTAACTGATCACTCATTTTTGAGGAAAAGGGAAAAGGACAAGCTGACAATGAACTGTGGATTAACTTAAATTATTTCTATTGATCTTTGGAACACAACTGGGAGCACACCCTCCTCAGGCATGAGGCCTGGTTTTTGCTCAACTGTGGGCAGCTGAGGGCACACACTGGTTGTGGTGGAAGATGCACAGACCAACAAAGAGGAAAATGAGAATAGAGAAAATGAAGAGGTAACACCCTTGGCGATAAAACTGAGGCCTTTGGGATACCAGCACTACTTCCCCGTATTTGAGGTTACCATGGTGAGGGCAGCAGCTTAAGGGGTATGGGAAGACAAGAATATTGCTCCTCTCAGTAAAGGTCTAATTTGAGCAATGGTTAACACCTGAAACTTTACCGAAGGTCCCCTTTCAGGGTAATCATAAGAGTGGAAGGTCTTTTGCTTAGCATCAAAATGCGAAGATTCTCCATCCTGGGGCAGGTCATGCACCCCGACCCCAGCAGGGGGCGTGCCAGCCTCGGGAATCGCAAGGTAGTGGCAGGCCCTAATCTGCCTAAGCAATGCACCCAGAGCCCTTATAGCTTCCCACTCAGAGGAACATGCAGGCCCAGAACAAACGGGTCTTGGACCACCCATTTGTGGTCCCTGCTCTGCATCCTCATATGATCCAGTCACACAGCTCCCCTTAATGGAAGGACAATGAAGTCAGTTCTAGCAAATTTAGAAATTTAAATAATGATGCCAGAAATGACTTTTCATTCAGAAAGATAAATATAACTTGCCTGAATGCCTCCGGTTTTATAATTCTTTAAAATGAAGATTTTATTCATCCAAGACTTTTTTTTTTTTTTTTTTGCCGTAGATGCTGATAGATGAGGGTAATGCAGTGTTTCCCAAACTAGATTAATATAAAGATCTATTTCAAAAGAAAACAATTCTGAAGCTATGTTTAGATTTTATCAGTTTGAAACTTAAGTAATTAAAGTCTGAATCTGTGGAAGTGGTTTCTAATCACAAATACTTGCTGTAAGAGTTTTATATTTGAAACTGGTTTAAAAATATTTTCAGGTTGAGGGTTTCAGAGGGGAGGGGGTGGGGGGATTGGGTAGCTGGGTGATGGGTATTAAGGAGGGCACGGGATGTGATGAGCACTGGGTGTTATACGCAACTAATGAATCATTGAACACTACATCACAAACTAATGATGTACTATGCAGTGGCTAACTGAACATAATTTTTAAAAAAAGGAAAAAAATGTTTTCAGGTTATCATCAAAATGAACATACAAAATTTAAAATCTCATAAACCATGCAGATCCCTAACACTAACACTATATTTGGGAACCTTATTGGAGAAACACAATTTTATTCAAAATGACTATGTTAAAGACATGCTGGAAAATTTTTAAAAATCAGTGTTCCCATTTCTCTACTTGAAGAATTTTTCTTTTTGAATTTTTGACTGAAGAGGTTGTATAAAGGGCGTAGGTAAGTAGGACCAAGGGTGCTTCTGAACTCAGTTACAGTGAGAAACCCAGACTTGCAAAGACAAAGAGTCTGAGAGGACCACTTGCCGTGTCATCTCCCAACACATTCTGTACTTCCTCCTCTTTGTGGCAGACATGCTGGGATGACAGATCCCTAGCCCGAGGAGCACGATCTTTCCGATGTCCTAGCAAGTCAGCTTGCCTGCTGCAGCCAAGGAGACAGTCCCCATAAAAGTAAAAATAAGAGAGGACTCTGGTCTTGAGTACTGCAGGCAGCTTGGAGCCAGGCCAACCGTGTGCACACATGCTCTGCCAGTGACAGCTAGGGTAATATTTCAGCTTTATAAACGTCTGTGATTACGAGGACAACAAGCACGGTCTCACTCGACATACGACCTATTTTAGTGCAGAGCGCAGGCTGCTGCAAAGTCGGCTTGGAACAGGCCTGCAGGGGTCTGTCTGTACACAGCCTGTCCGTGGGCCGCAGCATGGCAGGGGTGGAGGGGAGTGGAGAATGTAGGTCAGGGTCACCATGGGTGAGTTTAATTTTCAGCATTGCATGAAGGGTTGTTACAAGTATGGGGAAGGTAATATTTACTTGTTCGAACGAATGGAGTCCACTCTGTTTTCCTAACTTCACCATATCTTCCAAAATGGCTTTTTTCAGCTCCTGAATTGGACCATAGGGGAGAGACGACAAGGCAAAAACACATTTCAAAATGGAGGTAGAGGAAATAGTGAGTCTTGAGCAGAGTACAACTGGTGGTTGTGCCGCCCCCCACTCCCCCACACCCCTCACTGGGGCTGACACTCCCAGGCAGCACACAGTCACCACCTCTCATCAGGCAAGCGAATGCCAGGCATGACCAAAGAAGTGACCATGAACAGGCTAAGGGACCCCTCCATTTTTTAAAGTGGCTCTCTGGTCAGCCCAGTGAGTCCCGGGGACCCTGTCACCCCCAGAAGAGCCCAGGACCCAGTGGGGGTGCTCGGGTCGGTGGGTGCTGCTGAAAAATGGACCATGAGCCTGGACGAGGTGATGCTGCGCCAGCACAGAGAGATCTTCCACAGGACCCTACACGTGCCTGAGAAGTTAAGGGCAGACGGGAGCGACTAAAGCTCTGAGCAGGAAGAAGTGAGATTTTTTTTCTCAACTCCATGACTGTCTAAGTCCAGTACGTACAAAGGCCACCTCACATTTGGAAAGAGCAAGGCCAGTGAGTCAGAAGGCCTATACTCACACCTGACACTGCTGCTAACCAGTTGTGTCAGCTGTGTGGCCTTGGGTAAGCCACCTCCCTCTCTGGACTCTACTGCAAGCTGCAGGCCAGCAGGGCTGGACAAGTCTTCTGTGATGTCTCCCCTCAATAGTTCAATAGTTTACCAAACTTTCTAAGAAGACATCTGCATTCCCTCAACAACAATAACAAAAAGATGAACCTCTGGTTTAGGATTTCTCCCATTTATAAAATAAAGTTAGAAATGTCCCTACATGTTCAAATTCCACTGCTTTCCTGTGTTTCTGCCCTCCCGTTACCCAATAGCGTAAGGACGTCCAGCAACCGAGGTACAGACCTTATTTGCACAGATCTCAGCGTATGACCCTTCAATTCCTCTCTTCTGGGCCCAAATGGGCATGACTTCAGGGTCAGGCACAACAATACCCACCAAAAAGGCCTGCAATCCCGACCAAAGGAAAAACACAGTCAAGACAAAAGCTTTTAAGGTGGCTATTTGTGGTCCAGCATTAAATATAATCTCCTGGTATTCTCAGATTCCACCCTTTTCTAAAAATAAGTATATGCTTATGTTATGAAACATTTCCACCAATATAGCACACATTCTTGACTACTTATTTTCTGATACGTTTCCTTAACTTTGTAAAAAAAATTAATAAAGGGTAAGCTTAAGGAGATTAAGAATCAGTACAGTTTGATTCTCATGCCAATCTTAAATGAGTACACCTTAAAGATGCCAGTAAAGCAATTTTATGAACCTAAACACAGATATTTCTCAAGGTTTCCCACACCATTTTGAAATTGTTTTATCAATATGAAGAACTCTGTTTTAAGTTTTTTTTTTTTTTTTTAAGATTTTATTTATTTATTCGACAGAGATAGAGACAGCCAGCGAGAGAGGGAACACAAGCAGGGGGAGTGGGAGAGGAAGAAGCAGACTCATAGGGGAGGAGCCTGATGCGGGGCTCGATCCCATAACGCCAGGATCACGCCCTGAGCCGAAGGCAGATGCTTAACCGCTGTGCCACCCAGGCGCCCCTGTTTTAAGTTCTTAAAGCATTTTCTTAAAAATAATTTAATAATATTTGCTTAATGAATGCAATGATAGCACAGAACATATTCACAGTGATCGTTCCGACTTCAAGTCTAAATGATGTTGGAAGCAGAATAAATATAAATCCTCTTCAATAATTTAATCCTAACTATGTTAACATATTAGGTTAATATATTAGCTCAATATATATATATATATATGGCTATATTATACATATGTGTGTCTGTTTATATATATAGCTATGTTATCATCAGTACCATTATTTGCAATACTATACCCATTTATCTGTACAGTTCATTTGCATATTTCAAAATCTAAAGAGCGGAAACCCTGAATCTGCTTTAGCATCTTACCTTAAAATCCCTCTACGAAGTAGGTGGAGCCTAAGTTAAAAGTAGTGGAAATGTTCAAGCAACTACTTCAAGCAACTCATTCACCTAATTGCAGTTTATCAAACTACAAGCACGTAAGATTTCTCCTTTAAAAGGAATTTTCTCTCACGATCTAATATACAGAAGAATGCCAGTGTCTGATTGGAAATTAATGTTTACCACTACGATCAAATACCAGATACTCAGGAAATTACTCCCAAATAGCTCTAGATTTTTCAGCAGGCCCAGCCTGCGTGAGAGGGCTGAAGCAGAGGAGGCTCACCTTTAAGCTGTCCCCGTGGACATAGACTTGTGCCACAGGCTCACTCCGGATGTAGATGTTTTCAATCTTCTCAGGCGCAACATATTCTCCCTGAGCAAGTTTAAATATGTGCTTTTTCCGATCAATAATTTTAAGAGTTCCTGCCTGTGGAGTGGGACAAACAGCTTCATGAAAAGATAGAATTCTTGAGCCTAAACCCCTCACTCATCAATGCCATAGCTCCTCAGCCCTGCCCTGTCCCCCCCGCCCCCCCCCCCGCAAACCCCACCTGGATCTGCTCCTCCACCTGAGGCCTCTGCTCTTACACGGCCCCCATGTGGCCAGAGATGGCCGCCATGCACCACGGGCTGATGGCTCTCGAGATCTGCGGGACTCTGAGTGCCCACTGTCCTTTCCCCTCAGCACTTACCCCACCCTCACACTCCCCACTCCTACACCTGCCACCCTCATGCCCAGCAACAAAGTGGCCTCCTTCTCAGAAGGCCCACCTACCTTCCCCTCTCACCCAGGTTGTCTCTTTTCTCACCATCTTCAAATTCACTCCCTTGAACAATGCTTAGGCCTCTCTGCCCAGCTACTGCCTCCACTCCCAAACACTGGCCTCTCCATCCCCCAGCAAACAGCAGAGCTTGGCAGAGACAGACTCCTTCCTGACAGACCAGATGGTATTAGGAATCCTCACCACTCCAGGACCTCTGCAGCAGGCAGGCCACCCCTTGGACACTGACTGCTTGTGCTCTTGACCTCTAGAACCCCCACAGACCTTCCTGACTCCCTTTGACCTTTTTGAGTTTCTCAGGAGGAACTGGTATATGCCCTTCCTTTGGTTCAACCCTTGAATGTTGTACTTTCCTCCCTTCCACTGACAATGCTCCTTGAAATCACCTCCGTTTATTTCTTCATTGGCCACACCCACGTCTGCCTAAGCTTCCAGCCAAACTCAGAATGCTTCAGAAACTAGACCGTTCCCCCTGCAGGATGCAACAGGCCGCTCAGGAAGCCCATCACTGCCCTCCTCATGCCTGTCCCAGCCCCCAAGCCCCAGACTTGGAGATGGCCTTGCTGTTTGCCTCTCCTGGAACTGCTAGCAGTCAGGCTCACTGTCCTCAACCACAAATCCCTCCCACACCCACCTCCTTCACCCATCAAAACCACTTCCTGACTGAACTTCTGCATACACTCTGCCCCTCCTCCAACTGTTTGACTGGCCAAAGCAGAGCAAAGTCTCCGTAAAAGAAAAATGAACAGGCCCTGTTTTGTTCAAAACCCAGGCTGGACTTCAGGTGCTTTCTCTACACTGGCTTCTTTGACCCTCATGGCACCCCTGACTGGGCATTGTCACCTCCGTTTCACAGATGATGAAAATGAGGGTTAGAGAATTTGGTTAATTCCTCCAAAGTCACACAGCTAGAAGGCAGGGGAACCAGGATCTGAATTAGGTCTTTCTGGATCAGAAGTTTATACCTTTTCCTTAATTTACCTAACACTCTTTCAAAACATTAACAATTAAAAAAAAATGGACACCTACAGACCGCCTGCCCGCTGTCCTGGGCTCTAGTGTACGCGCAACACGAGGTCTCCACATCAGTTAGTTTACTTCTCCCAACACCCTGCAAGGTGGGTGGCTGCACCCAAGTTACAGGGAAGCAGTACTAGATCCAAGGTTCTGTGGAACTTCAAGATTTTTCCAATTCTGAGGCCCTCCCTCTTTAAGTAAAATAATATAAAATGAAGTGCAGAGGCTTGGAAGGGGCCTATGCAAGTGGGGGCTCTGAGCCTCGTCTTCCCTAGCCGAGGGGACGATCCGCCCTCTGCTGGCCTGCAGGCCCTGCTGCTCCCCTGGCCTCGCTCCTCCACACCTGCGGGGCCTCGGGGAGAACCGCCTACCTCACACCTCTCATGTCTCTCTACTTAGCAGGTGCTATCACTCCTGCCCTGACCATCCTCTCCACTCTCTCCTCTCCCCTCGGAACATGACTCACATCCTAAGACTCCAGTAGGCGCCTGTCCTCCTCTGCCTCTCCCCAGGCAAGCGTGGCTCTCCCCTTATGCCCATCACATTGCACATCACATGGGCATCTCTTTCCTGTGCAGAGTCCCTGGCCCAGGGCACACACCGGGGATGCACCTGTGTCTGCTACGGGAATGAGGGCTTCTCAAGGAAGGACACAGAGTCAAGCAGGGGCGAATCAGCACACCAGCCCACAGGACCACCAGAAGGTTCAGCATCATTCACATGCCCAATAAACTCCACACTTCAGAACGTCCACCCCAAACCTTAGCAACTTCACAGAGACACAGGGGACATTCCTGGGGTGGGCTGCATCAGGGAGGGGGCTCTCAGTTTCAGTAACAGAGCCATTTTCTGGTCACAGTTTTTATCTAAGCATAGCCTGTGTGCCTGGCATTGTGCCAACTGCTTTACAGGTATAACTCGTTTATTCCTCAAAACCACCGTAGAGGTAATCAGTGTTATTAGCCTCCATTTTACAAACGACAGAGTGAGGGCACAAGAAGTTGGGGGCCCCAGCCAAAGAATATCATGTAGCCTTTACTCTCTTACTCCAAAAGAAAGTCAACAAGAAGCCCCAGAAAAGAATGAGGCTTTGGGCAAGTTCTCAGAGGCCCTGCTCACGGAGCCAAAGGAACTCAGACACCCTCCCACCTGGCTCCAAGCTTTTTCCACTGCTCAGTGCCACCTCTCAGTGAGGGGCCAGGGTCTGTGGGTCCCTAGGCCCTGCCTTTCTCAGACCTCCCAGAGCTAAGAGCTTCCTGCCCCTTGTACTCCACCCATTGGATTCCACAGCACTGGTAGATCTCTACTGGGAAAGGGATAAGGTAGGGAGTGGGTCTCACACTCCAGCTCTGCCCGCGCACAAAGATTCCTATCACCTTTATCAGGAGGATGGACAAGAAAGCTTTGTGGGTAAGATAAGGAAGAACATCCCTATCCCCACCCCCCCTTGCGGTTGTTTCTGAATGGCGAATTATCAGAGAAGATATGGAGAAGAATTTTGCCTCAGGAGTGAGTCAGATTATACACCCTCCCACTGCGAGAATGTGTGGAGGAGTGTGGTGGCTGCAAACTTACGTACCGGCAGCCACTTCCCAATGTCCCCAGTGTGAAGCCAGCCATCGCTGTCCAGGGCTTCCTTTGTCCTGTTTGGATCTTTCAAGTAACCTTTGAACACATTTGGTCCTCTCACACATATCTGCAGGGACAAACACCGGGTTTCTGTCAGCCCACAGCATGAGGAATCCCAGTGTGGGGCTGTCAGGAGGCGTGTGTAGAAGGTATTCTATCCCTCTGGAAATTCGCAGTGGAAACAGCAGGGATGGAGACAAAGCATAGGAACAGCCACCAGCAGACTGAATGGTCTCCTGCTTCTCTCAAACAGCATCTTCTGTCCTGGCCCTATTTTCTCCCTGTCCTGCCACCCCCCACCCCCCACCCCAGGCCTCGTGCTCTCCCTCCCTGCAGCATGTGCTGCTTTGTGACACTGGACGGGGTCTCCTCAGGTACTGAGGGCTAGCCGATTCCACCAGAGATGCTTGAGCCCCCTGCGTCATGACGGGCAAGTCAGCTTGCCCGTCTGCTCCCGTGGAGTGAACAAGTACGGGTCAGCTCTATCCCCCTCTTCTGGCCTAACTGCAAATGGTCCTGCTTCTGCTGGGACACATACACAGTAGCAGGCCACATCAGTCAGGGAAGAAATGGATTTTTTTTTAAAGTTTGGGAATTTCTTTTCTTTCTTTTTCTCTTTCTTTTCTTTCTTTCCCTTTCTTTTTTTTTTTTTTTTTAAGATTTATTTGTTTTAGAGAGAGAGCATGAGCAGGGGGAGAGGGAGAGAGAGAATCTCAACCGACCCCCCCTTCCCTGAGTGCAGAGCCCAACTCGGGGCTCAATCCCAGGACCCTGAGCTCATGACCTGGATGCTTAACTGACTGACCCACCCAGGTGCTGCAAAAGTCTGGGAATTTCAAATTTAGATTTAGACCAGCCTAGTCTCAACCTTGGGGGCTGGTTGTTTCATAAGCAAGAGAGGAAATGCTGAATTCAATGGAGTCAAATTAATCGGTAATTTGAAGTGATTTTACAGGGAGGGTGAAAGGAAGACAATTCCTTTTTTTTTCTTTTACTCACTATATGTGGCATCCAGAGACATAAATGGCTAAGGTCCTAAATTTACCTCTCCCTCTCCTTTGCAGGTCCAATAGTTCAGTTCCTCGACATCGATGAGCTTGATATGATTGCAGGGCAGAGGTGCTCCTACGTGCCCTAGAACACCGAAGCAATATGGCATTTGTCAGTGTCCAGATCAATTTCAGCACTGAAGATGCTCTGGGCCGTGTAAAATCCCTTCAGTATCGAAGTGGGGGATTACGGAAGGAGAGCAATAAATCCTTAGATATGCATTTGTCACAGGAAACCACTGATGATTTTTAAAAGTTCTGGCAAAAAGACAGGCCGACCTCTGCTGGGCCTTTGTTTTACATCTGATTCTTTAAAAAGCTAAACAGGCACACCTGGCCCAGTACCAACTGCACAGGGTCTGTAGAGGGGGCTACTACCCACACCAATCACACCATCAGGATCTTTCCAATAGGGCCCATATTAAACATTTTCCCCCATTGTCAGACCCTTAGTTTTGGATCATAAAATACCATCGCTGTTACTTTTCCAGCAGTCACCAGACTGTTGGTTAATGCGCATAGTAACCATCTAGAAATCTTGTGAAAATTTAGAGTCTGATGAAGCCTGATTGTCTCCATACATTATAGATACCCAGGTGATGCTGATGCTTCTGGTCCACATACTACACTTAGAGTAACAAAGGAATAGAAGACAAGGATGAGATAGCTCGTCCCTGAAAAATAGGACTTCAAATGTTCTTGCTTATATATATTCCAACCACACAATTACATCTAAGTAATTTTTCTAGTAATTATGGTTTGTTAGCACAATTTACTGGCAAGGTGGAGGATGGCTGAGCAGGTGCTGGCCAAGGTCCTGAAAGAAAAGTGAGGCACGAAGATGAAAACTGAGGTTGTGACACTCCAGTTTCTCTTTTAAATAAGAGGCTGCCAATTTTTACAATATTGTACAAAGATATCTATCCTCTCATACTCAACAGCCTTTGCAAGTTTTTATGGTAAGGATGACTTAAAAAGGCAAAATCTCAAAAATCTTACATAGGAAAATTTGGGGATGACATTAAGAGGGAAGAAAGTGTCCAAAAGAGGGAAGAAAGTGTCCAGAAAGAAGGGGATCCATGTGAATGATCAGTAAATATGATGGCAGCAGAGAAAAAAGTTACTGATCCAGGACTTTGGAAGACAGTCCTTGTAGTAAATTTTCCAGGGATAGAGAGAGAAAGAATTTATACACGAGATAGGCTTTATTCAGCTAGAGTTTGAAGAGAAGAAACTCAGACAAAAATGCTTCTGTCCTTGACGTGGTCAAATATGACTTCAATATGGAATCCACTTATCATGTTTCTGCTGACTGCCTCAAGGTGTTCTGAAAATAGCATTACATTACTGTGCATATTTCTTTTCCATGGGTATCACCCTGAGTTTTCTAGTGTATAGTTGAGCAAACTTGAGCTTGAAGAGTGGCCCCAGGCTCACAGAGGAAGTTAGTATCTTGAAGGACTCTTTTGCTCAGTGTTTTTCAGATTTGTCCAGTGTCTGGTGTAAATTTGGTGATGGGCAATATATGAGCTACCTACTGCTTCCTCCTTGCCCTGAAAGACGAGTCTCTTCAGAATGAGGGCATGGACAGGAGCTGCTCCTTCCTGAGGATGCTGCTGCCTTCTAGACAGTAACATCATAGGAGACCCCAGGTCCCAAAAGGTCTCAGAAATGACTCTTTAAGAAAGAGTGCTGTGGTACTATGAACTTGCCCTTCTTTCCTAAATCATATCCAATTCACAGCCTGCTTCTTTCATTCTAAAATAGGTTCTAACCTACAAAATCCAACATACTGATATCTACTGATATTAAAAGCATTTTCCACCTGAAACTATATTCTGTGATCTATTGCTGCTGCTGCTTCTTTTTTTTTAAATATATGACTTCTAGTTATCTATAAAAGAAATGGGAAAATACAAAATATATTTGGAAATCACAAAAATATGTAGCAAAGAGAATAACATCTGTTATACCACAACCCAGACATAACCACCATTAGTGTTTTTCTTCTTTTTCTGTCGCTTTTTTTCCCCTAAGTGCCCCTGTAAATTTGCTTTCCATAAAGAAGTTTTAGATCAGCAGTGCCCCATGAAGCATTCCCACATCTCCAGCCCATCCTACCTGAGGTCCAGTCCCCGGGTGTGGTGAAGGTACATCCAGCCGTACACTCAGTTTGGCCATAACCTTCATAAACCTCCAAACGAGAAACAAAACCACGCTGTAAAATACATGCTCCTACAGCTGACTGGCTGCCCTTTTCAGCCGGCTAACCTCCCACTGAGCATCTGGCTGTTCTGTGCTGGGGACTGTGGGAGGGAAGGTAGGTCACTCCAGGTGAAACTGAACACACGCAACAGGTGTGGCTCCTTGGCTTGGAAGAAGTGCTATTTTTACTGCAGACACTAAAGGAGATAAAGTTATGTGGTTTTGGGGTAAAGATTTCTGACCTATTTTCAACTATTGACTGTATTTTTCATTTGGATGATAGATATGAGTGACAAATATTTTAAAACCTACCGTACGTTTTACTTTTACTCTGTAAGATAGTCCCCTTCAGAGCCCCACGTGTTTGCAGGAATACACCATGTGAGACATCCTGCCTTTAGGAGTGGCCAGGCCATGTTGATAATGAATAGGAGGACAGTGAAGGGAGCACTGGCTTCTAAAGAGCATGTATATTTATGAAATAGATGTGCCTACTTTACATAAAACATGTGAGCCACAGCCCAGCATAGGTAGGAACTTACTAGATATTAACTGAATGGATAAATGAAGGAATGAATATTTTAAGAGATGACAAAACCTATTGAATCAAATAACAAAACACCAATGGGCTTTCATCCCCCTCTTCAGTGCTCCTTTTCCAGGTTGGGAGTGATTCTGCAGGACGGAGAGTGCAGAGATGCTGGCACAGGTGTGGCATGGGTTCTCCAGCACGACCATGACCCATGTAGAGTTTAACTGACCCCCCTTCCCAGAGTGGGTACGCCTGGACTTCGCAGAATGTCGCAAGATCATCTCGGCTTTCACTGACTCTGAGCCTTTTTCATCCTCAGAGGAGGGAGCTTTTGTCCCACTAAAATCCTGCCCCCAGGATCCTTCTCTCTCCAGTAGAGGGTGTAGTGGGTTTCCTGCTCTGCCCTGACGCAAGTCCCATTGCCCCGAGGGAAAGCCGCAGAATGGCTATACCTGGCACCCCAGAGCCGCCCGGAGGAATCCCAGCACGGTTGGTGATGCGGGGGCCGCTCCAGTGACAATCATCCGCACACACCCACCAAGACTGGCCTGTTGGGAAGAGAAAAGAACCTGCCAAAGTTTGTGCTGCTGGAGATGGTGGCTAGCCCATGTGGGCCTCATCCAAGGTCGACATTCAACAGTTGGACCCTACCTGGCCCGAGGGTAGGGATAAAGGAGAAGGCTTGAGGCTGTGAGCTGAAGAAGTCCCTTCTCCTTTCAAACGAATTAACCCAATCAGCTTTGCAACTCGACCCACAATATGGCCAACTCCTCTGTGTCTTTGGAGGTAAGTGCCATTAATCTGTGTACTATTCTATAGTTTTGGCTTTCCCTTCCTTAAAATGCGCAGCTTTTCCCTCACTCTCCCATCATTTGCAAGCAGCCAAAACAATTACTTAGGACAATTTCTCCCCACTTCCATCGTAATGGCATAGCCTTTTCTCATTTATAAATCAATACCATGCTCTGCTCTATTTACTATGCACAGCAGAGGACAAAGGATTCTTCAAGCACTTTGCTTCTGTAAGTTGAGCCAAGAGAATTTAAATATTAATTGTCTTAGCTAAAAATAGAGTAGTAAGAAAAAAATAAGTAACGCTACTAATTAGCTGCAAATTCCTTGGGTAATACAGAGCTTGAAAACTTACGTGGGGATACAGAAGTGAGTAATTCATGATTGGTCCAGTCTGGAAGAGGCTGAAGGGACAGGAAATAGGAAGGGAAAGGAAGATTCTTGGCCTCCTGACTAGAACCTACTGCTGCTGGAAAGCCAGCATGGCCAGGACTAAAGGTTGGGGCAAGAGAAACTTTAGGCCGTAGGAGCTCCTGATGGACCTGACCACCCGAGGGCAAAGTTGCCCCAATGTCTATGGAGACCAAGGGACCTACTTTCCAGAAGTCCTTGCTGGTTGCCTCTTGGCAAGTACCACACACATCCGAATAATAAAAATGAGTCCTTTAATATTTCAATGGTAGCTGAAACTTTGATTTCATGAGCAAATGAGTTATTTTATAAGATTAGAGGCCACTGGAATAAGCTTCTCAAATTCTTCTCTAATGCCACTTGGGAGTCACTTGTTCATTTCTTACCTGAATCTTATTAAAGAAGAGTTCATCCCAGATACTATCATTCCTGATGATTCCACTCCGGACCTCAGCCTGTTTACGCTTTGCTGCAAACTCCAGGAGCCAGCGCTTTAATGGTGTGTCTGCCTGGCTGAAGATCTGAGGAACAGAAGTTGGAACGAGCTGTCGGGCCTGCGTGCACTACCTCTAGACAGACACCACCCCCAAGCCCCCCAGGACGGAGACCCAGCC
The DNA here is from genome assembly GCF_023065955.2 of Ursus arctos. NCBI lineage: Eukaryota > Metazoa > Chordata > Mammalia > Carnivora > Ursidae > Ursus > Ursus arctos. The sequence goes on from NW_026623067.1 coordinate 30,471,376, forward strand.
TGACCAACAGAGAAGCCATGCTCCATTTTGCCTCTGCAGGAGATCAGTGGATGTGTGACACCCAGCTAAAGGTTAACCAGTGTCTGGTCATGTTGTGGGGATAGAAATTCCTGAAGAAAAAATATCTTTAAATAGGGTTTTAGGGAATTGGAAAAAAACAGGAGAAGGAAGGTGAGAGCAAAGGAATACAAGAGAGAAGGCAACTTCTAGGACCTGAGGGAGGGGGCGTGGCAAGCCCGCCTAGGGCTCCAGACCCTGTCCGGACAAGCAGATACCCCACCTCAGCCTGGTCAGAGACTCCTTATGGGGCTTACCTTGTCATACATCCGGTTCAGCAATCGAGGGACCACAGGGAAGATGGTGGGGCGCAGAGCCTTCATGTCATCTGAGAGGAGACGGATGTCTCCCTGGAAGAAGCCAACACGTCCCCCATGGCAGTAGACAACAGACTGGAGGGAGAGGAGAGGAAGGGAGGAGTCCCTCAGGGTGGTCACTCCTGGCTGCGGTCCAAAGCTCTGCCCTACATGGAGGGCGCCCATGACCCCCTAACCCAGCTCTGGCTGCTGCCATGAGACACTCAAGAATACCATCTGGGATGCCCCCCTTCCCACTAAGTCCCACTCAGGCATGGGGTGAAGCAGCAGGAGACGGAGTGGGATCCTGGGCCTTTGGGAGATGCCAGGGCAGCCAGTCTCATTGGTGTCTACTCCATGCTCGACTCCCAAGCCCTGAGCAAGGACCTCCCTGGGGACTCGGGTCTCTGAGCTGTACTGCACCCTATCAACAGGTCTGCTCCAGGTCTGTGGAATTCCCCCAGGGACACCTCAGCAACTCTGGAAGGGTGTGCAGGGCCCATGAGTCCTGTGAGACATTGTTAATGTTGGCTGTGCATGTTGTTCGGTGGGGGACCAATTCGGGGGGGGGGGGCTGGCTGGTTCTTAATGGGTTTAGGAATATGTTTGGGGCCTAACACATGCTCCTTTCTTTAACGCTCATAGCAACGCTACAAGTGAGGCAGCATTTCTATCTCCATTTTACAGGCGAGGGATGCAAAACTCAGAGAGGGAAAGGGACTTGCCCAGAATCACAAAACTAGTTCATAGTAATGAACTATGGCATTCTAATCCAGGTCTGAAAAGCTGGAAAGCATGCCCTAATATAACCAGCTCTCCCCCAAGCAAGATGGGAGAGGCTTAGAAGACACAGCTTAGGGGAGCCTGGGTGACTCCACCAGTTAAGCATCTGCGTTTGGCTCAGGTCATGATCACAGGGTCCTGGGATGGAGCCCCACATAGGACACCCTGCTCAGTGGGGAGTCTGCGTCTCCCTCTCCCTCTCCCTCTGCCACTCCCCCTGCTTGTGCTCTCTTGTTCTCTCTCTCTCAAATAAATAAATAAATAAAATTAAAAAAAGAAAGATACAGCTTATTCATAAGCTGGTTCCCTGAATGACACATGCATGGAAAATTCTTTGTTCCCACAAACTTATATGGACTCCCCCTACTCCCTCTGCACCCCCACAAGGCCTGTCTCAGGGCGAATCATAATGCCAGTCCCATCTCCAGAGCAAGGGGTCATGGCAGTTTGATTCCCCAACTCCACTGTCTTGTTTTCCTTTCCGGGAGTTCATGAGTTCTGTAAGTTATGGTATATAAGTGTCGCGGCATAAGTGGAACCATAGTGCATGGAGTGTGAAGGCAAAAATGCTTCTGCAAAGCTGTGATCCTCTCTGAGCACGGGCCATCCGCTGGGGCTTCTCTCTGCTGAGGTACACCCACAGGTAAGACAAGGCAGGCCTGGGGTCATCCCTGGAATCTCCCCAGGAGGGATAGGTCGGGAGGCCAAGGTCCCCCGACCCCTGTGGTACCTTCCAAGGACAGGGCAGTTTAGTTCTACTTCACGGCACCAGAGACAAAGTGACACCTTGCTAGGGTTCTGGGTTCTGGGCACAGACCGTGCCTCCCTGGAGCCAGGGCCTTACCTGCACCATTCGCTCAAACATGTGTGCTAAAGGCAAATAGGAAACGTGCACATCCGCACAAGTGGGAGCCCACTGACTCTGTAAGAAAACAGAAGGAGCCCAGGCAAGGCCCGGTCAGTCAGGTGGGCGTCTTACCTGGATTACTCTCTCAAACATGTGAGCCAGAGGCAGGAAGGAGATGAGCACATCGTCCTGTCTCGGAAAGATCACTTTCTGCAGGTGACGGGCATGGGAGACAGAAAGGAAAGAAACACTGACAGGAAGACGACAAGAGAGTCATAAAACAATACAGAGAAAATGGTCCTGGAGGGGCGAACAGGAAGAGGGGAAGGGAAATGGAGGGGGGGGCAGGGGGACAGAGAGAGAGGTGAGATGAGAGAGAGAGAGAGAAAGTGTGAGAGAGAGAGAGAGGAAGATGAGAGGCGCAGGAAGGAGAGAGGGAGAGAGAGACAGGGCAGCGTAGGAGGCCAAGTGTTAGGGCGCAGCCAGTGGGTCTAGGTTATCTGCAGAAGCAAAAAGCCCAGTGAAGCACACATAAACCAGCAGAGTCGAGCTCCGCAGGGAAGTCTCCTCCAGGGCCAGGCCCCGCTTCGCCATCTCCCTGGGCCACCTGGGCAGGGAGTCCAAGGGGCTCGGCTTGTAGACACTTTCTAGTCCTTCTTCCGGAAACGGGACCCGAGGAACCCTCGGTCTACATCAGCTGTGGCTGGGGTAGAAGCCCCAGGCAAACAGATGGCTGAGCCAGGCCTCACTAGCCATGCCCTGGGGACAGGGCTGGTAGGGGAGGCTGAGAAGGAGCCCTGCTGTGGCGCCCCGCCCATGACACACATGGCGGACTGACCTCAGGGACAGGGGCTGCTCCGGCTGGGGGTCGAGGGGGGGCTACACAAGGCCTGCGCTCAGGGGCGGGCCGGGCCCTCGGGAGCTCTCCTTTGCTGGCCTCCCCTGCCCCCCACCCTAGCACAGGGCCTCCGTTCTCCTGGGCTGGCTTTTGAACAAGTCTGGACAAGCCCTGGGAACCTGGCTTATGGCTCCTGACACGGGTTCAACCACCAACAGTCTCTCACCATCTTCTACCAAAATCTATCAGTGTTTGGGGGGCTTATAATGCTCCATAACGCTGTCTGGCATGAATGCAGAGGGTGATTTTTCTCCACAGTGGAGACAAAGCCTAACTGACGTGAGAAGGAACATTCCTTTCTCCTTAAGGAAACTTGCAGGACATACGGATACTCACCACTTGTGGCAAAAACGTCCTTCTTTCTTAGCCGGTTATAAAATGCTAACATGCTTTTGTCAGGCCAAGATATCAAGCTTTTTTTTTTTTTTTTTTAACTTTAGATTTACCTTTTTAAGTACAGCCTTACAAATTAGCAGTTGCCGTTGTTGTTTCTCAGACTCTAGTAGTCCTTAAACACAAAATGACTGAATTAAGCCCTGACCTATGTGATAAACAAGTTATTAAGGATTACTTTCTAAATAAAGGTACACACAAAATCACAGATATCTCAATTTTTGCAGTTCAAAATGAAAAACAGGTTTTACATGTTGCTCCTTCTGGGATCTTAGCACTCTTAGAAATCAAACTGGCCATTTATCAGGTATGGATCATTTCAGGGTCTGGGGGTTAAAGTGTCTGTAAAAGTCTGATTGTTCTAATGACAACAGAAACTCCTGCCTGTGAAAGGCAGCTGCGATTACATCAGGGGAAGAAAAAAAAAAAAAGAAAAAGAAAACAAACAAAAAACCTCTGAGGCTTGAGGGTGTCCTCAAGAGACACCTGTTTAGCGAGTCTACTTTATTCACCTCTGTCACTTTCAGAAAGCCTGAGAAATCAGCCACCACGTTCCCATGGGTGAGCATTGCACCTTTTGGGTCCCCTGAAAAGAGAAAGCGAAAAGGCAAGTTAGCTGGAAGCTCAAGGGCCCCTCTGTGAGAAGAGTGCCCGAGGTGACAGTCCCAGACACTCAGCGCTGCCCACCCAAGCCTCTGGCCTTCATCTGCAGCCACTTCAGCGTCCTAGGCAGGTGAACGCTGGGTCAGAGACTTTCACCCTGAGGCTCCCAGCAGCTTGGGACGGGAAGGCAGGTGACACAGTCCCACAGGCAGGGTGCCTCAAGGCCTGACAGGCTGGCTACTTGCGGCCGGTGCTTCCCCTCTTCTGCCCCCCTGCGGGAGCACGCGCTCTCAGCCCCCAGTCTCCTCACATACACCTAGTACCCTGTGCTGCTCGCTGGGCTGAGCAGGTGTCGCCCCCAGAATCCAGCAGGCAGCTGTGCTGGCAGAAGACTTCCTTGCTGCATGCAGCACCTGGAAAGGCCCGAGGCTCAAGCCAGGCTACAGGAGCAGAGCACAGGGGCAGCCCCTCCTGCCTGCTTGCTGGCAGAGATGGGACACGGATATTCTCGCTTTGTCTTGATAAGACCTTTCACAACTGCTTGTAATGAAACCCAGGTCTGCTAGAATGACTCAGAAGACAGAGGCTAGGTGGAGACCCAGGGCACAAAAGGCTGGGGAGGGAGGCCAGCTGGTCACCATTTCACGTCAGGGTGGATACGACACACATCTAACCGGCCTCTTGACTCCTGGCCTTGCCCATCACTGCCAGCATTAACACAGGGAAGCCATTTCTCCTCTGTTTGATTACCTGTAAAATAGGGACAATGCCCACAACACGGGGCTTTCCAGAAGGTCTAAGGATATAATCCATGTGCAAAAGATGTTAAATTAGAAGTTTCCACTAAGGCAGCAGATACAACAACTCTGAAACTTCAAAAGTGAGGGGTCAGACCATGAGCAGAATTTACCCAGTAAATATTAAACAAACCAATATGTTAACTTTGCAACCCTCACCTAGAAAGAGGTAATAAAAGGACTAAGTGACCCGAGATAAAAACAGTATTGTAATATATGCCACCACACTGCTCACATTAAAATGTTTAATTTTATGCTACATGAACTTTACTTAAGTGGGGGGGGGGAGAAGAAGGAGAAGAAGGAGAAGGAGAAGGAGGAGGAGGAGAAAAGGAGGGAGGGGGAGGAGGAAAGTGAGGAGGGGGAGAAAAAGAGGGAGGAAGAGAAGAAGGGGCAGAAGAAGAAGAGGGAGAAGAGGAAGAAGAAGGAGGAGAGAAGGAGGAGGAAAGGGAGGAGAGAAGGAAGAGGAGGAAGGGAGGAGGGGGAAGAGGGGAGGAGAGGAGGAATGGATTTGTGAGAAGAATTTCTTCGGAGAGAGCTACACAGTTCTATAACACATCAAAATGGGGAGGAATTGGGGGGCGGTCCTCTTTCCCAATCCCAATCCCAAACCCAAACCCACGTTAACTCAGAACTCCATCATGTTCCCTGCAGCTGAGGGTCCTACTGAGAAATGTGAAAAGCATGTCTGCAAACAAATAATAAATCCCAGGGACTAGATATGGAGTTTGCAGAAGGCATGTCAGTCTGAGCAGTGGTGGTGGGAATGGTAGGTTAAAAAAGAGTCTTGTGTGCTGGCCAGTTTCCCCCTGACTCAGCAGATGCAGTCCTGTGTGCCGCAGGCAGAAGCTGAAGTGGAGGAGGGAGCGGACCACTGAGAGAACTCTGCCTGCAATTAAGACAACTCCAGAGAGTGGCCATGATGCAGACAGCAGGTTTTAAAGGTCTGCCCCAAACCATCTCTCCACTTCCCTTTCCCACTTCCTTTTTTTCCCTCCCCACTTCCACGTGGCGGGAGAGCACCCAAAGCTTCATTAGCAGCCTGGAGGAGGAGGAGGAGGCACACCAGAGCAGGAAAGGAGAGGCAGACCAGCCCGCCTGCAGCCAGCCCTGGCTGGGGAGGGAAGAAGTGGCAGCAAAGGGGTCAGATTCACATTTTGGACGGACACCTGCAGTTCTGAATTCAGACCGTCTGTGACTTACGACACCCGTGAACCTGACCGGAAAAAGGCGTGGGGTGCCCATGTTTTCATCCAGGGGCAGAAAGAGAACTATCGCCCCACTGAGCAACTTTAAAGGCACAGACAGAGCCAAAAGTCAAGTGGCTCTCATAATTCTATCCCATGTGGCCTGTGTGCTCAACTTACTGGCACTCCGTCTGTCAGACACAGGAGCATAGGAATGGCTGTGTCTCAGTCTGACCAAGACATGTGGTGGGCGGGGCTTTAACAAGTGCTCTGGCACACACACCCATACTGCAAATCACAGAGGGTTTTTTGGGGGGGACACAGAAGGTCATAGGGTTTTAATAGGTAGCTGTTAAAATATCTTTCTTTCTCTTTTTTTTTTTTTTTTAAATGAAGATCCATGGGATCTGTTTTACCTCTGCTGGTCCTTCTTTGATCCCAGCATCTTTCCTCAATCCCAAGCCCATATTCAGAAGTGTCCCTGAATCGTCTCCTATGTACAAATCCCACAGTCTCTGGGCCCACAAACTATTCTGAGAGTATCACCTGGAAATTTTTACCTGTGGATCCCCAAGTTCTGGAAGTTTCTAAGGAATACCCTCAAAATACTAGGTATGAAATCAGAACTCCCATAAAATACTATCTGATGCTGTAGAGCTTTAGATCTGCTAGCCTGGCTGACTTGCAACCTCAAGGTGGATGACTGAGAATATCAGGAGAAAGTTGTCTTCATTCATGAAAATTGTCTGAAGCCTCCATTCAGTTCAGTCCACAACACACACAATGGTAGCAGTTACTCCGTTCTGCTCAGGCAAACCTTTTTCCTCTCCCACATGATGAGAAAAGTTCGCATCTTTTAGAAACAAACCTTTGGCTCCATCTGTGCCTTTAAAGTTGCTCAGTGAAGAGGGGGCGTTCTCTTTCTGCCCCTGGATGAAAACATGGGCACCTCACGCCTTTTCTGGTCACTCTCAGGTTAGTTTCAAGGGTGTCATAAGCCACAGATGGTCTGAATTCAGAAATGCAGGTGTCCGTCCAAAATGTGAATCAGTCCACTTTGCTGCAATTTGCGCCCTCCCCAGCCAGGGCTGGCTGCAGGCCGGGTGGGTTGCCTCTCCTCTCCTGCTCTGGTGTTTCTCCTCCTCCTCCAGCTTTCTTGCAAGTATGAGTGAGGTTTTATAAACTTCTAATGAGTTATAGAATTTTTAAATATTCCCAGAAATCTTCAAATGATGTCCTTAAGTCATGGCTCGACGTGGTCCCAAAGGATGAAGGAGCAGCACATGTTGAGAACAAATCCTGGGAGAGGATGCAAGGTCCGGAGGTGAGAGGTAAGCCTTTGGAAAGTTCTGCTTGCTTCTCTGGTCCGGGACAAGTGTGTGCTTCTGGCAGTATTTCCTTCAAATGTGTTGTGGAAAACTTTCCAAGTTACTCACATGGAGGAACAGGTAAGCATTCCTCACTAGACCTGTGGCAAAGTTAAGAACCAATGTTTGCTCTGGTTCTCTCCTTTTCTGGTGCAACATGAATGGAGGTGCTGCTGCCCGGGTTCTGATATCTCAGCCGCGTGAGACCTACTGTCCCTTTCCCACCTTCTACTCACAGGTTGGCCATCCTCCCATTTATTTCCTCTCCAGCTGCTGAAGGAAAAACCTCTTTGTTTTAGATTCTGCAAATGTCATTTAGGCTTTAGCCAGTATTCCTGGGCTGGCCATCCACGGCTGATGTGCAGAAAGGCATTTCACTGGCTGAAGGTCTGCCCTGGATGGACACTGGCTCCAAGTGAGGGCAGTTATGGGGTGAAGCCGAGCTCAAGGTCTCACCTATAGGGGTGGGTTGGAGTGGGGGTGGGAGCAGTGCTGGGCCCTCCGGCTGGAAGTTCCTCTGGATGCTTGTTTCTGCTTTCACACAAAGGTGGGTTACAGAAGAGGCAGGTGACAGAAATGCTCAGGAAGTTTTATAACCCAGACAGAGTATTCATCTCCCTGCTCAAAGCCTCCCGTATCTTTAGGATTGAGCCATACTTTCATCAACCCCATACCCACCATTAAAAAAAAAAAATTTAAACAATCAGACTTGAGAGCTGCTAAGAACACAAGTAATAACTCTAATAGCAGCCAGTTACGGAGCACCCATGAATGTGGGCACTGTGCTAGGTGGGCATCTCATACATGGTAGCTCAGTTATTTCTTAAAACAGCCTATGCTGCAGATATCGGATGGCTTCATTAATTTTTTTTTTAAGATTTTTTTTTTTTTAATATATGAGAGAGAGAGCATGAGCAGGGTGGGGAATGGAGGGAGAGGGAGAAGCAAGCTCCCTGCTGAGCAGGGAGTATGAAGTGGGGCTCTATCCCAGGACCCTGGGATCACAACCTGAGCCAAAGGCAGATGCTTAACTGACTGAACCACCCAGGCACCCCATGGATGGCTTCATTTAATATCCAAGGAAGTGAGGGCTTAAGAGAGGTTAAGAAATTTTCCTAAAGCTGCACAGCAGGAGTACTGAGATATAGTTTCACGCATATGGTCACCTAAGTCTTGAACTGAATGGTGTAAAAACAAATAGGTCAAGGAGAGTATTTTCCCCCAGCTCTCACCTCCAAGCAGCCACGAATGTAAGGCTGATGGGTATCTCCACGCTCAGCTACAGGACTGCACGACTGAGCTTTCCTGGGTGTCCTCAATCAGAACAGAAGCGATGCCTCTACCCACTCTCCCTCCCTCCCCCAGGCAGGGCATGCCTCTTTGCTGGTGGCACCTGGAAGCCTCCTCCCTCCCCCAATCCAGACCAAAGCTTTGGGGGCTCGCCTCCACTGAGCAGCGCCTCCCTTTCCTCCGTCTCCAGTGGCTCTTTATCGATGTCAAGAAACACTTGCAGGGGTTTCCAAGAAAATAACAAGAGCCCCACCCCCTCCAGGCCTCTGCCAGCTTCACTCTTGCTGTCGTTCCTTCAGAGCTAATCTGTTTCTTACATAAACTCTCTCTTACAGCACAACATACATATAGTAAAGTGCCCAAATAAATGTATGGCTCACTAGATTTTTTTTTTCCAAAGTGAACTTACCTGTGCAATCAGCACCAGGTCAAGACACAGAACATCAGTATTCCAGGGCACCAGTATCCTGGAAGGCAACCGTTAGCCTGACTTCTAAAACCGTAGACTGGTTGATTATGTTTGTAATTTTGTATCAGAGAAATCACGCAATCTTTTGTGCTGCTTTCTTTCACTCAACATACAGTGAGACAGAATGTTCTTAGAGGTATACTGTTCTATCACTGATGGGCACTGGAGTTGTTTCCAGATTTGGACTATCCACACAGCGAGGTCATGAAAGTTCTGGAGCATGCCTTTTGGTGACACGGCCAAGCTTCTTGAAAAAATTGTCCACACCTGTTGAAGTGACATCCTCACCTCCCATTCACTCCTCATTCCACTGCCGTCAGCTTCTGCGTCCAGTCTCCACTCCATGATCAGCCTTTGCCAAGAGCACCAGCCAGTGTTTCCGCGGCGGTGTCCTATGGGTACGGCTCAGCCACCAGACGGCGCTGACAGATTCTATTCTCCTCTAGCATCTCCGGCGGCACCTGCTCAGCCTCCAGTGGAAACTCCGGCCCCCATCACTCCTCTCCCGCTGGGGCTTCCAGGCCCTGCCCCCAGACTGCTATTCCCTCACTCAACTCTCCCTCAAAGCAACATTTTCCTTCTTGCAGCCCATCCTCTGCACACGCTGTTCACCCTGCTGAGAATGCCCTTCCTCCTATTCTCCTCCAGTTACCAACCTTTCAGGACTCCGCTCAGATGGACTTCCTCTGGGAATCCTTTCCATCCTGCTCTTCCCACCTCTTGGTGGCCTAGTGCTCCAGGCACCCTGGGACGTGGACCCTCAAAGCAGTGACCACATTGTAGCAAACTGTTAGGTGACGTGAGCTGTGAGCTCACGAAGACAGGGCTCTGGCTTTTGCATCCCAGTGACCTCAGCCCGCAGCACTGAGTCTGATGCATAGTGGATGTTCCCTAAATGAGCTGAATGAGTCAATCTACATAAAGTAGAAAAAGAATGCTAAAAACATATAGATTAAGAAGGGTATGTTTTAAAAGACCATTATATTTGCTTCTCTGGGAAGAGAGGGTACATGTTCTCATAGGATACATCTTAATTATCATTCCTGGGGCCCAATTACCCAAACTGGGCTATATATAACACCCACGAATTATCTTTGCTGGGTGAGAGGGGGTGTCAGATTCCAGTCCAGCTAGTAGTCATTTTATGAACTATGAACAACCAACCCACATACCCACCCAGTAGCCATCCCAGAGTACAGGCAAATCCCAAGCTCTCACCTCCTCCAGCGCCTTCTTGGCCTGACTACAGGCTCCAAAGCACTGGCTTATTCTAGGAATTTCCACAGATGTTTCCATCACACACCAAGAAGAAAATCTTCCCAGAATGATTCCAGATTCATGAACCAAATGTCAGGTTTAGATCATGTTTTCCATCTCTCCCCACGGAAAGAACAGTGTGGCTCTCCATGAAGCTGGGAGCCAAGACGCTCAGTATGGAAAGGAAGCTGAATCCGGGGCTGTGAGGCTGAGGACAGGCAAGGCTGGTGTGCTCGACAACAGAATGGCTACGAGGGGCACGACACACAGGCTCAGGCAAACGCTAAGGAAATCCAAGTACAGCCAGGCAGGGTGATGAGAGGTGTGTGTGATCGTCCAGCTCTGCCCTGGCACCAGCAACACCTCTAGAGTGGGAGGCTTGGGCACTAAATCACCACTTGTTGGCCATGCTCCGTACGTCCCATTTCCACCACACAGAGCCTGGGCAGGACGGCTTAGCTTCCAACTGTGACTTCACCGTCTGGGAAAGCACTAGACATGAGGCCTGCTCTCTCCAGCTGGGTGACAGCACATTTCTGCCTGGCAAAGTTCTTTTCCAGATACGGGGGCAACATCATTTCAACAACATGAAAAGCCTAGGGGCACGCTCAAAGGGCAAGGGTCCAAAGCTAAAGGCCACAGTAGTAACGTGCCCCTCAGACCAGGCTGGAGAGACAGGTCACCAAAAGTTCATGTCATGAAACTCATGACAAAGAATGATACAAACCTGAAGGGATTTTTGAACTCTGGGTTGAATCTAGATGTCAGCTCCTGGAGAGCAAGCGCTATGTTATTTCTTTTCCGACAAAAATTAGCAGTATGGTGGGAACCCTCAAACCCACTGAGTTAATGACAGAACTCCATCTGGATCCAACAAACCACATTTATCATGGTCCGTCCTCACGGAGAGCCCTGCTTACGGGGCTGGTCAGACAGAGGCCATGTCTATGGAAAGCATCGGAAGCCCCGGATTCACTGCCCACCCCACCAAGAGCTATCACCAAGGCAGGCCAGTCCTCAGTCTGGAAAAAGAAGTCTGGAAACTCCTTGCCCATTCAGGGAAAAGACAAGCAACTTCCCAAGTTCACAGATGAGAAGGAGCAGCAAATGGGAAGAGCGCTGGGCGGGGGGTTGCAGGAGCAGGGCCCGAGGCCCCACCTCCACTTGCTGTTGGTGTCTACCGGGCCAGCCCCCCACAGCCGCTGGCCTCACAGGTCGTGCTGAGGCCTGAGCAGCTCAGTGACTGGGTCACAGGGCACTGCAGACTGTGAAGTGCTGTGCCTGTGACCGTGCTCCTCATGTGCATTCTGACCCACCCCCCTGCCTTGGGCAGCCTGCCTCGGCTGTCCCTGCTAACGCTGCCGTGTGCACTCCTCTGTCGGAACCAGGCACGGGGGGCGTCACTTCTGCTTGACCTTGGCCCAACAGCCATGCACACAGCACAGCAGCCCCACCCCACAGAGCCTTTGCACTGCCTTTTCATACACCATCCCTCTCCTCTTCAGCACTTTTCACGCCCTCATCCCAGGTGAGAAGCTGGGCAGAGTGGTGGCAGCAAGGTTACGTGACTGGCTCGCAGCTCCCTAGCAAGTGGTGGGAGCGGGACTCAAATCGAGGCTCTCCGACACCAAACCCCACACTTCCTCCTTTGTCCCCGACACAAAGGCCAGGCAGGGGCAGGAAGCAGAGGGGTGAGAGATGCTTCTCAGAGAGGGATGCTGTGACTCGGCTCCCTGGCCCTCCTCTGGCCCAGGTGTCAAGGAATGGCGAGTCGCCACCCAGCACCTCCCAGGCCACCCTGTCCATCCACGTCCAGCCACCTGTGCTGCCTCCTGCTGGGCACTGGGAGTGGCAGGAGGAGCCGTCATCTGGAGCCAGGCACAGGAAAGGCTCAGCCATGCCACGAAGGGCACCAGAGACCCCTGCATCCACCCCACCAAGGCCGCCAGAGGCTACAGGTGGCCCCGGCTGGTGATCTGGGCACCTCTGCTCACCTGTTGTGCCGCTTGTGAAACACACAATGGAGAGGTCGCTGGGCTTCGGGGGCTGCAGAGTTGAGAAGAGGTGTGAGTTAAAGGGACCCAGTGTGGCCAGCCAGGGCCCAAGACCCCCAGACCCCTCTACCAGCTAGCCCTTCTGTGCCTTGTGTGCTATGGGTCCGTGCACACGCCCTGCATGCTGCAGTCAGAATGGCGGGCTGGCACATCCCCAGGAAAGGGGAGGAGAGGCTGAGGAAACCTAATGGGGGCTTGGACATCCATCTGTCCCACTAACCTCTCACCTGCATCTGCTGCCTCCCCGACTTGAATGTGAGCTCAATTCTAGGTGGGATTGGGCTGCAGGGGCCACATCTAGGCCTGTACCAGAGACCTCACCTTTCTAGGGGATGTGACCCAGTGCCATCCTTCCTTCCCACCTTCTCCCAAATGTCTGCGGTTGGGCTTGGGAGCAGAATGCATGGCCCAGGAATTGAGCTTCCCACTGTGTCAGCATGACTGCTCTGCGTCAGGCCCTTGCCCCGGCACAGGGCACATAGTCCTGGGGTCACCGGGAGGAGCCTCGCACACCTGCTCCTGTGCAGAGGAGGTGACACGAGTTGAGACTGAGGGATAAGCCAGATCCCTCCAGACCAACGGAGGGTGGGCTCTGGGAAAGGAACTAGCCTGGTCACTGGCGGAGGCACAAGAGGCAAGGGCACGCCCAGGGGTCAGAGAACGGCACTACGGCTGGCGCATTATGTGCGGGAGGTGGGGACTTCCCAGAGCCACCCACGAAGGGCCAGCCCATGTACGAGAAAGCTCAGGGACCAGCAAGAAGAAGAGAAAGGGCTGAGCTGGAGGGAGGGCTGGGGGTGAGAGGCCTTGTAAGCAAGCTTAAAACCCCCACAGGGCCTTCCCAGGGCCAGTGACCATCACTGGTGACTCAACCCCAGGCAGTTATCAGTTGGGGGTGACACACAGAAAACATCATAAAGCAAAGATGAACAGAGACAGCTTCGGCTCACCCCATCCTTACAGAGTTCCACTACCGTCAAAGAAAAACATAAACCTTCCCAAAGAAAAGGCTTCTGGAGAAGCAAGCGTGGCCAGGATTGGCTGCTGGCCTCCACACCTGACTCCTGTTCAGGTCCCTCTCTAGACCCTCAGCCACAGAAGTCCTGGCGCCCTGAGCGGGCAGTCCCCGAGCGGCTCAGGGCAGTTGCTTATCAACACAGTGGTGCTGCTCTGACCTCCTATCAAGCCCCGGGAAGGGGTCTGTGAGGATCAGCCCTGTACTGCGTCCTGCTCAACAAAGACCTACTGGCAGATGAGCTTACCACGGGAGCGTGATGATTCTGTTGGCCACACTCCTGGAAGAGAAAAATACTATTTTTAAACGTTCAAAAGTTCTTATCAGTCAAAGCAAGTGAAGAAAAAAAAATCAAAACAAACTCAGCCTAGTATGCCTTGCTCTTGTGCCGAGTCTAGAGTTCAGCATTCCCCGTCCAGACGTAGCCCATGTGGAGAAACCACGAGTGGCCTCTCCTCAAATACACATCCAGGCCTGGGCCACCCCACACATTACAGACAAGGGGCCCGAGGCCCAGGGAAAGGCGAGGCAACCTGCACATGCACAGTGGGGGACACGGCTCGAGGTGCCCATCCCGACAAACGCTCAGGACAGAGGGGCTAGGAGGCCTGGACTTCCAGATAAATGGTCAGGGGTGGAGGGGCAGATGGGGGTTGCCAGCATAAATTTGGCCCCAAAAAACCATGGAAGGGTGCAAATGCACAGGCATTACAAGTATAATTCAGAATGGCAGGCATGCACGAGGACAAGGGGAGAGCCCGGGAGCCTATGTCCAGGGAGGGACAGTGGGGGTTAGTAGCTAGTGAGCAGGGCGTGAGGCCCTGGAGGCCAGGATGGCCTGTGTCACTCTAGCAGGCCACAAGCTGCCATGAAACTGACATCCCCAGGAAGGTCATGCACAGAAAAACTCATTCTGGGGACACTGGGAGTCTCGGACACATTGAAAGAACCTCTCAAAGACTCCTGGACCTCCCATCCATAGTCCTCAGGTTCAGACAGGCTGGGAAAAAGGCAGCCCCAGAGGCCACGTGAGTCACTCTGGGGCAGGCTGGTACCACCACCCACCTGCTGGGGCCTATGTCATTACCTGCCAGCCAACGGAGCCTGTCGCCTAGAGGACACCTATGGGCAACTCCCCCCCACCCCCAACTGCCAGCCCTTGTGAAGCCTGCCCTGTTTCAACCCTGACACACCCTGATGACCTAAGACATACACCCCAGGGCAGGAGAGGGGCGGATAACCAACAGCTCCAGCTCGGCGGCCGACCAGCTGTGGCCCAGGATGCAGCCCAGAAGCAGAGCCTCACCTCCACAGCCTGCATGGACTTAATGACCACCCCACACTCCTGCCCTCTGTCTCTCAGAGCTTCCTCGAACGGTTCCATGACGATGATGAGCTTGAGCCCTGGAGTCTCCTTCCTCTCCACATGTTCCAGCAGAAGCACGGCCTTCTGAGGTTTATCCACCACCACGGTGCTGATGTCGGCTGAGAGGGAAAGTCAGGCTGTGTGGGCACGGGCTGTGACCGTGGGTGCCCGTGCCAGGCAGCAGAACCATGGGCTGTGGGTGCCTGAGCTTGTGTATAAATAAATGCGTTAAGACAGGCCATGTGTTTGTATAGAGCGGAAAGTGCAGGGAGCTTGGGGGAAGCCAAGAACAAAAGGCCAAGGAATCTCCTAGAGCAGATTCCAAGCATTCCTTTGCTCCAGGCTTAGGCTCCATAATCTCAGGTCTGCTGGAGCTATTTGCCACGCCCACCCCTGCCCCTGGGCATCTGCCCCAAGCTGTATTAAGCCTCAGGGGGTTGGAAGCCTGTGTGGGATTGGGGCAGAGGCTCCCTTCATGATAGCCAGGCCCCGCAGAAGGGGCATTTAGGTGAAGTCCAACTGGGGAAAGCCAACTCAGGGGCCAAAGTGGAGAATGTTCTTTGAGAAGGGAAGCGAAGTGCTTATTAGTGTCAGACAATTAGTATAACCTGAGAGGTGGGGATCTGGAGGGCTGGCTGCCAGTGGCAAGAGGCGGATGTGGTGGCTCACCTGTCCTGATGATGTAGAGGATAGCACCAGGGCCCAGGGTGTCATAGAGCGGGACCACCACCATAGAATACGTGTAGCAGGCAAGCTCCGCGATGATCCACTATGGAGACACACAGGTCTGGGCTTGGGGCAACACAGAGCAGATAGGAGGGCTATGCCCAGGCAACCAGGGTGCTTGTTCTGGGTCCTACCGAGAAGGTTCTGTTCTGGCCCTCTCCATGTGGCAAGGCATCAATGAAGCTAACTGGTTGTGCCTGCTTACCCACAGCCTTCTAGATCATGCATGCCCCAGGCCTACTCCAAACAGCCCCAAGCCTACTTAAAGGGCTTGCATGGCCTTCTTCCCTGGGTCCTTCTTCCCACATGGCTCAGGGAACAGCTGTTTGTGAGGCTTGCTGGTGTGGATGGAGTTTGGCTGGGATGTCCACTCCTGATTAGAGGCAAAGCCAAGGAACTGGAGGGGGGGCATGGACCAAGTGTATCCATTTTTCCTCTTGTCCCAGACCCTACAAATAGTAGGAGCAGGGCTGTTGTATGATACTCAATCCCTTCCTCCACTGACATCTCTAAAACCATTTAAGGCAGATGCTTACCTCAGGCCGATTTTGTGCAAAAACTCCAATAAACTGATCCGTACTTGGTTTACAATTGTGTTGGAGAAGTCCAGACCCTAGAAATTCAGCTCTATCGGCCACCTGCACACAGACATGGGGAAGTGATGGAAAGCAAGGACTTTCAGCAGAGGAGGAAGATTCCCAGGTGGGGATTCCTATAGGTCTGAGACCTCCCCAAGTCCCTACCCAGGTTGGCTGGAAGCCCAGTGAGGTTGCTGCCAGGAGTCTGGCAAACAGGCCAGGCAAGGAAACAATGACCCTCTGAGACCCTACAGGGTACCCACGAGCCCTCTAATGCCAGGTCTACATGGGTTGTCAGGGTGGGGCCTGTCCTCTGTCACTCACCTCCTGGTAGGACAGCCACTGATAAGGTTGCTTCGGCTTCCTGAAGCCAAGACAGGGTCCATTCCCTGCAGGGAGATAAGCAGGCCTTGTGCCAGGGAGGATGGTAGGGTGGGCTGTCGCCTGCACCTGCTCATCAGACACTTGAATGGATATCCCAGGCCGTGGGTGGTTGGTCCAGGAGTCAAGTGAACCACCCCTTAGCTGCCTGTCTAACCTGCTGAAGCCCAAGAAGGCCTCAAGTACACAAGCATGACATGTCCTCAGGGATCAGGGAGCCCAAGCAATGGGGAATGACACAGTGCCAGTTCCCACCACGACCTGCGTGATGTAGCCCCAGGAGAATGCAGAGACCTGGCCAGGGGGCAGTGGTGGCAAGTTGCCTCTGTGGGACCACTTCCTTTTGCCCCCTACCCTGGCCCACCCAGACACCTCAGAGGCCCAGGTTCTGAACCATGCCAGTCAGTGTGGCCTGGCAGTTTGGGAGATATGAAGTACAGGCTGAGAGCCAGCTTAAGGTCAGGCAGTCCTAAGTGCTAGAACAAAGCTGAGGTCAGCCCTTTGGCCACATAATGCAGCTACTTCTCCGACTGGGTGGGAGAAGGGCCAACAGTGGCTTTTCTCCTCTGAACCTGGGCACCACTCACCTCCCAGGCCCCTGGTACCTGGCCACCCCCCCCCCCCACTGCTGACCTTTGCACCTGCTCACTCCCTGCCACAGCTCCTGCACACCCCCATGGCCCCTCTCACCTGAGATGCTGAGCCCACGCCGGAACACCTGGTACATGGTCCTGGCGTCATCGTAGTAGTGGGTGAGCAACTGAGGGCCATCCCCAATCACAGAGCGCCGGGCCCCGCCACTGTCCTATGAGCCAAGCACAGGCCAAGGAAGCTGGCTGAGGCAGGCAGAAGCATCAGGAGAGGGCACCAGGCCGCACCAGGCCGCACACACCGTGGACGCACACCAGGGCCACATAGTTAGGACTGTGACATGCTCTGTATGCATTCACACACGGGGCCTAGACAGAACACCCAGATGGCACACCCACAACCTCTACACTTGACCTGTATGCACCCGCACTCACACAGGCCCAGGACACTGGTCTCCCATACGTGTACACAGCACCCACAAAATTCCAGGACTCCAGTTATGATTCATATACAACTATGGCTCACTCGTACAATGGAATGGGGAGTGCTGGCTGGTGTCAGGCTACCCTCTAGCATCAGGATCAGCCTGCCGGGACAGCCTTCATCATCATCATCTGCTGCTGCTGCTCCCTAGGTTAAGAATCATTTGGGTGCCATCCATCATTCACATAATAGTGTGAATTAGTTTGCATACTGGCTGAAGGTACCTGTCCAGGAACACTTCAATGCAGGCCACGCAATCCTTCTATAGCACAAATTGGCCCTGTGTCTCTTTACTACTAAAAACCCAAAGTTAATCCATGCCGTCCACCTCCAGGGTCCTGACCCATGGGGCTTTGTCCTTACTGGCCTCTCCAAGCGAGTTGTAACTATAAGCTTACCAAAATGGTTCACCTGGTGCTTTCTCTGTGTTATCTTACCAAATCCTTACCACAACCTGAGGAAGCGGGCACTCTTTTTATTACCCACTCGGCAGTTGAGGACACTGAGGCTCAGAGACTTAAGAAACTGCCAAGGACCATATAGCTAGTAAGAAGCATGGCCAGCCCTTCGGGGCTGCTGGTCACCAAAGGCCATTCTGGTCACCACTCTGCTAGTCCAGGGGATCGCCTCTCCACCGTCCAGCCACCCGATGTGAATCACATTTCCCAAAGCCACCGGGTGTAAGATCACATACCCACAACTTTGCACACATCATGCCTTCTGCTGGAAAAGTGCCCTGAAGATCCCCATCCTAGCCAGACCTGCCTCTTCTACCACGCAAAATTCTGCTATGCTCATGGTTGCCGAGATGTACCATCAAGAGCAAAAAGCAAGATGCTGAACCATGTATGCAGCATGACAACACTTAAAAAGAGGGGCAGGGGTGCCTGGGTGGCTCAAGGTTAAGCATCTGACTCTTTGATTTGGGCTCAGGTTGGGATCTCGAGGTCATGAGATCAAGCCCCCTCTCCTCCCAGGCTCCATGCTCAGCACAGAGTCTGCTCAAGATTCTTTTTCCTTCTCTTTCTGCAACCCCCGCCCCCCGCTCACTCTCTCTTTCTAAAATAAACAAGTAAAATCTTAAAAGAAAAAAAAAAGAGGGGCCGATAACTATCGGTTCACTCATGGATGGTTCTCCGGGGAGGAGAACTCGCAGGCAAGGGGAAGAAGGTAGAAGCTCTTCAGTCTGCGACATTTTTCTCTTTGGAAGCGTGAATATATTACCTATTCAAAACGAATAAAGTTTAAGAAAAAGACAATTTTTTAAAAGGCAAAATAAATTTCACAAGCTTAAGGAAGAAAGAAGTCTCACTAGTCCTTTTAGATGGAGCCTGGATTACCCTTGTCCAGACTGGGCCACTGCCCCTCCTCCCCTTGGTGGCCCTCCCGCAAGTCCATGTGCTCTGGGAAGACAGGGCCTCAGGGTGGGCTCAGTTCTGAGTCCCAGCTCTAGACCAGGGCCGGGCACAGGGAGACTGAGAGGCAAGCCCCTTGAGAACCTTAGGCTTTCTACTGAAGCACCAGCAAGCCAAGGCTTCCCACCCAAGAAGCAGACAAACTAGAGATCCGGTGCAAGGTCATGGTCAGGCTCTGCCCAGGGCTCAGTTCCTGGGAAAGGCAGAGGAACATCATGTAGGAGACCCTGTTCGAGGTCCCTTGGGGGGGGGGCTTCCTGGCTTGCTGCCAGGGGAAAACGAGATTCTCTGCACCATTTTGGGTCAAATCAGCTGCAAGTTTGGCTTCTACCTCCAAGACGCCTCTGCCCACCACTTGCCCAGCTGCTTGCACCCTGCTCACCTCCACTTCCTCTGACTGCATCAGGAGGTTGCATGGTGGTTGTAAGGCCTTTGGCCGGTGAGTGAACCAGTAGGCGAGGATGGCGGCCAGCGCACCCACACTCACGAGGGTGGTGGCTGAGAGGCTGCGGAAAAACTGGCCCAAGTCACCCAGCTCGGGCAGCCGCAGCAACCTCAGGATCTCCTGGGTCTGCATCTTCTCCAGAACTGAGAGGATGAACTCTGTAGGAAACAAGAGGTGGATGAGAGAGGGGAGCTGATGGCAAGCCAGCGAGGCGTCCCGGGTCTGTCTTTCCATCTGTCTGGGATCACAAGTGACACAGAGATCTTGGCCAGGCCCTGGCCAAATACACTGCAGGGTGGGCCCTGGGCTTGCTGGGGTGTACAGTCTCCTGGTGCGACATGGCACAGCCCAGAAGCTGGCTTTCTAGAAGGGCCTCTCCAGATGGCAGGCTGGAACTCTGAGGAGTGACCCCTGACAGTCAGACATCCAGCCCAGTTCTCCTGAGAACCATATTCTCAGGCCCTGTGCCATGACTGACAGATGCTTCCGTATCTTCCAGAGGCCAGCGCATGCTCTGACAGCTCTGGAAGGAAAGCCTCCTGAGGGTCTGGGTGCACTGCCTCTCCTGTGTGGTCATACCATTGTGCTTATCTTTGCTCCTGAGTATGAAGAGGATAGTGGCCAGAATGAGTGGGGTGATGCGGGCTCCTCCCACTCTACCCCAAAGCTCCCAGTCCCAGGCCCTGACCTTGAGGGAGACCAAGAAGGCAAGGGGAGCAAAGCCCACAGACGCATCCTGACAGACACCTCCAGCCCTCATAACACGAGCTCATTGATCTCTCTGGCAAGGGTCCAGTGAGTGACACAACAGGGTTCCCCCAGGTCCACATCCTGATCTACCCCAGGCTCTCCTTGAAGAAAAGTTGGAGCCAAAGTCTTGCCAGGGCCAGAGGTGATGCTGTAGCCAACTTTCTGAGGAAGAGCAGCATTACCAAGAGCAGCCAGGATGGGGTCAAGGAACCACTCCCTAGCCCCAGACCACTGACCCCTGCGCACTGGGGCTCCGCACTGCCCCTGACCAAGCACCAAGAGGCACAGGCAGCCCCACCATTAACTGGGCCCATTAACTGGACATCTCAACCGCTGATGTCCACAGCAAACAGAAGTGGCAGAGGGAGCACGTGTTAAACTGGTGGGAAGGGAAAGGAACCAAGGCCCAGAGAGAAAGGGCTCAGCAAAGTGCTGTGTGCCCATTTGGGGGTAACCAGCATTTCCTGTGATACCACATATGGCGGTCAGGATGCCATGCTTGCCCACCACAGACCAAGTGGACACAGTGAACCTAGCAGGGGACAGAAAGGATGCCTTGGGGTGGTCAGTGGAAGCATTTCTGTGGGAAGCACCAGTGACTAACTTGGGTTCAAAGAGAGCAGGTCCCAGGAGCTACCACGTCCTCCTGATGGCCGCTAAGTGAACCAGTGTTGGCAGCACAGACATGGCCAGCTGGGCTCGGAGGTCTGCACTCCACCCAGGACTGAGAGAAGGAGAGAGGATGGACCGGGCATTGGATGCTTTTATCCCCACTAGGGCCTCCTCAGAGTCACTGCCCAGGAAGATCTGGGGCTAGAAGCGCCACACAACACCTACAGGTCTGCCAGGCTAACGAGTGCTGGGTAGGCTCCAAGCTGCCGTGCACCATTTTACCATCTACAGCAGCTCTCCTTACTGGCCTTCTACCTCTGGAAGCATGGCTGTGGTTTTGCTTCTTGGGAAACAACAAGAAACCCAATAGCAGTCACTCTACAGCCACAGGATATGAGCCAAGCAGCAATTACCTGACCCCTGAAAGAGGAGAGACCTGCTGAAATCCTGACAAATAATATTTGTACTAAACTGTAACATCACCACACCAGAGATGAGGTCAGTGATGTGCAAAGTCATTGCCAAGAAAGCAGGCAAATCTTGCTTCAAATCCCTTCTCCTGCACTTACAAGCCACACAAGGTTGCACATAACCCACCTCTGTGGACCCCCCCTTGCCCATCTTTAGAACGGGGACAGTATCACTCAGCCATGGACTCATAGTTACAGGCGCGGCACAACTAAACAGACGGCTAAGGGGTATGGCTGTCAGACCAGGGAGGCTGCTCAGTTCAGGCTGGTCCAAGCACCAGACAGAGGCGGCTGGGCCCCGGCTGCGGCCCCTCGGGAGCTGATGCTCTGTGCATGGCACAACAGGCCTCCTGAGTCCCGGGAACACTTATGAATTACCCACAGACTCTGGGTGCTCCCTGGGGAGCAGAGAAAGTCAGCCCCAGCCAGCCTGATCATCCTCACTGAGTTCCTGAGCTGGAAACCCAGTTTTCCTGGCAGCCTTCTTGAGCTCGATCAGTTTCCAGGCCATCCCACAGGAACAAATCACTCCTGGCATATTGATCACATGAAGGTACTTTACCAGCAGAGTAGAGGCCCAGGTATGGACCTCAGTGATTTCACCAAGGAAAACCATTCTGGGGAAGACCCCGGACGGGCGACCAGCTAGCTTCCTTGGGACATTTGCTTCCCTAGGCTGCAGATGGGGAGACCAAGTCACGGCCATGCCTATCATGTAAGGGACTTAGTCCACATAACAGATAATCCAGATATGCTCATCAGCTCTTGGGGTGGGCTCTGAGCTGCCAGCCATTTCCTCTAATGGGCTCAGAAGCCTCAGACAAGCCCAAGCGCTCAGCTCTGTGGTCCCAAAGACGTCAGAGAGAACCCTGGAAAGAGAGCTCACTACCAGCAGCCCCTAGCCCTTGGGAGCTGCTCCCAGGTGCTAAGCTGCAGCAGAACATGGGCGGAAGCCTTTGCTGCAATGCTGGGGTTTTCACAGAGCACAGCCCAGAGTGGCCAAGTCATCCATCCACTCACCCGATCCCCATTCACGGAGCAAATCCTCACAGCCCCCACTCTCCTTTGGCTCGGGGCTGGGCCCTGGGACAAGCCAGGTGTGGGTCTGCCCTCAGCCCCACAGAGGAGACACATGAAGGATGGGGCAGAGCTGTGCAGCACGGTCTGGGCCGTGATCAGGCATGGGCTGCTAGAGAAGGTGCCCGACTCAGGTATGGGGAGTCAGGACTGGCTTCTGGCAGGGAGTCGTACTGAGACAGAAGGACAAAGAGGAAAGGGTTTCTTGAGCAGAGGGAAGCCAACATACAAAGGCTGGAGCTGAGAGAGAGCGGGGAGCACTTAGCCAGCTGAATATTCCACTCAGGAAATTAAGTCTGAGCCCTGGAAATGTAGTACAAAGGTCAGTGCCACAAGTCTGAGAGGCTGGCCTCCTAGATATGTGTGCGCTCAGAAGTCACCAAAGTGTTGTAGTCCCCAGGAGAGGGAAGAAGAGAATTGTCCAAACTTCCTGAATTGCTGGCATCTGGGAAGCCCTTGCCTAAGGTGGGAGCACACAGACACCGCTGAAGAAGGTAGCTGTCATCTACAGGTGCACAGGGAACAAGAGGGGGAACCAGGATCCGGGCCCCAGACTAGAGCCTCCCAAACCACTACCTCATGTGGTACCGCCACCCCACCCCTGCCAGCACAGGATCTCTATGTCCGGTGGTGTTGAACCCACAGATAACCGGCTCCAGACCTGCTCAGAAGAGCCTAGCTAGGCCCAGACTGCAGAGGCGGGAGGCAGCATGAGGCCACCAGAGCCTGTGAAGTGGCAGCAGCCAGTCAGGCCCGTGGCTGGTTCTCCACCATGCATGCACGAGGGGTGGGATCCCTCCCTCTCACCAACTTCTCCTGGCTGGGCCCTTCTGTCCAGGAAGCCCACTTGCCTGGGGCAATGGAGGGTGGTGGAGAAAGGGCTTGACTACCCACTCCTCCTCAGGTCGGCCTGCACCCCTGCCTGGTGGGCAGCCACCAAGGCAGTCAGTGGTGCACCGTATCATGCTTCTAGGCTTGGCAACCCTCTCAGACACAGTCAGGGCCGCCCGCATCTACCCCGAGAGTCCCTTCAGACCTGGGAGCCAGGGCAGGGCAGAGCTGCAAATTCAGGTCTTCTGAGGACACAGCCTGAGAGCCAACCAATGCCATCAAACCCTTGGCATGGGGGCAGTGTAGAGCCCAGGCCTGGGAATCTGGTCTCTTTCATTATTTCACAGGGCCTTGGCCTACTCTGACCTTCACTCCCTCTCTGTTGGACTCAGGTGGGGCTCGGGGGTCCCTGGGGTGCCAGCAATAGCTGCCTCCTCCCATGCCCCCAGGAGGCTCTCCTGGTTGCAGTAGCATGGGACATGGATGGGGGTGGGGTGGGCAGCACCCAGGGGAATCAGTGGTGCCCTGTTGCCAAGTGAGCTGCTGTGTTTGTAAATATTCACCTTAAAGGAGGACCCCGCCCTCGGCACAAAGGAGTCTCCTCTCCTTCGGCATATCCTATGCCTTTTTCTCCTCTGGCACAGAATGGTGCAGGATACCAGCTAGTGGCACAGGCTAGGAGCCTGGGACTCCCCCCACCATACTGTGTCCTCCACTGATCAGGGCACGTGGAAGGTAGGTGGTGAGAGGCAGAGCTGTCCAAACATAGGAAGAGAGAGAATGGGAGGAAAGAGACCCTGGTGGGAAGCATGCTGGCACCACAGTGGCCGGGAGGGCAAGGCAGAGCCCCAGGGCACAGTCCCTGTGGAGATGGCTCTGAGTCCCATGGCTTGGCTCCAAGGACCCTCTGCTGACCCAGCCTCCTAACCCCAGCACTCTAGACCTTTGCAACCTAGCTAGATGGCTCTGTGAGGGCCACCTCCTAAATACCCCTCAAAGGTAACTGCCCCTCTTCACCCCCACAGCTCCTGGCCTGGTCCAGTCACCACCAAACACAGTCCAGACCCCCATACCAGCCTCCTCATAGGTGTTCCTGATCTGACTGGTGTTTACACTGATATCACGGTTATTTTCCTGATACACAGACATGACCACGTCATGCTACTACTCAAAAACCTTATCTGGCTCCCTACCTTAGGACAAAGGTCCAACTCATCATGCCAGTGCTGAAGGACTCCACGACCCTCAGATTCTTCCCTTCTTTTAGAATCACCCAGGTTCCCTCTGTACCAACCTAGAGTGGGGTGGGGATCCTTGCAGTGGGGTTCTGTGTCTCTGAAAACCTCTGAGGAGTTCGAAACGGTAGGCAAGTGCAAGGCAAGCCTCCAGATCTTTAAAGAACATCCTCAACCCCCAAAGAAAATCTTCAAAAACATAATCACAACCTCTCCCAGAGACCGGGGTCTCCGGCAAACAAGCCAGGGAAAGGGCCCCAAGGTAAATTCTGCTGCTGCACTGACCTGGTGCAAATCTTGACTCACACTCTTGATAGCCGTATGACCTTGGACAAGTCACTTGACCCCTCGGGGCCTCTTCTCAGAGAAGCTCGTGGACAGAGAATGTGGTGCCAATCACACAGTAAGTGAAACACTCGGTAGACAGTAGCTAAAGCACTTACTCCATCTCTTTGCCAGCCAGAAGGGCTCAAAGATAACTTGCAAAAGGACATGCATTTACACCCTACCTTTCCAGAGGGCTCCTGGCACTGGGGAGGCTGCTGAACTGGTCCCACTAGTACCAGCCTCCCTTTATAAAGGGTGTGTGGGGCTCGGGGAGAGAGCTTACCACATCTTGAGCAAAGCACAAAAGTGGCGAAGGCCCTGCCCCGAGTCTGCCCTCCTGGGGACAGCGGATGGCAACAGCTGCCTGCTCTGAGAAGCCGGGTGGTGGTGGCGGCGTTAGCAGAGGTGACAGCGGCTCCCTGGCGGCCGTGGGAGCAGGTCTGGCAGGGACCTGAGCACAGAACAGCTCTATGAGGAGCTGCTGGCCCCCCCTCCATCTGCACACTGGGCAGCACTGGCTCAGATCAGCTTAGAGCCAAGCAACCCGCCTTAACCCCCACTCTGCTGGGTTCCCAGAGCTCCGCTCACGGCTTCTCCCCCGGCCCCCACTCTGTCTTCAGTTCTGGATGGAGTTTGCCAAATGGGTTGCTTAAGGACAAAGCCTCTTTACACATCCATCTGTGACACTGATTAGGGGCCAGAGCCTCAGCCAGGGGCTGGGGACCTGCCGCCAGCGTGAGTGGCCACAGTGGTAGGAAACGTGGGGCGTGGGCGTGGGGATGCCAGCTCTCTGGCTGAGCCAGGCAGCTGGAGGCC
This sequence comes from Ursus arctos, assembly GCF_023065955.2. Lineage (NCBI taxonomy): Eukaryota > Metazoa > Chordata > Mammalia > Carnivora > Ursidae > Ursus > Ursus arctos. Next base: position 30,496,792 of record NW_026623067.1, read on the forward strand.
CAGGGGCTCCACCCCCAGCCCCTCCCAGGGTCTCAGGGACTGCTTCTACTCCCCTTCAACCCCAACCCCAAAAGGTCACAACCTATCTACTTCGGGAAAGGAAGGAAGCTGGGCACAGTTCCAGATAAAACATCTACTCAGAGATGCTCTGGACAGTCCAGAATAAGGATCAGGATCAGCAGGTAGAAGATTCTGGTTTGTCTCTTCTGCAAGACCCCAGGCCAGCACATCAGTCCTTCCTGGAGGCCTGCCCGTAGCAATACAGCCGTCCCAAAGCCAGAATCCACACCCTGGCCCGGTGGAACCAAAGCTGAGCTCTGAACTCTCTCAGCACCTCTGGCAGACAGACTGAGACCAGAGGTCCTGGGGACTCCCAGGGCCTCACTCCTGCAAGGTCTGTCTCCACAGGATAAGGGGTGAAGGTGAGGCTCCCACTTCCATGACCGGCATGTGGCTGAGCACACAGGAGGAAGATGGTCGCCACTGCTGAAGAGTAAAACGCAAACCCAGCCCCTAGTAGTTCGCTCACCACCCTCTGCGCCCTGCCCACAACTGGTGCTTCTAAGTCTGCTGAAATGGGGCCACTGTCTACCCGAATCCGACCTACCTCCTCAGCAGCAGGGCTGTCCCACGCCACAGTCCAGGGCTCTGAGCTCCCTCTCAGGGGGATGCGTGCACAAGCAGCCCGGTGAGTCTGTGAGTCTGGAGCCCACAGGCCTCGCAACACTTTCCCTGGGGCTGATGCAGCCTGCACGGCTCAGCCCACCACCCCAGGGCAGGGGCAGGCCCCGAGAGGAGCCTCCCGACTCAGCTGCCCTCTCCTAGAATTTGGCAGGAGCCTATCTGCACCCCCAGGCCATCGCCTCCTCCAATCCACCCCAGGAAGCTTTAAAATACTGGAATGCCTGAGGACCCACCTCTTGCTCACAAAGCTCCTACCTCTTCCTTCTCCGCCAGACCCTTACTTTTCTCTAGACATCTTCAGAGATGTTTTAAAATAAGACAATAAGACAAAATCTTCCTTTAAGGCTTCTCGGGGCAGCTTTTGGAGCAGGAAATTCAGTGGCTACAACCCAGGTCCTGGCTGATTGAAAACCACCCAGGGCGCAGAGGGTGGGGGGGACAGGGAGCCTCGGCTGTTCTGTCCCAGGGCGGGTGTGGCCCAGTCGCTAGGTGAAGAAAAAGCACAGATCCCACCATCATACCTGTGCGACCGTGACAGGCAGACACGCAAACCCAGCAGCCCACCCCTGGCCCATTACCCACCCCGTGCTCACAGATATTCATGCTTGGTTCTACCGTGAGAGAGAGGCTTTCTTTCTGTCTTCCTCTTGGGTTTTAATTAGTCACAGAACCACAGATGATTGGGGCAGGAATGGGGCCCAGGGCCTCCCCGCCTGGGGAACTGCCAGGTGAGACCCACCGCACATCCCCTGAGAGGCTGGGACGCAAGTTGCTGGGTTACACAGCGACTCACCTGCCGAGCCTCCCCAGGAAGCCTGATGATAGCTCAGAAGGTTCAGTTAAGCCTCTTCAGTGTGGGAAAGCCCATCTCCGGCTGGCTGGGCCTGACCCCTGCACAGGGCCACCTGTACCAACTCGCCCGGACTCACCTTGATCATGCCTCCCTTTAGCAATTCATTCAGTCCAGGAAGCCGACTTCACTGCCCTCCTCTCCTTGCCCCCCTCTCCCACCATGCCAGCACTTCTAAAGAATCCCACTCACCCAAAGACCCGGTCAGGGAACATGGGCCCACATTCCTGACGGCAACACTGGGAAGCCAGGCTCAAACGACACTTTCGGGAACTTAAAAAATACAAATAACCTTGAGGACGGAGGAGCAAAGAGAAACACAGTGTCTTTCACAAGCTCGGAGATAAATGTTGTCCTCACCACGAATCAGGCCCAACTAAAATTTCAGAGCAAAGAGGGGCACCAGAGGCTAAAACTGGCAGCAGTCCCTGTGGAAATATTTACAGAGTGCAGTAACCAGGGCTGATGATGGATGAGCCTCAGCCTCATTGTCCTTCCTTTCACACCAAGCCCCCGGGACAGCAAGCAGAATTCGAGGGCATGAGCACCACAAGAACAGAGGGACACCCCCTGGCCAGGCCCCACTGTGCAGGAAGCCAAATCCTGTGGCTGCAACATGATCTTTTCCCCTCCCAGCCAGTCCGTGTGAGGACTGCCAGTGTCCTGGCCTCAGGAGCCACGATCCGTTTCCGTCTCCAGCCCAAACATACTGAGGACAGACTGTGACCCTAACGGGTTCCTGCTCAAGGGACCTCAGGCCGCTCCTGGCAGGGCCAGGGTCTCAGAGCTCACTGCAGTGGCCACAGCACAGGATGTGACCTTCTCCAGGAGGGTCCTGCTAAGACATGGTTGTGGTCACTGAGGTGGGGGGGAGAAAAGGGGGATTCCCTCACCTGCTTGTGAATTCACTCAGGAGCACCAGGGGACACCCTGCTCAGGAAAAAAGTGCACAAAAGATAGAACCCGGGACACATCCTCAGTCAGGGACGGGGAAGCAAGGAGGGAATCAGGAGCAGATGGGAAGGAGTGTTCTGAGACGTGGACCAAGTGACAGAAGTGGTTGGTAAGTCACAGGAAGAGCCTGTAAGATGTTGAGGCTCCCAGGAAAGAGGCAGGAGTCTGGCTGTATTGAGGAAAGGGGCAAGAAGCCGAGGCTGGGAGGCCAGCACGTCGCTGAGGAAGAGAAATATTGTCCTGGTACTGTATACATGCCTCATGCCTTTGGTGTCACAGCCATGAGCTAATGGAACCCGCCGGCTCCTCAGCTTCTCGTACCCTGGGGTTTTAAGATGCACAAGTGCCCCAGGCAAGCTCCCTAAGAAAGGAGCCACCTAGGCTCTGTCCCAACCATTCCAAGGGCCATTGCTCAGACAATGAGCAGAGAAGAGAGAGTTTTACCTTCGGTTAGAGGTAAATTTTCTGGAAAATTTGATAAATAGCTTAATTTCCTGGCTCCCCCATACTTTGACAACGTTCTTCCTCTGAATGCCACAAAAAGAAACAAATCCGAGTTTCGCTCAGTTCAGCAGAAGGCTATGCCTGTGGGGGGTACCCTGTCCCCTCCTGATCAATCCTCTGGAGGCCTGAGCCACACAGCAGCTGTCTCTCACTGCCTCCCCACCAACCCCCTGGCTGCCCAGTCTTGTTCTTGGCCTGCCTGGGGGGTGGGGGTGGGGGGGGGCTTGGTATTCACAGGGTTAAGGCCAGGCTCAAGCAGCCCAGCCCTCAGCTGGGCAGGGAGCATTGAGAACTCAGGCCTCCTTTTCAAGGCCAGGATGAATGGGGAATATGCAAATGCCCGCCTCCCGAGGAGTGCAGGGGAGGGCCTGCTGCTGTATCTTTCCACTCTGGGCCTGTCACATGAAAGGGTTTGTATTCCTGCTGCTGGCTCCGGCGCCAGACTGGGGCTGTTCTCACCAGAAAACAAAAATCTCTTTCAAACCCAAGCAAAACGAGGCCCTGGCTGGCCCGGGGAAGGCTGTTGGACGTTGTTCACACTGACCCACCAAGAGCACCCATCACTTGGATTCTTACTGAATCCACCTCCTTTCCTCTGGGGCCCTGAGGAAAGCCCTGGGTCAGGTCAGGGTGGGTGGCACCAAGGAGTGGGACTGGCTCATTCCGAGGCTCCGCTGCTTTTGCCCCTTGCAGAAGCAGAAATGGCTGGGCCTGAAGTCACCACTTGCTTTATCTGAGGGAAGGCTGGCCATTCTCAGGGTGTTGACAGTTAAACACGGAGAGAGAAAAGGGAAGGAAAATGTGATGGTAAACAAAAGACCTTGCAGCGCACAGGGAGGACTTTTGGAGAATGGAGGCCACAGGCATCCTCCCCTGCCCACCGCCGGCTGCCGGCACAAGAGCCCTCGAGCTGTGGCTGGGGCTCCTGGTAACCCAGAGCCCTGTGTGCGGGATCACAAGCTTCGGGGACACTCCGGGGCTTGGACTCCATCCTCCACAGAGGCCTCACGACGAGGTCAGTCTTCAATTTTGTTCAGATTTCCAGAAGCCAGAAATGCTGCTTTTCTGACACCCTAGGGTCACCAGGAGCTGTCCATCACCCACAGAACAAATCTTGTACCCTATGAAATATGGGTGCTACACAGACTCCCATGGACAGTAGACAGTGACACAGGGGGCTCTCAAACACACACATGGTGGTTTAGCCTGAGAAGAAATCTAGAACAAAACCACTTAAGGAACTGATTCAGAACCCACAGGAGGTCTGGAGGACGCCCTGCAGATTCCCTGCAATCCAAGGGAAACAGGACTGGTCAGCTTCTCAGCCCAAAGAAGACGCCCATCTTGGATGAGCTTCCACTGCTGCTCCCTCCACAGTCTTCCTTCTAGAAGCCAAGGCCACAGAGCACACCCACGGAGCCCAGAAGCCAGGCATGTCTGTGAGTGCTCGTGGAGCCGTCTGGGAGGAACAGGAGGCAGGAGAGGAGGAGGAGGGGGAGGTGGGGGGGAGGAGGAGGGAAAAGGACAATTCAGTACAGATGGAGAGGGTGCTTCCCGGGTCACAGCCTTCCCTGATATCTGACCTGTGGCAGGGAGGTCAGGGACATACGTACCCCCATCTTCCACCAGCCCACTGGCCAGGAGAAGGCCGCCCTCCCTTTCTCCCCACCACCCCAGGCAGAGCGAGGCTTGTGGAGAGAGCCTGCAAGCGGGGGGGGGGGGGGGGGGGAGGCGGGGGGGGGGCTGAGTGTGGGTGAGTTGAGGGTGACCCCTAGAGAACCACATCTAACCCATCTGCTGGAAGGGACTATCACCATTAACACTGAAGTTGTCCAGACACTAAGCAGGGTCCTGGGGTTTAGACGGCTTCATGATGACCCAGCTCTAGGGGCCATAGCAGAGCGGCCAGAAGCATGGCCCCTTCCAAAGGTCAGGGGTCACTGCAGGCCTGGATGTGTCTCAGTGAGTCTCCCTTCTCCATGTTGGTAACTGCCTTCCTCTCATTGGCTTCTGGAGCCTTGCCATCCAGCCTCTGGCCAACCTCCCTGTGCAATCTCAGTGGCAGGCCCTTATTCCATCCTGCCGCTCTCTGTCCCAGCTCTCCTCCCCCACCTCTGACTGTCCTCGCTGTGTAGTCTTGCTGTGCTCTCTCCGTCCTCGCCGTCCCTCCCAGTGACTGTTCTGTCTATTCGACAGGATCTGCAGTCACTGCCCAGAATGGTCTCTAGCCAAGGCTGGGGCAGGGGTTGCCTCTCAGGAGCCAGACTGGAGATACTTATCCCCAGCAACAATCCACACGCTGGAGGGAAACACAGGGCTTTGTAGCGGGGCTGAGTCCCGCTTGGTTCCTCGGGATCCACCTGCCATGCTGGTGGTCTGGGCAGGTACAGTGTGCTGGGAACATGACAGGGATCTTGGTGTTGGTTAGTGGTCTTGGGCCCAGAGCTGCACATTCAACCTGGGCCTGCCTGTCCTCTCTCTCTTTCCTCTAACAGCCATCAATTACTGGGTCTGTTCCTGACTCCAACAGCTGTCATTCCGGATTTGCTTCTCCCCTGCTCTAAAGCACCATCTTGGCCTGGCTTCCTGTTCTACAGCCCCCAGAAGACAGCTATCTCTGAACGTAGGCCTGAATGGGCAGAGAGGAAATCAGAAGCTAGCCTCCCCCGATTTTCCATGGACAGTCCCGGCCAAATGCCTGGACTAGCTGTCCAGAGAGGAAAGATGTCTCCGGGCAGAGCAGGTGAATAAGCACAGGTGGGACTTCTTGGGAGCTGAAATCCTTCAGACTCTGAGATTACAGGCTGGGCCTCAGAACAGATAGCTCACCTTGGTTCAGAAGTTGTCCCAACCCATTTCCCACCCCTCCATTTCAGCCTGTCACAGACCTCAAGCCTCACAAGAATCAGAAGCCACGAAAAGGAACCAGGTCTGGGAATGACTATGCCCACCATGAACTCCCAGAGCAGCCAAACAATGGTGGGAGACCAGCCTGGGCATCCTGAAGGACACCCCAAGGGCCCAAAGTAGCATCCTTGAGGCTAGTGGGTGACTAGTGAGGAGTCTGGCCAGACCAAGGCAGGAAATGGGGCCAGCACTCCAGCCCATCCAGTGAGCTGGGGACCCAGACTGGGGCCTGCGCTCCGCTCTGCTTGGCCAGAGCTCCCAGCCTACTAGGGTTCTAAGGAGACAAAAGGACCTTGCCCTCAGAGAAGAAAATGTTCTACAAAACCAATCACCTGCAGCTATGGGTTTGACCTTCCTTCCTTCTTCCTTCCTCCCTCCCTCCCTTCAGCAAACACTTTTGGAGCACCTCCTTCTGCTCTGGGTTCTTAGCACTAAGGGTTCCCCAGGGAAGGCTGAGCTGTCCTGCCTGCAAGGAGTTCACACCTGCTTTCCCCCCACTGCTTCTACCACCTTCGCATCATCCCCCAGGTAGGCATGGAGCCTGGCACCCAGTAGGAGCACACCCAAATTCTGTTATTTGCTAATTTATGTGTGGTAAGAAAACACCATTATTAAAATAAACTGTTTTCACAGAATTCTTCCTATCCTTCATTCATGCAATCAACACTGGTGCACGTGGTGCCTGGTCCTGGACTGGGGCTCAGCGAGGAGAAATTCTGGCCCTGCCCTCCAGGAGATCATAGTGTAGGAGCCCAAAGACTGCAAGTCAGTCTTTGGAACAGGGGCCCCTAGGTGATGCGCGTGGCATGTGGCACACAGAAGTAGTGTCATCTTGGCCACCCACATGCCCAGTTTGGGCTAAGTTTCTTTGACGCAGCCACTACATACACAGAACAAAGCCCAGGTGCCTGCGCTGGTATTCTAGAGCCTGCAGATCCCAGCCCTGGTGACCTCACTGGCCAAGCAGAGTATGTCCCCAGATTTCCTTCACTCCTACGGCCTATCTTTCCTCATACTTATCCTTCTGCTGGGAATGCCTTGTTTCCCTAACTCCCTTTCTGTAGGTCAGAACCCTGTACCCACTTAAGGAAGGTCTAGCTCAAACTAACATTTAAGGGGACCTTTCCTTTGTGCCAGCCCAGCTCTTGGCACTTTATGCCTGTCCTGTCTTTAAACCCTCCTCTTTCCAAGGACCGCTCCCTTGCTTGTGCCCACTGCTGAGCCTGCTGGAGGGCTCGGGCCCTGGCTGCTCATACCTGGTGGTCCCTCCCTGGACTGCTCCTAGCTCTTAGGAGTTGCTTCCCCTTTGAACCTCCCTGAGTCTCACTGACTCATCTATTAAATGGGGATAACAGCATCACCGTGTTATGGGAAAGATGACATGAAAGCTTAGGGAGCTGTAGATCACGGTGCTTGGCACATGGTAGGTGCTCAGGGAAGCAGCAGTCAAATCAGTAAGTTTGCAACAACACTCCCCCCACCCACCCCATAAAACCAACCCCCCTCCCACAGTACTTCATTGAATGAATATTTGAGTGCCTACTACGTACCAGGCTAATTACATAGCTAATGACAAAGTGCAGCTTGTGTTATACAAACGCCTGTAAATGTCGCCTCCTTTTGCAAACAAGCCAGAGCCTCACACTCACTTATCCTGCTTGCTGTGTGTATGGGACGGCCCTGGGTCCCATCTGGGCCTGTAGCCAAGCCAAAGTCAGCCTTCTGAAGGTCAACCTAAGAGCCCTTACAATCACGTGGGACAGAAAACCAGCCAGAGAGCAGACTGGCCAGGTTCTGACGCCCTCTGGTGTCGGTGTGCTGTCACTGGTGGGACCCTTTTATACTACCACAGGTTGGGCAAGATAAGGCGCTGAGGTCAGAATTCTCCCACGGAGCAGTGCACTGTGTGCAAATCTCAATTTTCTTTTGCGAGGCACGCCCTCAGCTGTTCTGCCTGGAGCTCCACAATGTCAGGGTCCTAAGTGCCTACTTGGGTCCCCTGGAACAGCTCCAGATCTCATACTAGTCCTCCACTCTAATGGGAGCCTGGAATCAGGTGAAGATCTGATAGGGCTGAACTCGGCCAGGCTGTGCACATCTGCAAACTGCCCCAGACACTTACAGCCCTATGGCTGCCACATCAGTCTTTGCCACCTGGGGCCAGCCCCATTCCCCAGGGTCACAGCTTGGGCCTCCTACCTTCCCCTTCCAGAAGCCCAGCCGCAACCTGAGCCACATCGAATCTTATCGGAAACATCAACAGCCGCTCTGCGCCCTACCAGCCTCCCCCTGCTGGCTCAGCCTGGCCACTGCAGCTGAGTGGAGAGCTCCTTTGCCGCCTAAAGAATACCCCTTTCCTCCAGAATCCCCTGCTATCCAGACTCCATCCTCCTCCCACAACCTAGGTTCCCGGGGCACAAGACCCCGAAGACACACTCCCCCACGGTTCTTCCTGCACCCCTTGGCCAGCCTGACTTTCTACCCGGAGTTTGGCCTATCTGCCTCTGACAAACATTTCTGTATGCGGCAGAAGCCTATTAAGATGCCACTGATGGTCAGGTTTGCAGTTGAGCAGAATGGACCTTGTCCAAGGGCATGGGGCTGCATCAACCTAGAGGGAAGGATGCCCTTTTGGAAATTCACCCACTAAGAGGAGTGCCTCTTTCTACTTTGCCCAGTGGTGCCATATGGCCAGGCAGAAGTGCCAATCCGTTGCTCCCACAGTCCTCTGAGTGCTCACGGCACTGAGATCAACCATGTTTTCCCATGCCAGGTGCAGCATCTGACTCAGGCTGTAGCCATTTTATTTGTTTCCTTGTTTCCTACTCAACACACAGGTGGGATTTGGGCTGGCCCAGGACTCAGCGATGGCCTCCTCAGAGGGGAAGAAGACAGACGCAGCTCTTGTTCTCCTAGGGCTCAGAGCACATGGCTACCTCCCCAAGATAGCCAGTTCTTCCTCCAGGGGCTTCCTCCTACCCTTCACATCATCCTCTCCCTGCAGTCCCCCGAAGGCAGCTCTTGTCTCCTTAGGGCCACAATGGGTGACATAAGCACATAACTCTCCTAAAGAGTGACATCACCTTGAGGGTCATCTCCTGTTTCTAGGTGAGCCAAAGGGATCTGATAGCTGCCTAGGGACCCGGGAGATTACAAGGCCGAATGTGTTGTCAGTCTTAGCCTAGGAGCTCTCTCTCTCACCCCAGAGAAAGGCTGGGGTCCAGGCAAAGTGCCAAGCAAGGTGGACACACGATCTGGGAGTGCCCTTACAGGCGTATGGGGTATTCCATCCAGTGATCACTACTCAGTCTCTTACTATTACGCCAAGTGTGGCGTCTCTGAGGAATTTCCTGTTTGCACCGAGCATCTTGCCCTGTACAGAAGCAGCTGCCACCTGCACCAAGTCTCCTTCCCTGACCACTCCAAGGCCTCCATACAGTCCAGCAGAGAGGCAGTTTCCCCATTCAGGGAGGCACGTGACCACTTTGAGAAATACTCCACAATGAAGCAGGACGGGGAGGCCAGTTTGAGTCAGTGTCTGCTGAACCCCAATTTCAGACCAAGGACCTAATGCTGTGAGGGGCTTTTTCTCATAGGTTGCTGATTACTCCCGGCGCATGTGGCCCTGTAGTCCCCAGACATCTCCCTGTAGCTGCAGAAGACCAAAGTTCCAGAGAGCTGCCCTTGGACCCACGGCTGGGTGAGGGCCTACTAAGGGTAGAGCAAAGGGTCCTGGCACTAGGGAAAGGCTCTGAGACCATCACCCAGTAAACGGTGGCTGTTATTATCACCACCCTCAAACTCATCATTACTTCGGTAACTCCTGCCCCTTACCTGTGACCCCAGCTCTAGCCCAGACCTTGCCTGCTGGATGAGCACATCAGGCCTAGAGTGGCCCTGCACAGCCTGACCTCAGACACCAGCAGACAGAAGGAGCTTAGGGAGCTGAAGGGATTAGAGAGGCCTCACTCACTCCCTGGCTCAGCTCGGGGGGGGAAGTATCCCTGTGGCCCAACTCAGGGCAGTGTTGGGGGGGGGTGATTACCTGTCCCACCAACCCTCAAAGTTCAGGCCTGATACCACCATGCACTTAGCAATGATTGCTCAATTAAAACCTCACATCAAATCCCACTCTGCCAGATATTACTAACCATGTGACACTGGGCAAGTCAATCAACCTCTGAACCTCAGTGAGAAAGGGAAAGCACCACCAAACTCCTAGTATTTGCTGTGAATTTTAAATAATACAGGTAAAGTTTCAGGTAAGGATTTCAAAAGGGTTGGCTTCCCCTTCTTTGGCTCAAAAGGAACCTTATTACCTCCTCTGGTGCTGCAGTTTGAATGTGAAATAACAAAAAACACTAACGTTCATAGAGTATCTGCTCTGGACTAGGTCCCTTTCAAGGCCAGTTTAAGGTTGGCAACACTTCACATACCTTATCAGGCTTAAACCTGCACATGGGCAGCCGGAAGTGGAGACCCTGTAGTGGTATTATACCCTGGAGGAACACGAGGCTCTCAGAGGGGACTGGCTGGTGCAGGCAGCAGAACTGGTGGATGAACGGGCCTGTGGTGAGACCCCAGGTGTGTGTATGTTGGGGGAGGAGGAGGGAGGAGTGCTGGGCAAGGATTCAGAAAGTGTCCTCATAGCCTCCTAAAAGAATGCAGGGGCGAGGAGCTGACTCCTGTAATGGGGGAGGGGAGAAGGCTGGGAGCAGCGGGGACACAAGCACTGGTCAGAGCTGAGGAGTCAGGGGAACGAACACCTTTTTACAGAAATCTTAGGAAGATTTCTGGCTCAAGGGTGGGCAGTAAGGGGTCTTGAGGAGACCCCTGCCCAGGATCAGGAAGCCCCAGGCCAGTGCTGGTTACATCTCCGACCTTCAGCAAAACGTCGGGGACCAACACCCTAGGTTTCTGGATACTGGGGATGAATAAGGATGCATCACGTCTGTCCCTTGGGGGACGGGTGGGCTCGGCCTAGTCTGATCACCGATGGTGCTCGCTATAAGGAGAGAGGGTGCGAGAATTGGAGCGAGGTTGTTGTACGGTCCTGAGAGCAAGGCCCCTCATTTCCACACACCTAGCTGCTTCTCAAACCCGGAGCCCGCCAGAATTTGGGGTGGGGGGACGACCTGGGAGGCCGGGGTGCGGGGAGGAGGCTTGAAGGGACGGTTCAGCAGCAGGGACTGGGGGCTCACTTCCAGCCGGGGCCAAGACCCCACAGCGCGGTGGGGATGGGGGTCTGGGACGAGGACAGAACGGGGACTTACCCGCGAACAGCCAGAGGGATCCCCCGGAGACGAGGAAGAAGGTCAGCATGTCGGTGAGCGGGGCCCGGCCTGGCCCCGCACGGCCTCCCCGGCCCGCAGCCCCGCAGCCCCAGCAGTCGCCGCGCCGCCGCCGCCGCCGCCGGGTATTTTTAGCCCCCGCCCCCCGGCTCCGCAGCGCCCCCCCTCTCAGCGCCGCTGCGGAGTCCTGGCAGGAGGGGGAGGGCGCGGTGCGCGCTCCTTACGGGAGCCCCCCTGCCAGCTCCACAGCCTGCGGAGTCCGGGGCGCCCCCAGCGCTGCGAGCAGAGTCGGAACCGCCGAGGCCCGGGCGGGGGAGGGGCCGGCCGCAGCGCCGACCAGCTCTCTGCGCCCCCACCCCCAACGTCGGGACCAGGCGTTCTGGGGAAACGGGTACGAGAGGGGCGCACGGGAGACGAGCGCGGGAGCGTGACGCCGAGCCCACCCCACTGCTGCGCGACCCTTACCCCGCGTGACCCTGCCTTTGATGGCTGGGCAGGCTCGGGTGGCAGAGGGGTTGCAGTCACCTGTTCTAGGAGGTGCCTGTGGGCCGGTTCCCGCTGACGCTGATGCCCCCTAGGACCCAAGTTCACAGACACCAGAAGCCTCCGGGTGCCAAGTCCGTAAGCCAGTGAGGAGAGAGGTGGTGAGGATCTGTGCAGGCTCTGGCAAAGGAACTACGAGGCTGGATTAGTGCCCAGATTCCCTGGGGACCCCAGACCTCAGATCTCCCCTTCTGGGAAGGTTGGATCTGAGGCAACCAAGATGGGGTCACAGGAGGTCACAGGAAGCCACATGGAATCACAGGTGTTTCTTGAGGACACAGGCAATCATGGTCTTCATACATAGCTATTTGTGGCACATGAGACCTCAAGAAGCCCCTCATAGCTGCAGTGAATGGCTACACAGCCACCCACAGCCGCATATGGCCACATTGCTGGCTGAGGGGTTGGACACCTTCTGTTTCAGTGTCTGGGATGGAAGGAGAAAGCCCAATGCTACATTCTTCTGCAAGAATAAGTGTAGGATAAATGTAGATATCCTGCTGGGCCCTACACCTACACCTGGATTTCAAGGTCACCTCCTCCCAACACTCTTGCCTGTTCTCAAATGTGCATGTCCCACCAGGCATCCAGCACCGAGGACAGCGCTCAAGCAGCCCAATCCAGAATATATGCAACCCTCCCAGGCCAGGCACTTAGCTGACCCAGAAAGAAAAGGGTAGGAAACCAGAAGGTAGAGGCCAGGTGGCATAGAGTGGAAGAGCCAGAGGTCTCTTCAGACCCACCAGAGACCACCTGCCCTGTCTGTGCATATGCTCAGCAACTTAGTCGTTAGGAGGTGAGTTTGTGCCGCAGCCTGTGCCTGCAGTATTCCTATATGGCATATGTGTGCCCAGCCCCATCCATATACACCCTGCAGATGCAAATGTGCAAATGTGTGCCTCTGAGACACTTCCCATATTTATGATAGGACCTTCCACCTTCTTTCCTATCGCAGGATCTGGACTCTGGGAGAGATGCTCCTGCTGGAACCCAGGCACAGCCTGGCAGGGACTTTGATGGAATCTCTCATACTCCAGGCTTGGAAGGCTCCTTCAAAAGGATGCCACATGTCTGTCAGAATCCCCCCACCCCAACTCCTACTGGCAGCAGATTAACTGAAGACCTACTGGTGCTCAAAAGGAGAACCAGGGGGAACCAGAAGGCTGGGAAGAAAGAAGGTATCTCTCCAGATCAGATTAGTCTACAGAGATGGGCAGGCAATTTCTCCATAGGGCAGAGGGCCAACAAAGAATTTCCTTGTGGAGCAGGGGGCCCAGAAGCCCTGCTGTTAGCCTCAGGCCCAGCCTTCCTCTACAACACTCAGGTGCAGAAACGCTCCAGGCCCTTGCGTGGCTCCTGGCAGCCTCTTCTCCAGAGTGATGTCATGGGACACATTTAGCCCAGCCTCCTGCAGGATGTCGCATCCAGTTACTCTTCCTACAGATGTCTCTGCTACTTGTGAATATTTGATTCAAAAAGATGAGCTGGAGCTGTGACACATTACAGCTTAACTGAGTATTTTCCTGTTTTCTTTGAGCATGGCTTGCCTCCCCCTACTCCCTGAGGGTGGGGATTGGAAGACTATGGGCCTGGCTGTGGAATCACGGGCCAGATATCTTTCCTCTTTAGGCCTATTCCTACCCCTGGCTATAGGGACTTGTTCTTTTCTGTCCTTGGCTCCAGAGGTCTCTTTCCCCTTCCGTGGGTGCCCATCTGTGGACCTTCTGTGGGCCTCAGCAACTGTGACTCTGAGGCATCCAGACTGCATGGGTATGACAGCCATGGAAACCCAGCAGGAGAGGACCCAGGGCCCAGAAGTATCTAGACCAGGCTGGAGAGCCCTTGGACTTCTCTCTTTGTCAGCAAGATCAGCCACAATAATGGCCAGCCCAGTTCACATCTATCTCCTCCCAGCTTAGCACCTCTGAGAGAGCAGGCAGGTAGGATCCTGATCATGTTTTCAGACCCTGGCCCAGGGTCTGGTCCAGAGAATGCAGAGAATATTTTCTTCTTCAACAGAGTAGGAAACCAGTGTCTAGAGAACAGAACATCTGCCTTAGGTCACACAGTAACTCTGGCCTTTAGAATCTCCTCCCTCCCTCCCTCCCTCCCTCCCTCCCTCCCTCCCTCCCTCCCTCCCTCCCTTCCTTCCTTCCCTCATTCAGCTAATGTTCACTAACACATTTGGCCCCCTGCTGGGAACCAAGGAGGGAAAAAGGCAAACAAGAAACAGGGGTAATGAGCAGTTCAGATGGTGAGGGTGAGGACACACATTTGATCCTAGCCTCACCCAGGGGAGACATCCTGAAGGAGGAAATATTCGAATGGGGCCTTAAAACTTGCCAAGCATCAAAGTGGAACAAAAGACACCACTCCCGGTCCTGGCTGTTGTTCTACCATGCTGTGCAGCCCTGGGCAAGCTCTTGTCCCTCTCTGCATTCACTGATACAAGGAGGAGCTAATCTAGAGGTTTCTGAGCATCAGGATTAACTAGCCATGACTCTGCTGCCTCTTGATCATCACAAATGGCCACCCTCTGGTCTGTGAGGCCCGGTGTCCACTACTCTGTGTCTAGCCTGACAGTGGCCCCAAGAGCCAGACGAGGATGGGCTCAGCCACTCTGGGCTCAGGTTTTCCTGAAGTTAGGATATCTGAGCCATGCTCCTCTGACAGTGGTGGAACCTCTGTTTTTTGCTTTGTTTTGCTTTTTTTTTTTTTCTTTTAACTCTCCAACATTTCTTAACATTCTTCTTTATTTTGATAGCCTCCCACATAGTAAGTACCACCTTACTATGAAAAAGAGCGAAGTCTCTTTTTCAGCCTCCTTTGCGGGAAGGGGTGGATAAGTGACTTAGACCATGCCAATGAGATATAGCCTTGTAAGCCTTTGATTCGAAACCCAGCAATAAGCAAGAGGAAGTTGTATGTGTGGTCTCCATCTTACTGGCACAGGCTGGTAGCAGAAACAATGCATACAGGACAGTTTGTAGAGTTGTTCCTAGAAGCTGAGATCTGACCCTTTTTCTTGAACCTTCCCCCAAATTCTGTGAGCTACCTAACATTCTTTAATGTGCTCCTTTTCTGCTTAGAATAGTTAATATGGAGTTTGTTGCTTGTAGTCAAGAACTCAGATTGACCTACTCACTGTCCCACTGCTAAAGGTCTTTCTAGCCCTTACAGCATCATGCTCCCACACCCTCATTCCTGCATATATGAGGAAATGGAAGCTCTAGCTGGTGGGCCTATGGGAACTGAGCCTGGCTTTTGTTTCTCTTCACTCAGAACCACAAATCTGAAGAGCTGAGCCAGAATTTGAAACCCTATCCAGAGAGAAGGCTTGGGATAAATGATGAAAGGGGTATAGAACTGAAAACGAGTTTCAACACATGTCTTTCATTGAATAGTAGTATTTTCCCCCTGGATTAATAACATTGTTCAACGTAAAAATGTAGAAAATACAGGAGAGAATAAATGAAAGTCATGTGTAATCTCACTTCCCGAGGATAATGACTAATGAGGTTTTGTATATTTTCTAACAATAATAATAGTAACAATAATATCAAACATTCATATAGTGCTTAGTATGGACCAGGCATTCTTTCTTTTTTTCTTTTTTTAAGATTTTATTTTTAAGTAATTTCTACACCCAATGTGGGGCTCAAACTCACAACCCTGAGATCAAGAGTCCTGTGTTCTACTAAATGAGCCAGCCAGGCAACCCCAGCTAGGCATTATTTATAAGTATTTTACATATGTGTTACAGACTGAACTGTATCCCCACCCCACCCCGAAATTCATATGTTGAAGCCCTAATCTCCAATGTGATTGTATTTTAAGACAGGGACTTTAAGGAGATAATTTAGGTTAAATGAGGTTATAAGGGTGGAGTCCTGATCTAATAGATATAGTGTCCTTATAAAAAGAGAAAGAGACACCAGGAGGGCACACACACAGAGAAAGACTGTGTTGAGGATGCAGTAAGAAGGCAGCCATCGGCAAACCAAGTAGAGAGGTCTCATCAGATACCAACCCTGCCAACATCATGAACTTGGACTTCCAGCCTGCAGAGCTGTGAGAAAATAAATTTCTGTTGTCTAAGCCCCCTAGTTTGTGGTACTTTGTTATGGAATCTCTAGAAGACTGATACAGTATGTTAAGTCCTTTAATCTTTTTATCAGTCCTGTCTTTCCCCCATTCATAGCAGAGTTCAATAAATATTTGTTAAATGAATGAATGATGGATACAGTTTATTCAGCACCATATGTTTCTTTTTTAAACCTAACCACATGAGTATTTTGTCCATGTTATTACCTCTCTAAATTTAAAAAATGGATACATGATAATCATTCATGCATTTATTCAGTTAACAAGTATATGTTGAGTCCCCACTATGTGCAAGGCATTGTGTAGGTACTGGTGATGTAGCAGTGAACAAACAAACAAAAAGTCTCTGCCCATGTGCAGTGTGCTTGCTCCATGGAAATCCCATTGCCTAGCTGTCACACATGGATTAACCCATGCATTTAGGAAGGTTTCTTTTGACTGAAAGTTCTCTGATGAGCCAACTAGACAGACAAAGCAACCAGTTTCTTCACTTTTGAAAAGATCAATTAAATGACTCAAAGTCTGCTGGGATTTCCACAGAAGGACAAAGATGAGGGCCTTGGAATTTGTCCTGAGTCCACAGGCCTGGAAGTTAGGGCTAATCAAGCCACCAACACCACATCCTGAAGAGTCACCTGTGTCTTCCACTCACACAGGTCAGGATTTGATGGGAAATAAATCATATTTTTAAGACTTTGAAAGTGAAGCAAACAAAAAAATTGGAAGGAAATACAGATGAATGTTTATACTATCTGGGGGTAGGGAAAATGTTTTTAAGTACAACAAAGAGGGCAGAAACCACAAAGGAAAACACTGGTAGATTTAAAGATCTGACTACATGCAAATTTTAAACGTCTGCATCTTAAAAACTACCATTAAAAGAATCTAACAGATAAATAGGTAACTTGGAAAAAGTATTTATAGCACAGATAACTTGCAAAAGGTTTTGACATGTAACCCAAATCAAGAAGAAAAAGACAAATAAGCAAAGGACATGGACAGGGAATTGAAGAAAGAAGAAATACTGCCCTTCTCTGCATAGCTGGCCATGGAGGTGAATGCTTGAGTTACAGCCTGGAGGTCACCATCCCTTCTCCTCTCTCCTTCCACCAAAAACTGGTGGGGTCCCCTCTCCCAGCCATGTCGGAGGGGTGTTCAGAGGACCAGCATTCCAGAAGCTCCACCTCACTCATCTGGAAGGATCTCCCCCACCCCGTTCACTATTCTCATCTAACAAGAATTCAGACCCTTCTTCCTGGCGACCACCACCTAGGCAGCTCAGCCCACAGGCCATGCCAGATGATCTCAATAATAAAAGGAAGGTAGAGATCAGAAAAAGGCATGAGCACCTGAAGGTCTGACATCCTGCAAACCCCTTCTGAAAGGCAGTTTGGCAAGGTGTCTCACAAACCTCAGAAAATTCTTACCTTTGACTACTACCAGTGGGTTTGCTTGGGAATGAGCACAAAGGGGAAACATCAGGAATTATTTGTTCACAAGGATTGTCATTGCAATATTATTTACAACAGTGCCAGATTGGAAACTGCCCAAATATTCAATCACAGAGCTGAACTGGTTTTTGTACATCTATAAGATGGTATGTGCACTGCTGCCCATAAAAATGATGATGCAGAACACTGCACAATGACACAGAGAGATGCTCATGGCGTGTGGCCAACTGAAAAATGCAGCTTATAAAAACAGTATATTCAGTGCAATTCCAATTATGTTTGAAAGCATTTACATATTCATGGAAAAAAATGGACAAAAGAAGAATAGTTGTTATCACTGAGTGGTGGGATTATAAGGTTTTTTTCTCTTCTTTGAATTCATCCGTGTTTTCCAAATTTTTTACAGTGAATAGACATTTTTTTTAACAAGGAGAAACCTACTATAAGAAGAAGCCATTGCCAGAGCCCTCTCTCCCTTCAGAAAGGGCTGGGGTATTGGAGAGTGAAAGCAGGCCACGGGAAGATCTTTAGAGAAATCAAATGGCAGGAACCGCAGGGTGTGAGTAAAGGGTCAGTGCTATGAGACTCCTTACCTCCTGACCCTGGGGGCTCTAGGCATCTGCCCCAGGCTTCCTTTTCTCTGGCAGCCATTAGAAGTCCTCACTGAGCTGGGGTGGAGAGGGAGATCAGGGTTGGAGGTGGCCATGAGGACCTTTAGAGGGGCTCATGTCAGCCCAGGAAGATGTTACAGAGGGAGGGGAGGCAGGCAGAGGCAGACTCTATTAGACGTGGTGGAAGGAGATCTCGAGGAGGGGCCAGGTACCAAGGACTTACGAATTTCCAGAAGAGGATGATGCGTTCCTGGAGGCAGGTGGGATGCTTCCCATCTCAGAGCTCAATATAGGGAACCAAAAAATCAATGCCTAAGTCACTGACCATGTGAGCTCAGATCCAAGGAAAACAAAAACAGTGTTTTGGCGGGAGGGGGGGTGGGGGTGCTCTCTAAGATCTGGGAGAAAACCAAGAACACAACATAGAACACTTCAAAGGCGGGAGGAAAACCACTAGAAATCTCCTATAGGGTGCCAGAAAAGTGCCAATGGGCTCTGCCAAAAGAAAACAACCCCAAGGACCAGGGGCTGATCACCCAGAAAGGCCAGCTCGGCGGGGGCCCAAGACATCTGAACCAGCTGTCCTGTCCTCCCCAATCCTAGAGGCCCAGGGAGGCTCAGGGACTTGCTTAGGGTCACACAGAAAACTAAGATGAAGACCAAACCAAACCTTAGGCTTTCTAACTCCCAGCCTCATGGATCACCCATTACCCTCCAGGGAGAATTTTCTTAAAACATTTGATAATAGAAGGAATCCCTCGATTGTACAAATTATTTGAAACTATATAAAAACATTATTTGCCATCCAATTAAATTTATGAGGTAAATGTAGACAGAATTCCAAAACTTGATTTTTAAACAACTAAAAATAGATAAGCCAATGTCAGATACAGGCACAAAAATCCCAGACGAAATTGTAACAGACAGATTAAACATGTAAATCGAATTTTCACTAAAATAAAATAGACCCTAGCTGCAGGGTGCCCGGCTGATGTGGGATAAGCAGCCAGGGGCCGTGCCCTCAGCTGTGTGCAGCGTCTTCCAGGGGCAAATGCACGGTGAGTGCAAGTTCTGCTCCCACTCTCA
Organism: Ursus arctos; assembly: GCF_023065955.2. Classification (NCBI taxonomy): domain Eukaryota; kingdom Metazoa; phylum Chordata; class Mammalia; order Carnivora; family Ursidae; genus Ursus; species Ursus arctos. Next base: position 30,515,777 of record NW_026623067.1, read on the forward strand.
GATATAAGCATGTTAGGGTTATCGCTGCACCAACTTCTCTAGAAAATGTTGCTCTTACTATGCCCTTCATTCCATCTACAAGTTTACAAAATGGGCTACCAAGTTCACACAATGTGACTCTGTCCCCTGGTCACTGGTAACTGGTCCAACAGCTGGACCCAAATTCCCTGGGAATTTGGGATTGGAATTTTGGTCCTTTTCTGTAGACAGCACACATCTGCAGAGAATGTGAAAAATGAAGCAAATGTGCCCAGGACAGCAGAGATGAGAAACAGAGAGGAATTCACTATTCAGTTCTCTACGGGGTCAGTGAGGGGTAGGGAGAGTCAGTATAAAACAGCAGACCAGGAGAGCGATCAGGCCCACTATGTTGGATCTCAAAACAAATCCTGGGTAAAGATTTCCAGCCCATCTGTGATGGACTTGGAGTTTCTGGGGGCCCTCATTTCTGGCTGTGCCCACATCCCTGATTTTAGGGCCCTCACGAGCCCAGCTGCATCCCTACATTTAGAACATGTGAGGTACCCTCCAGGGACCCTCGCAGTCCCTTGTGCTAATATACCTAATTTTGCGGCTGAAGATATCGAAGCTTAGGGAGCTGAAGTAACCTACCCAACATCCCAAGGCAGCCTGAGATTCGAATCCAGAGCCATTTAGCTCCCACACCTGTGTTCTTTCCATTATACCTACAAACAGGAAAATTGGCAAAAGTTACCTAAAGAGGAATCCACAAGAATCCCACATCTTTTCTTAATAAAACCTCTGAAAATTAGGAATAGAGGATTTTTTTTATGTAAAAGAAGGAAAAAGTTAATTTCTTGGGAAGAGGACATTTGAATTTGGGAGTCAATATATTTTTCAGTGGGAAAAGATGGCAAATGTAACCTCAGCACCCCCAGTAATCACAGGCATTGCTCTCCTCCCCAAAGCTGTGATGTGGTTTATGTGTGGGCAAACCCCGGATGGAAGGAAAGAGAATATCCCCTGCATCGTAGAAATACCAGGGCCAACCACGAGCTCTCAGTGATGACACAGCCGCGGGGAATTCACCCAAAATACCAGAGCATCTGTATACCTGTGCTGTATAATCCCAACCCCATTCAAAATAACTTCAAAAAATATATTTTTAAATTTATTTTAAAGATTTTATGTATTTATTTGAGAGAACACGCACCTGTGCACCCCTGGGGGGGGTGAGGGGAGGGGAGGGAAAGAGGGAGAGGGAGAAGCAGGCTCCCCACTGAGCAGGGAGCCCGATGCGGGGCTAGATCCTGAGATCATGACCTGAGCTGAAGGCAGACGCTTAACTGACTGAGCCACCCAGGCGCCCCTCAAAAAATATTTTAAATCTATAGAATGAAAGTTCCCAAACAAGGAAAAGATAATGGGATGTGAAACACCCAGGATGGAGCTGCTGGGCCAAGCATGTGATGAAGAGAGGAGTTTCACAAGGTGAATTCCCACAGACCCTGGGGTAGAGTGAGGTGGGAGGACTCAACCCCAGACAGCTGTACAGAGTCAGACTGAAACACACACGGCCACCCCCTCCACCCAGGTCGGTGTCACCCCCTCCACTAAGCACTCAGGCTGCCGTCATGCTCAGCCATCTGGCATTCAGGAGACACTTAATGAAAATTTGGTGTTGTAGAAGTTTCGAATGACAGAGGATGTAAACACCCATAGGACTCAACCTGGTGGAGAATTAGAAGCAATGTACACATAGGATTTGTGCCTGAGTCAGCATGAGCCTTGTAGAAGCAGGGAGGATGGACCTCTAAACTCTTCCCTAGGAAAGATCAGGAAGAATTTCTTCAGGTGGTGAGGGGCAGTTGAAGGAAGACAGAGCACTGGGGAGACAAGTCCTCCTTCCAGGTATCTCTGCTCCCTCTGGACCCCTTCCCAGGACCTTGCCCCACAACATACACATTCAGCCTCTCCTCCTCCTTGGGTCCTACCATGCCCATCACCATGTTCCTCAGGGGTGGGTCCTCTTGCCAGAGCACAAAGTTCAGGGGCTCTAACCAAGGCCTGCGTCTGCTGAACCTCCTGCCTTATTAACCCTAACTCCCTCCACATGCTCTCTGTTCCACTGGGTTTGTGCTCTTCCCAGGAGACCTGTTTCTGTGGCTGCTTGCCTGGGAGGATCTTGTCCCTCCTGCTTCACCCTAAAGATCTATGCATCCAGAGCAGATGGGCTTTCCAAGACAAGCACAAATGATCTTACTGGGGAAGATCATTCATTTCCCTCTGAGGACAAGAGTGCGTGCTGATCTGTACTCCTGCCTGGGGTTCCTCAAACTGAGTGCTGCTGCCATATGTGGATGGAAGCTTGAAAGAGGAAAGAGGGTAAAAACTAAGAGAAGCAACTAAAAACTGTGGTACTAAATAGAAATGTTTATATAAGATGTCTGAATATTTATTATATATAAAAATAGACATAACAGAAAATACACAGAACAAATATTTCATTCACAAAACAACAAAAAATAGAAAATAACTGGGTGGGGGGTGGTGCCTGGGTGGCTCAGTCGGTTAAGCGTCCAACTCTTAGTTTTGGCTCAGGTCATGATCTCGTCATAGTGTTGTGGAATCGAGTCCCACTTTGGGCTCCGTGATCAGCAGGGTCTGCTTGGATATTCTCTCCCTCTGCCCTGTCCCCCACTTGTGCTCCCTTTCTCTCTTAAAAAAAAAAAAAAAAAAAAAAATATATATATATATATATATATATATATATATATATATATATATATATGAAAATAACTGGGAATAAACAAGATATGTATGGGACCTAGGTGAAGGATGCTATAAAACTTCACAGAAGACTTCAGTGAAAGGAGAAACTATTTTCCTGGATGAAAATACTAAAGATCACAAAAATGTCAATTCGCCCCACAATTGGGTCTATGTTTAATGCAGTCTCAGTTTTCAACTCAACAGAATGGATTTAAATTTAATTTAAAGAACATACCTGTAACAGTACTGGTTGAGAGCCGTCTTTGAAAGGAGAGTAATACTAAAAACTAAAATACCTCAATAGGTAATGTAATGGATAGCAGAAACATTAAGTCCGTGGCACTGGTACAGAAATCAGACCAACTGATTAGAAAGCTCAAACACGAAATCAAAATACTATGTGAAATTCTAAAAATTTCGCAACCCCTGAATATTGATTATATAAGTCAATGAGAAAAAACACTCCAGAGAGAATCAGAGGCGAGAAGATGACTAAGTAACAAAGAAAAGAAAATACAAAAGGCTAGTAAAAATATAAAAATTAGTCCCACAAGTAATCAAAGAAAAATTCAGTAGCAATTAGGTACATTGTTTCTATCAATTGTCAAGGTTTTAAAACACAGCCATAGGGGCGCCTGGGTGGTACAGTTGTTAAGGGTCTGCCTTTGGCTCAGGGCGTGATCCCAGCATTCTGAGATCGAGCCCCACATCAGACTTCTCTGCTGGGAGCCTGCTTCTTCCTCTCCCACTCCCCCTGCTTGTGTTCCCTCTCTCGCTGGCTGTCTCTCTATGTCAAATTAATAAATAAAATCTTTAAAAATAAATAAATAAAATAAAATAAAACACAGCCACAGATTCCCCTGGAAGGAGTGTAGGACATGGGTTTGGATCAACCTGTTTTGGGTGGGAGGGCAATTTGGCAAATGTATAGAAATTTTAAGTAAAGCACATTCAGTTCACAATCCCACTTCTAGGAACTAATGTGCAGAAACAGCTATAGATGAATATTCAAAGATGTTCAGCCTGATGTTACCTAGGGTATAAAAAATTCAAGGCAACTTCAATATCTAACAGTAGTGGGTTAGATAAATCAGTTAGTGTATACACATAGCCCAAAATATTTTCCAGCCATTAAACATAATGGCATAAGAGAATACATAATGATGCCAGAAAATGTTTACATTGCATTAAGTGAAAACAAATTATGAAATCCGCTCTAACTACAAATATTTATGGAGTGGCCACCATGTACTAGTGAACAAAGTAGATAAAATGTATATTCTCATAGAGCTTACATTCCCTTCTAAAATCTATAACCTGAACATAAGGTATGGTTCCAATTAACAGAAAGATGTGATGGGAAGGATGGCAGGAAAGACACAGAAAAAGTAAGGGATTGTCCCTGAGTTTGGGATTGAGGGTGGTTTTTGTTCTCTTTCTTGGTGCTTTTCTGAGCTTTCCAAACTTTCTGTAATGAGCATACATCACATTTGTAGCCAGAAAAAACAAACAAAACCGAAATGTCATCTTTTTCAAAGAATGCAAGTGGAGACCTGTGGAGTAGGTGGCTTTTCAAAACGGGGATTAGGGGACGCCTGGGTGGCTCATCCGGTTAAGCGTCTGCCTTCGGCTCAGGTCATGATGGAGTCCCGCCTGCTGCTCCCCCTGCTCATGCTCTCTCTTTGACAAATAAATAAATAAAACCTTAAAAAAAATAAAAACAACGAAAAACAGGGATTAGTTGTAAATACATCATCCAGTGCCATGGACAAGATAGGCTGGGGTGGGGATGGAGGTGAGGGGCAGTGGGGAAGGGCGCCATCAGCAGAAATGCATGTAGAATCCAGATAACACAGGATGAGCAGTGGGAGGAAAGAAAAGTCCAGGCAAAGGAACATCTTAAAAGTCTTTCTCTAATATCCTCCCCTACAGAATCAGACTGATCCTGATTACAGCTTCTTTCCCATGAGTCAGTGTCCTCTCATCACCAGGCATAGCTGAGGCCCAGGCCTCCCCTGAGCAGCCAGGATACACAGACAGGTTGCTCACTGCCTTGACTCAATCCTTCCTAACCTGTTTTGTTTCACCTTTTTAAATCTCTGCTGCCTTTTTGGAAATTGGGTTTCAGATTTGATCACTAATTATTTGATCACTTGTTCACTTTCATTCATTAAATGTTGTCACGTGGGCCCCTTCCAGGCAGTGGGTGGCTGAGAACCCTTTCCATACCTGAGGTGATAGAGACCCCCTTATCCCACCCTCAACAATCAGTCCAGCCAAGTCTAAGCCAAGTCTCTCTTCCACAGAGACCTGAGGTCTTGGAGTCAGCCATGGGTAGATCTTGCCCCCAGAATTAGAGATGGTCTGTGCATGCTGACCATCCCTCATGTGACTCCTTTCACTGGTGTGGATGGAGCTCTGGGCCGGAGTTGGGTGTTTTCTCTTTGTGGCATGAGCTGAGAAACAAGACAGCTCAGAAAGAGTTAATCCATAAAATACGATCATGACACATACAATGGCTTGGACCCAGTTTATAGGGCTTCTCCCAGGCCAAGTCCCACCATCATCCCGGGGCAGCCTCCAAGGGTGACCTGGACTGCTGGGACCCTGTTCCAGCCCTCTCCTTCCAGTCAATCACTTCTGAGACTCCTCTTCCATCACCCGTATCCTCACACATCTCAAACACATGACTTTCCGGCACTTGTGCTGTCCTTATCACCACGCCTGCAGTTGGAACCCTACTGTCCCTTATCCTGTCCAGCCCCAAACCCACTGCTGCCCATTCCCCCAACAATCACTTTGGCCAGTGCACAGGACTTCCTGTCTGTGCTGATCCCACATGGAGTGGGCCTTTTCCTCTTCTTCAAACCGTGTCCTGCCCTGGGCCAGCCAGGGCTGCAGACAAGAGGCGGGCGTGGGTAGTCACAGTGTGTTGCCAAAGCCAGGATCCACATCCTTGTTCTCATCTTGCTTTTCTCACTCACCAGTTTTCAATGTAGCTGAAGGGAAACATTTTTCTCTTTTACTTCCATGACAACACACTCCCTAGGCTTTCCTTCCCCCTCGCTGCTCCTTTGTATACTGCTGGCTTCTCCTCAGGGGCTGTCCTTCCTCCAAACATTACAGGGCCCCAGCGTTGAGTCTGCAGATCACCATTTACACGGACTCCTCAGGTGTCCTCTTCCAGCCTCGTGTTGGGGGTACTACCTATACACCAATGACAACTCAGTGTTCATTACCCAGTCCAACCTCTCTCCTGAGCTTCAGACTCCTACAACCAGCCTCCCCCCGGTAGCTCCCATTGGATATATAAGAGGCATCACCAGTGAGCCACACCAGTGAGGGCTGCTTTGCCAGCATCCATTCCATTCCCCCTGTTTTGGTAAGCAGATCCTCCTACTCACAGCTGCAGGGGAGCCTCCGATTGGTGAAGAAAATTAGTATAACTGCCTCCCTATTTCCCACAGTGATTGGTGACTCAAACTGGTCCTGTCAAACTGAACAAAATTTCAGGACTTTCATTTAATAGTTGGACAGCAGAAGCTTCTTCTAGTGGGTGTCAGGACTGAAACCAATGTAGCCATTTTGCTCCACTGAGGGAAGCCAGATTGAGGACAAAGCAAGATTTGAGGACCCATGGAAAAGCTTTGATCAAACCATGCCTAAATTCTAGACTTTTCAGTTGTCAGAGTCAATACTTTTCCCTTGATGTTTAGGCCAGCATTACCTGTACTTTCTTTACTTGGCAATTGGGGCATCATGATCCATGTAAGAACAAACAGAACTCTCATTTCTCACCACCCCATCAACCTGCTTTTCTGTGGTCTTCCCCATTTCAGTTCATGGCAGCCCATTCCATTCAGTGGCTTGGCCAAAACCCTTCAACTCATCTCTGACTCCATCTATACTCTCACACTCCATATCCTGTCAGCAACTTCATTGAATTCTACTTTCCAAATATATATGGAGTCCATCCACGCCTACCCTTGACCCATTGCTGTCCACTCTGTCACAGCAGCCAGACTAATTTTTGAAAAACCTAATAAATTAGATCATTTCATTTGCTTGCCTTGAAATCCTTCAACTTGGAATTGAAATCACGTCTAAGACACTATATGTGATCTAGCCCTGCCTACCCTTCTGACTCATCTCCTTCCACTGCCCCCTCCCCATCTACACTGATCTCTTCTTCCTCAAAACTCCCTGAAACCCATGATAGGCCTTGGCACTGCTCTTCTGTACTCCCATTCTTCCTACGGTTGCCTGTCTCTTGTCACTCATGTTCCATTTCAAGGATGCCTTGTTTGAGGACCTGGTCTCATGGTGCCCACTGAAACTTGATCAGTTTCCTATTTATTTTACTAATAACACTTATCACTGTTTGCAATTATCCTGTTCACATCTTTATCTTCTGCCTCTGTCCCTCTCCCAGGAGGGAGCTCCTTAGGGCAGACCCAGTCTTTCTTGTTCATTGCTGTATCCTAAGAACTAACACCCATTGCATTTGGACAGAGCATGAATTCCAGCAATGTGTGTGGCCATCACACAGAAGCAGAAGGTGGCCAAGCCTCATGCACATGGGATGCTCTGCCCCACTGCAGTAGAAGCCGAGTTCTGTCAGGTGTCTGGACGGAGCGGGGATATGGAGGCAGACGAGACAGTGTGGAGAATCTGTGAAGCTTTTAGGAACCGGGGCTTCAGGTGGTAGTTCACACTAGTTCCCAGCTGCGCTATGGAAAAAGCGTCAGAGAAAAAGATAGCCCAAGAAACCTCTGTGGCTGTAGTCACGGGAAGCCCCAAGTCAGAGAGGTCGTGGGGTGAGATGTGTGTGGGGAGGTCTCAAGTCACCCTGAGGCCTTTGGTCACAGATTCCACATGTGCTGCCCCTCCCCCCCCCCGGCCCCGCATCTCCCTACCGTCAGAGATCCTGGCACCAGCAACCACACTGACCACTGCAGCTCCACAGGCAGAAGATGCCGTCTCGGAGAGAGTGGGCACTGCTGCCATTGCAGGCCTCAGGTCAGATCCAGGACTCTGTTGAACTGAGGCCACTCAGGCCCATGCTGGGGAGGGGGTACTGTGCACATTTCCTGGCACACACTTCCTTTCTCCTTTTAGATGAGCAAACATTGTTGCTGAGGCCTTGGCCACAGCTTCCTGCCTCCTTCTGAGATCAGAAGCCACAGCTACTTCTTAGCGACTGCCTTGCCAGCCTAGTCTTCACTTCAGAGACACAGGGCTAGGCACACTGTCCCCACCCCCAGGCTCTCCCAGGATGGGGGCTTTTATGATCTGGAGGCTTGCTTAGTGGCAGCCAGCTTGCTGTCCTGGGGAGAAGCAGATCTGGCTCTGGATGGACAAGACAGCTCTGGGCAGACCTGCACTCAGTACAGGCAGGGCAGAGCAGCCTATCACTCCAGCTTCACGTTCTGGAATATCCCACTGATCTGCTGGGCAAAGGGTACAGATGAGAGGACTGAGAGAACACCTGTGGTCTAACATTCCTGGGCTATGGTCCTCACCAAGCTCTCACTGGCTCCAGGATGGACACCTCATCTCCACACTCTCTTGCCAAAGTCACCGTCTGGGGGTCTCCACAGAGCCACTCTCTGTTGCCCATGCTGTTCCTTCTGCCTGGAGCACCTCCCCCTGCTGTCTTCTCTCAGTTGACTTCTCATCTTGTCCTTCAAGAGTCAGTTCAAGGGGCCCTCCTCCCGGAAACCCTCCATAAACCCTGATGGCTGGGTTGAGGGTGCCCTTCTATGCTCCCATAGCCCCTGAACTGCATCGTCATTCTCAAGGAGGTTGCCACCAAGTTCCCAGAGAGTCACAGTGACCACTGTGTGTGAAATCACGATCCCTCCTTCCTCTTCTCAACATTCCTGATTCCCTTAATCTGCTCTACTTTTTCCAAAGCATTTCTCACCTTCTAACACACCACGTAAATTTTTTATTAGGATGTAATTTTTGTATTGTCTCTCTCCCTCCTGAGCATCACAAAGGCAAGGATTGTTGGCTGTTTTTTTACTTATGTATCCTAAGCCCTTAGAACAGTGCTTGGCAATTAGTGGGGGATCAATATCAGTTCAATGAATGAATGAATGAATAATAGCTGTCTGTTTACTCTTTGGTGAACTTCTTGAGGGCAGGGTCTGAAAATAAATCATCTTTCTATACTCAGCATTCAGTGTAGGACTCTGTACAGAGCAGGCATTAATAAATTATAGCCCTTGGCCCGGCATTCAAGGCTTCCGCCATCTACAACTAAGCTTCCTTGCCAGCCTCATTCAATAAAGTAGAGCAGGAAGAGGTTTTGGCTGAAAAGTATGGCACCTGGCTTTGCCCTCCTCACTGTGGGTGACTCCCGGCTATCTACTCTATTAATGCCTGGATCACTGCATGAATGGGATGGATACTGCCAAAATCTCCTGCCAACCATCAGCGGACAATTGTATTTGAGTGTGAGTGATTCTAACATCCGACTAAGGGTGTGGGCATCAGCTTGAGCTGTGGGACCACAGAATACTGCTCTGAAGGCACTCGGAAATAATTGAGGGATGTTGTTGGAGCCCGGGTCATTGTGAGTAAGGGGCACTTCCTGCAATTGTCCCAATTCCTAGAGCTACAGTCGGGGAGGGGGATTACAAACCAATGAGGAGGGGACCAATGCTTCATTAAATGGTGATGGGGAAAATGGCTATTTAGGGGGAAAAAAAGTCAGTTAAAATCCCTACCTCATGCTACACAACAAAATGAATTCCAGCTAATTAAAAGTTAAGTGTAAAAAAAAAGAAGAAAAATGTAAATACTTTCCTCTCACTAGATAGGGGAGGATTTTCTAAGAATAAAAATCAATGGAAGAATTTATCCAAAAGAAATCAAAGCGTACGTCCATAGAAAGACTTGTACTCGATTAATGGATTTATTTGTAGTGGCCCCAAACTGGAAATATAGGACATTTCCATTGACAGATAAATGGTTAAGCAAACTGGGGTCTAGCCACATGAGGGAATAAAAAGAATGAACTATTGAAACATGCACCAACATATTCTGATGAGTCTCAAAATTATTACACTGATGAAAATAAGCCAGATAAAAAAGAGTACAAACTGTGCAATTCCATTTATATGAAATTCTAGGAACTATAAAGCATAGTGGGAAAGGGGTAGGAGGAAGTGATTGCAGAGGAGTATGAGGAAATTTTGGGCGGTGATGCGTAAGTTCACTATCTTGATTGTGGTAAATGGTCTTATGCTTCTATACATGTGTTAAAACTCACCAAATTGTACAATTTAAAAATGTGCTGTTTATTATACTTCAGTTACATCTCAAGAAAACTTGTTTAAAATTGGTGAAAGAAAACACAAATGAGAAGGAAAATGATTTTTAAAAACTTTTTACGGAGATATACCTTATATATAACATGCACAGATATGTGTACAATTGAGTGAATTTTTATATATGCATACATTTGTGTAAGTAACCTCAGATCAGGATCTGGGACATTTCCAGTACTCCAGAAGGTTCCCTCATATCCCCTCCTATTCATTATCGCCCCCAAAAGTAACCTGGAACAGGCCAGTAGATTTGTTAGCGTTCAAATTTAAAATTCTCTGTGAGAAAAACCACCATGAATTATAATAGCAAGTAACACGCTGGAGAAAATATTTTCCACAAATATAACCAAATGCTATTAACCTTAATATATGGAAAACTCCTGTAAGGAAAACACTTAACACATTAATGGAAAAAGAGCAAAGGACATGACTGAATAAGTCATAGGAGAAGGAAGGAAGGGGGGAGGAAGTACAGAGAGAGAGAGAAATGAAAGGGATATTCAATCATTCAGTCACTCAACAAGCATTTATGACTGGCCTGCTATTACCTAGGCATTGAGTGAGGTGCTGAGATTATAAAAGGAAATAAGACATGGTCCTCATTGTATAGTGAAAAAGGTGGGACAATAGTAATTAAAAGACAAGGAGAAAGTCTTCAGTCCACCGAGGAAGCACAGGGGCCGTCTGAGCCCAGAGCAGGTCAGCTGTGGAGGTTTTCCAGAGGAAGATGTGTGAGTTGAAGCCTGAGGAGAAAGAGGAGGGGGGTGTGGGAGTGGAAGGGGAAGACACCAGCATTCAAGAGTGAAAGAACAACTTGTGTAGAGGCCTGGAAGGGACAGAAGGCATGAGCTGTTGGGCCTGGGTAAACCCAGGGTGCAGGGGCATGGGGAGTGACTGGCAATAAGGCTGTAGGAATTAGGAGCCAGGCTTTGAACACCAGGCCACAGAGAAACTCTGAACAAGTTTGAGGAGTTAGCGGACTAAGATGACTAGATTTAAATTTTAGAAAGACACCGTCTGGTTTCTGGGAGGAGGAGTAATAGGTAGGGCAGGTCTGGAGGACAGGACTCTAGGGAAGGAGCTGTAGCAGACATCAGGTGAGAGATCACAGGAAAGGAGCAGGGGGCAGAGGCAGGAGGAGTTTTCCCTACAGGACTGAGGGCAAGCTTGGACATAGCAGTGACAGGAATGGGCAATGTGCAGGTAAGGAGCATGGGCTGGTGAGGATGCCCGCCTGGCTTGGGTGATGGGGGAACTGGTCAGTCACTGGGATGGAAAGGCTGGGAAGAGAAGGCTCGGCTAGAGGACGATGATCCAGCTTATAGTGAGGTAAGTTTCAGGTGGAGCATCTAAGGGGAGGGGGTAAAGGAGCTTGTGAGATGGTGGCCACCCTGGTTTAAGGAGTAGAGTTCCAAGACTAAGCCCAAGAAAGGCTGTTTTGAGGGCAGACAGAGGCAGAGGAACAAGCTGTAGAGGCTAGAAAAAGTTGCCTGGAGAACAACCAGGAACCCTGGCCCTAGGAGGTTAATGACCAGCAATGTGGCTGTGACAGGCTACAGATTCTGAGCACATTCACTGAGATCCCTGGGGCAAGTGCCACCTAAAACTGAATGTCCATGTGCTTCAACTAGAGCAAGGCCTCCAGCGGTGCCCTAAGGGCAGCCCACACTGGAGCAAGGACAAAGGAGAAAAGAGGGTGGGGAGAGAAAAGAACTGTCACCCAGACCTCAGCCACCCTCCTTGTCACTTGTGGTCCCTGGGCCGTTGCTGTCCTTATCAGCTTTCCTTAATTACCCAGAAGACAAGGACAGAAGATTGGATGACAATTAGATAAAAGGAGAATGCTGGGAAATACTAACGCAGTTGTGCTTTCCTGGCAAATTCCATTGCCTCATAAGGCTTCCCCAATCCCTGCAGCTGGAATATGAAGCATACAGGACTTCCAGGGAGGGATGTTAACTTAGAAACAGAGAAAAGGCTGTTTGGGGAGCTTTCAAAAGCCTAGACTCTTAAGGGATCCAGGACAGTGGAAGCGACTGCAAGATGACTTAGCACCAGACCTCTTGCCCAACTTCATGAAGGTTCGCTCACTGGTGGGAGTCTATGCTTGGGGGTAGGATCAGCCAAGGGGAGAGTCAGGATCCTAAGGAAAATGGGAGCCAAAGTCCTGTCCCTTCCTTGGATTTGGCCAGAAGGATTTAAGGGATCTTAGTACAGAAGTACTCCCTTTTCTGGTTTAGCTAGTCTTCCAAACTAGTAAAAGAGAGAAGAAAATCATTAAACGGGCACCTGGGTAGCGCAGTCGTTAGGCGTCTGCCTTCGGCTCAGGGCGTGATCCCAGCATTCTGGGATCGAGCCCCACATCAGGCTCCTTCACTGGGAGCCTGCTTCTTCCTCTCCCACTCCCCCTGCTTGTGTTCCCTCTCTCGCCGGCTGTCTCTCTGTCAAATAAATAAATAAATAAATAAATAAATAAATAAGGGGGCTTCTAAAAAATTCAATATAAAAACCTTAAAAATATAAAACATCTTCAAAAAAGAAAAGGAAAATTGAATTAAAAAAAAAGAAAATCATTAAACAAACAAAAAATTGCAAAAAATTAATCCAAAATAACAACAACAAAAAGAAATAGAATAGGCAGGAAAAATGGAAGTCCTGTATAAGATAATAAGTTTACCCAAAATATAACAGTGCTATCACATTCAAATCAAAAACAACACTCCAGGCAAAAGATAAAGATTGTCAGACTGAATTCGAAAACGGAATGAGAAACACACCTAAAACCTAAGAGAAGTTGAAAGTAAAAGACTAGAGAAAGGTACACCATGCAAGCAATTACCAAAAGAAAGTGAAGTGAGACAAAATGGACTTTAGGCAAACATCTTTTCAGAAACAAAAGAATTTTTAACGCTCAGTGTCACTTTACAAAAATGGACTATTTAGTTCAAGAAGATAAAATTTAAGTATTATCTGCATTAACTCAAAGTGTGTAAAGAAAAACTGACAGAACTCCAAGGATAATTAGACAAATTCACAATGACGGTGGAAGATTTTCACATACCACTCTGTGACTGACCGAATAACATATGAAGAATTCCAAAAATTCAGTAAGGATAAAGATTTGAACAACATAGTGAGAAACCTAACAAATGGACATTTTGATAAATGGATTTTGTACAAAATGCTGTATCCAATAACTACAGTACAGATTATTTGCAAATATACATAGAACATTTATAAAAATTGACCATATGCTAGATCATAAAGTAAGTCTTAACAAATTTCCAAGAATGACATCATCTAAAGCTACACTGCCTAATATGGTAGCCACTGGGCATATGCTGAGCACTTGACATGTGGCCAGTCCTAATTAAGATGTGCTATTCATGTAAAATACACACTGTATTTTGAAGACTTAGTACCAAAAAAATCTAAAATATGGCATAATAGTTTTTATATTAATTACATGTTGAAAGGATACTATTTTGGATATATAAGGCTAAATACAACACTTTATCAATTTCCACTTGCTTCTTTGTACTTCTTAAAATGTGATTTCTAGAAAATTTTAAATTACATTTGTGACCTGCATTATATTTCTATTGCACAGCACTGATAGCATATTCTCTGACTATGATTAAGAAGAAATCAGTAGCACAAAAAAGGAAAGAAAGAGAAAAAAAGAAAAAAGAAAGAAAACTAGAAATCCCTAAATACCTGGACATTAAGAAATACACTTCAAAAATAACCCACATGTCAAAGAATTCAGAATAGAAATAAAATATTTGAACTGAATAACAAAATCCCTTATCAAAATTTATGAGATGTTGCTAAAGCAGTCCATGGAACAAAGTTTAGAGCAGGGGTTGGCAAAATCCAGCCCACAAGCCAAAACCAGTCCACAGCCTAATATTGCAAATAAAGTTTTAATGGAACACAGTCACTTCTATTTCTTTATTTATTGCCTGTTGCTGCTTTTGTGCTATAATGGCAGAATCAAGTTGCTCTGAAAGAAATCTGCCAAGCCAACCATACTTACTACTTGGTCTTTTACAGAAAAAAAGTTTTGGTTTAGAGCCTTAAGTACATATATTAGAAAAGATTGAAGAGTGAAAAATAACAAATGACGCATCCATCTCAAGAACGCCGACAAAGAACGGCAAAATAAATCCAAAGAAAATGCATGAAAGGAAATAATAGAGAGCAAACAGTAATGAAATAGAAAATGAACGTACAATAGAAAGGATTAACAAAAGTGAAAGCTGGTTTTTTGAAAAGACGAAAACAATTTACAAACTTCTAGTGAAATAATAAAGAAAGTAGAGAGAAGAATTAATAACCAATATCAGGGCGGTCACCACTGATGCTGCAAACATTAAAAAGATAAGATCATATTTTGAAAAGTCATATGTTAACATAATTTAGAAAAAGTAGACAAATCTGTATACAATTATAACCTCAAAATTGACTCAAGGAGAAACAGAAAACATGAGTAATCCTATAACCTATAAAATAACAGATTCAGGGGTGCCCAGGTGGCTCAGTTGGTTAAGCGTCTGACTTCGGCTCAGGTCATGATCTCAGGTCCTGGGATCAAGCCCTGAGTTGAGCTCCCCACTCAGCGGGGAGTCTGCTTCTCCCTCTCCCTCTGCCCCTCTCCCTGCTCATGCTCTCTCACATAAATAAATAAAATCTAAAAAAGAATAAAATAACAGATTCAGTAAGAAATCTGACCCCAAATGGCTTCAGCAGTGAATTCTACCAAACATTCAAAGAAGACATAGTTTCAATCTTATACAAACTCTTATAGAAAATATAAAATGAGGAAACACTGCTGTGATACCAAAACCAGACAGACAGTATGAGAAGGCGGCATCAGAGTCATCCTTACTAGACTGATCATTTCCTTTATCATCCAAAACAGGGCACTTTTGAGAGTGAAAGGCAATACTATTAATAATGCTGCCAGGAAGACAAGTATAAACAGGAGTTATCCCAGGCGTATCAGGACATACATTTCCTTAAATCTCACTCTCAAACATAGATGCAAAAATCCAAAAAAAAAAAAATTAGGATACACAAACTAGCAATATGTAAAAATTTTAAGAATATGTGATGACCATGTTGGGTATGTCTGGAACATGAGTTATTTTAACATTAGAAAGTAAATTAATGTGATTCACCACATAGACGGATTAAAAAAGAAAAATACAAATGATCATCTCAAAATACGTGGAAAAATTTATTTGATAAAATCCACTCCCATTCATGATAAAAACCCTCAACAAACCTAGGAATACAAGGGACTTGCTTAATCTGATAAGGATATCTGCTGTACACTGAAAGGAAACTACATACTCAATGCTAGAACGATGAAATCTTTCCCTTTAGATCTATAACAAGACAATGATGCCTATCACTACTTTTATTTAACATTGTACAGAATGTCCTAGCCCACATAATAAACAAAAATAAAAGGCATAAAAATTAGAAAAGTAGCAACAAAATGTCCCTATTCACAGATGATAAACTTGTATATATATATATATAAAATCCAATAAGAGCTATAAATGAAGTTTTTAATATTGGTAAGAGTTTATAAATTTTCTAGGGACAAAATCAATCTATAAAAACCAATCATGTTTCTCTACACAAGAAAATGACATTTATTAATATGAACTTTTAAAAAGATATTATTTTTTTGAAAGATTTTATTTATTTATTTGACAGAGAGAGACAGCCAGAGAGAGAGGGAACACAAGCAGGGGGAGTGGGAGAGGAAGAAGCAGGCTCCAGTGGAGGAGCCTGATGCAGGGCTCGATCCCATAATGCCGGGATCACGCCCTGAGCCGAAGGCAGATGCTTAACGACTGAGCCACCCAGGCGCCCCCAAAAGATATTATTTTTTTAAATTATTTTATTTATTTATTTGACAGAAAGAGACAGTGAGAGAGGGAACACAAGCAAGGGGAGTGTGGGAGGGAGAAGCAGGCTTCCCGCCGAGTAGGGAGCCCAATGCGGGGCTTGATCCCAGGACCCTGGGATCATGACCTGAGCTGAAGGCAGACGCTTAACAGCTGAGCCACCCAGGCACCCCATGATTTATAGAATCAATGCAATCCCAAAGTCCCAGCAGTTTTGGTTGTGTGGTGGTGGTGTGTGTGTGGGGGGGGAATTGACAAGCCAATTTAAAACTGTTGTGGATAAAGAATAGCCAAGACACTCCTAAGGAAAAGGACAAGGGAGAGAACTTACTCTACCAGATACCAAGATGTATTATAAAGTTATAATATTTAAGACAGAGTGATATTGGTTCAAGAGGAAACAAATAGACCAATGGAATAGCATAAAGCATCCAGGAAGAGACCCACATATATATACATACGTGTGTGTATGTATATATATACACACATATGCCCTTAAAATATGATAGAGATAGTGATGCAAATCAACAGGGAAAGGACAATCTTCTCAAAAAATGGTGCTGGGACAAATAGAGTATTAATATGGAAACAATCAAATCAGAGCCCTACCTCATGCAATCCCAGGTCAATTAAAGACAACAATGTGGAAAGCAAAACTATAAAGTTCTTACATAGTATATAAGAAAATCTCAGGGCCTTGAGGTGGAAAAGGAAGGAACTCCCAAGAAAATGCAAAAAGCACTACCCATAAAGAAAAGATCTGGCTACAGACAGTCCCCAATTTACAAAAGTTTGACTTAGGATTTCTCTACGTTATGATGGTGGAAAGTGATACACCTTCAGCAGAAACCATACTTCAAATTTCGACTTTGCATCTTTTCCAGGGATCGTGATGTACAGTAGGATACTCTCTCCTGATGCTGGGAAGTGGTAGCTCCCATTCATCTACCCCATCACGAGGGTAAACAACCAATATACACATTGCCATTCCGTTTTTCACTTTCAGGACAGTATTCAATAAATTACATGAGATACGCAACACTTTATTATAAAATAGGCTTTTTGTTAGATAATTTTTGCCCTACTGTAGGCTAATGTAAGTGTTTTGAGCATGTTTAAGGTAGGGTAGGCAAAGCTACAACATTTAGTAGGTTAGGTGTATAAAATGGTATTTTCAACTTATTATGGGTTTATCGGGATATAACCCCATCGTAGGTTGAGGAAGATGTGTATATTAAAACAAAGAACTTTGGTTCCTCAAAAGATACCATGGAGTGACGAGATAAGAAACCAAGCGAGAGAAGATATTTGCAACATGTATAATCCACAAACATTAGTATCCAGAATATTTAAAGAAATCCTGCAAATAAGAAAATTGCATAAAATCCCAGGAAAAAAATGGGCAAAATGTTGAATAGGGACTTCAGAATACAAGGAATCCAAAAGGTCGAAAAACATGTAATTAGTAATCAGGACAAGGCAAATTTAAACCACAGTGAGACATCACTTATGCCTCTCAGATTGGTATAAATTTAAAAAGCCTGACAATTTCAGAGAATATCACATGTTGGCAAGGACATGGAGCAGCAGGAATTCTCAAACACTGCTGGTGGGAATGTAAATTGTACGACATTGTGAAATTGTTTGTTATTATCTGGTGAAGATGAATATATTCCAAGACCCAGCAATTCCACACCTAGGATGTGTGTATACACACACAAAGCCACAAACTTTGTGGCTTAAAATTACACAGATTTTATTATCTGACACGTCTAGAGGTGAGAAGTTTTAAAATCAATGTATTGCAGGGCTGCATTCTTTCTGGAAGAATCTATTTCTTCAACTTTTTCAGCTTCTAGAAGCCTCCGAGCATTCCTTGCCCATGACTCTTTTCTCCACCTTTAAGGCCATTGGTGTAGCCTTTTCAAATCTTTCTCTCTTTCTCTGACCCCTGCTTCCAGCGTCCCATCTCCTTCTGCAGCTCTTACCCTCCTGAATCCCTCTCATAACCCTTGTGATTCCATTGGGCCTACTCAGATAATTCAGGATAATCTTCCCATCTCAAAATCCTTAATCATCTCTGCAAAAGTAAGGTAACAAATTCACAGGTTCCAGGGATTAAGACATGGATATCTTGGTGGTGGTGGTGATGGAGGTTCATCTACTCTAATAAATATATGTGCACGTGCACCAGGATAATATTCATAGCAGATTTATTGTTTGCAATAAAAACTAGAAACAACTTGACTCCCTTCACTTAATGTTTAAAAGCAGGAGAAGCTAAATTATATTGTTTAGGAACACATATGAAGGTGACAAAACTAAAAGAAAACCAAGAAATTGATCATCATAAGAGAGGCTAATAGGTTATCATCCCCAAAGGGGAGGAAGCCATGATCAGAAGGCAAATGCGGGGAGAATTCTAGAGTTTGGGCAATGTTCTTTCCTTTGACGAGCACTGGTGATAAAGGGGATTGCTTTATAATTATTTGTTAAGCTGTGTGTACATGTTTTATACCCTTTTCTGTATGCATGCTCTATATTCCATTTTTAAATGTAAAACACAATAAAATCAACGAAATTTCTTGCACTTCAAATACTGGAAAACCAAAGAGAACTAGAAAAACTTTCAGAGTGAAGAGGGTTTGGCAAGATGGCAGAACCATGGTCTTTTCCACCAGCCTCTCTTCCTCCCACCTTGAGGGTAGTCTGTGGGAGATCTAAATTTACTTAGCCAACATTCCCAAATGTCAACTGTAAAGAGTAGAAATTTGCAAGGGGAACCCGGGGCTCTGCCAGATCCTGCTGTGAGCAACAGGTTGCCAGCCTCTAGAGCCGTCTTCATGGGGTGCTTCCACTGGCTTGGTACCCAGACTGCCTGGTGTCCAAGCCCAGGACTCCCAGACCCATCCCCCAGTCCCCACACAGGCCTCCTAGGGCACGGGGAGGAAGCTGATAGGGCTCACCATTTCCATCGGTACACACGCTCTCATAAACACAGAGAGGATGGTCTGTGTAGCCTGGCTATACAGGAAGGCAAGCAGTGCCCTATGGGAGGGGGGTGAGGAGGTTCAGACAGCTGTACGGTGGAGGGATCAGGAACTGAGTCTCAATATGAAGAGCCATTTACCAGGCTGGCAAGAAGCCAAGGGCCCCCAGGCTGAGGACGACCAGGGTGGAGAGAGCCCTGGGATTGGCGCTGGGAGAGCCCTGTTGCTACACTGACCAATCTGGGCCATGGGAGACTCAGGAAGTCTCTCAGGCTCTACTGAGAAAACACCCAGACTAGATTTTTTTTATTGTAGTAAAATAAACATGGCATAAAATTTATCATCTCAAACACTTATAAGGGCACAGTATAGTGACATTAAGTACATTCATACTGCTGTGCAAACTTCACCACCACCCATCTCCAGAATTTTTTCATCATCCCAAAATGAAGGTTGGTACCCGTGAAACAATGACACCCCATTCTCCCCTACACACAGCTTCTGGCAATTATCCTTATATATTCTGTCTCTATAAATGGATTACTATTGGGGCGCCTGGGTGGTTCAGTCGGTTAAGCATCTGACTCCTGATTTCAGCTCAGGTCATGATCTCAGGGTTGCGAGAGGAAGCCCCACGTCTGGCTCTGCACTCAGCGGGGAGTCGGCTTCTCCCTCTCCCTCTGCCCCTCCCCCTGCTAGGGCGTGTGCATGCTCTCTCTCTCTCTCTAAATAAAATCTTAAAAAATTTTTGATTACTAAAAATATTTCATAAAGTGGAGTGCAATATTTATCCTTTCGTCTCTGGCTTTTTTCACTTAGCACAATGTCTTCAAGGTTCATCCACATGGCAGCATGTATCAGAATTCCCTTCTTTTTTAGGGCTGAACAATATTCCATTGTATGTATAGGCTGTATTTCATTTATCCATTCAGCTGTTGGTGGACACTTGGGGTGCTTTGGCTACTGTAACCAATGCTGCTGCTGTAGACTGTATGTTTTTGTCTCTCCCAAATTTGTGTGTTGAAATCTCATCCCCAGTGTTTGAGTATCTGGAAGTGGGACTTTTGGGAAGTGATGGTTATGAGGGCACAGATCTCATGAATGGGATTAGTGCCCTTACAAACGAGGCCCTAGAGAGCTCTCTTGCCTCTTCTTCCAAGTGAGGTTAGAGTGAAAAGATAGCCATCTATGAACCAGAAAAGAGCCCCTCATCTGACCCCAAATCTGTCAGCATCTTGATGTTGGCCTGCCCAGCCTCCAGAACTGTGAGAGAGAAATTTCTGTGCTTTTGTAGCCACTCAGTCTACAGCATTCTGTTATAGCCGCCAATATGGACAAAGATAGCTGTATGAATGCTAGCATACAAATCCAGACTAGATGTTTCAAAGTGAGGAACTAAGGCAATTGCAGTTAAAAAAAAAAAAAGGGTCATTAGAGAGGCCAGGACAATTAACTTACCAGGACTAGAGAGACCCAAGGCTCCAACTCCACTTCTAACCTGCTGTCTATAACCTTGTGGCAGGGACATCTGGGCGGAAATACAGTGCGGCACTCCAGGCCACAGGCCTCCTCAACTCACCCCAGCCTCGTGGAGCACCAGACTTGTTCACTGGAATGATAAGACTGAGACTCAGTAGTTAAATTGGAAAAAGTTCTCAGAGTTGAAAGAGTCTGCTGTAAACCTATGGGACCCAATACACAAGGAGGTGTTTGGAAAATGTTAGTGGTCAATAATCAGGCAAATGTTTTAACCTAAACTCCCACAAATTAGAGATAAGATACCTAAGAAGCCAAATACAGGGTCCTGTGTGCAGAGGGGAGGAGGGGACAGGGAGGTACAGGACCCACCGTTCAGGCACAGCACAGAGAGGGTAACAGTCCCGGAGCTAAAGAGCTGAAGTTCCCAAAAGAAGTGGCCAGAGGAGGCCCTGTGTGAGTCAGAGGGAGAAAGAGAGGAGAAAATGGGTGTACGCAAGCTGTCCTCTTGTCTCAGGGAACCTCCTCCTGCGTCGGTACCTGACAGATCTACAGAACAAGCTAGTCCAGGCATTTGAACTAGGAGGAAGACGCATGGAAGCAATGGGCTGGGTGAAGAGTGTGGAGGGGGCTTCACAGGGGTCACGAGCAGCAGGGGGGAGCGCGCTCTGACTGCCAGTGGCAGCAGAATGACTGGACCATGGAGGCGGGCATGCACAAAACGCCACTTGTACCTTTTTCAATCATTGCCTTCATCTGTGTCCCTTCCCACCAGCCATTCCTGACTCTGGTCAACTTCTTGAGCAGGTTCCCAAACTCAAGTCCTTTGCAGTATAAAAGAAAATCGGGTGCAGGTTGGAGCCAGGGTGACACTCATTTCTCCCCGTCCCCCAGGCCACCCAGTTCTGCCACAGAGAGCTGCCACGGTGGGGGTGGAGGCAGGCATGGCCGCATCTTTGTCTTCTCCCCTCCCTCTTCAGGACCCTTTCTTCCTTGGCCTATTGGAGTGAGGAGGATGGAAAGAGACCCTATCTCCTACCAGACGGGCACTGTTGTCATCCTCTTACCTGTTGCTGGTTTTCAGGCTGGACTTGTCCAGCTGCGAGGCTCTGTGTGGCAGGTGGGTCCCACAGGCATGTGTGTGCATCCTTTGGGATTCTGTGAAGGAACAGGCAGGAAACTGCTTACTCCACAGCTCCCCATTAAGGGCAAACCCCTGATTCTACCTCTTCTGAGCCCCCTGCTCCAGTCTCTGTGGTCATCCTATAGTCTCTTCCTGGGTTCCCCTGTAGCCTTCCTCCTTGAGCCTTTAAGCCCTTCTAACTTCTGGGTTTCCACTTAGGCCTTAGAAAACCATCCATTCTTGCTCCACACACTGTGGGAGGCCAGAAGGCTGCAAGGCACTCTGTCCCACTGGTTGTCTTCTTGGCTCAAAGAAGCATAAGCTTGGGTGCTGGTTGTCTTTTCTAGTACGACAGGTAAAATCCTATGCAGCATCCTGTTAAACTGACATTTTCTCTTGAGAAGGTAGTTTAGAATGAGCAAACGTCCTCTAGTTGACAGCTAACCAGGAAGAAGACAACATTTCATTTGCTTAGTGTCTGGCCATTAGAGTTGTGTTTTATTGAGTCTGAAAGGAGGGTTTTAGAATATAAAAAATGGGAGCCTATATCATGTCATGTGGCGTGGACTATATTCTTCTCATCCAGGTATGGCTCCCAGGAGGCAGAAAAGGACAAGAAGGGTGAGAAAGGACCAAATGCTTAAATAGGAGTGAGGGGACTTTGAGAGTCTGGGATCCCAAAGTAGCAAGGATTACTCATTCCCTGTACTGGAAGAAGCCCTAAGATTCCTCAGTGGGGATTTTCTTAGGAAGAAAACTAGGCTGTGTTTCTCCTGGGGTCTGGTCTAAGTGGGCTAACCATAAGTCACTGGAAGAGCAGCAACAGGAGGGTGCAGACAGGGAGGGGTCCAGATGCTCTGGCCACTATGGAAATAGGATGGCAGCTGCCTGGCCTGGGAGCTGTGGTGGGAATTCCAGAGGGCAGGTCTGGATCCAGATGCGGGGTGCACATGGGAATGATGAGAAGTAGACAGAGCAAAGAGGTGCTGGGAGGCAGATGTGAGTAGTGGGGAGAGGGATGAGTAGGGGCATGGGGCTGATGGTGGTGCCTGAGCCAGGGAGAAGAAAAAGACCTGGGTGAGCCCATGCAGGGGCTGGGACAGGGAATACCAGGGGGAGAAAAAAAGGACAGAATCCGGAGAAGAATCAAAACCACAGAATTAAAGAAATTAACTGCGGGTGTGGAAATTGCAACCCAAACCCAAATCAGACAGAGAAATCCGCTAGAAATGCAACACTGGAGACAAAGTAGCTCTTCATAAAATATTTATTTTTCACGGAGGAGAAGGAACCCATTTGAAATCTGAGGTACAAATGAAAATGGCTTCACATCCTCTCTGAGCTTTGCTCAGAGGCTCCTAAGAGGGCTCCATTATTAAAATAAATAACTCCATAATAGGGAGGACAATAAATAAATTGTTACATAAATAGGATTGTCAATGTGATCTGTGACAGAGTGGAGCTTTCACTGGAGTATCAAGGAGGAGGGCTGGAGACCCAACTCAGAGCCCTGGGCATGCAAAGGCCTGGACTAAGATTTTCTACACGAGGCTTTGAAAGTTTCTGGGCACTTCAGTAAGCCCAACAGGAACTCATCCAGGGCTTCCAGAAAGACTTTCAGCTTCCCCGAGAACTCATTAAAATCTTCTGCTTCGATGTACACTTCTCTCTTTGAAGAAATGAAAATTTTGGGTCAGGTGAGAAGGAGGTAGAGGGATGTGGCAGGTTCTATGCTCAGTCTGGGCAGCTTACCTGGGATATGGGCATGGGCAAGGTTTGCAGGAATTTCTGTGGACCAGAGACAAGAAGAGTCAGTTAGTCAGGACTTTGGGGAAAGCCTGGAAGGCAACAGGGGTCTCACTAGGAGCTGAAGGGCCTCTGTGTCCCCCTGCCAGTTACTATACCCAAGAAGGGACTAGGTGGCAGCTCTGTCCCCAGCCATGGAGGGGCAGGTGGCAGGAGAGGGGGTAGGAACTCGGGGGTGGGGGTGAAAATGCTGCTGCTCTTTGAGAAAAGGGCAAGAAAAGGCCATGTACTCCCACCAGGAGTGGCCTCCTTTGGGGTCCTGGAGACCCAGTGCCAGAGAGACTCTCCCCAACCTCACACACCTCCAGATCCTCCAGATTTTTACTGATGAATAAAGACTCATTAGAAGCACTGACGATCTCCTTTGAGATGTTCCGGAAGGCAGCCAGGTTAGCCATCAGAAGGCTATCATTCTGTAGGACAAAGTGCGATGAGGAAGGGCTCAGGAGCGGCTATCCTTCTCATGGTCTTGGGTGTCATTCTTGCCTCCTTTCTGGGATGCCTTCACTGGCACCCTCCACCACCTCCACCAACTTTCCGCATCGGCGCCCCGTCCTGCCCCAGACCAGGAAGAACCCAGCCGCCCCAGGTGGTCATGGCACATTCTGGCAAAGCCCAGGCAAGGCAGGGCCCGTCCCACCACCTGGCTCCAGACGGGCTGCACCAGGAGCCTGGGTGAATGGAGAACTTCATGAACCAGCCACCAGAAGAACCTGAAGGGATAGAGGCCAGCTTTGGCAGTATAAAATTTTAGAATTCCCATACTAGGAAATAAACACCTACGACACAACCCCCACACGAGCCAAAGAAGAGGTTAATGAAAGGATCTGCACTTAAGATGCCAGATAAAAGAGTGAGGCCCAGTTGTGACCATCCAGGTGTGCCTGCCCCAAACATGCCCCAGCCCAGGGCAGGGAGACGGCGGGCCCCTGGGCCTGAGCTCTCACCTGCAGCTCCAGCCGCAGATTCATGTCTTCAGGTGTCTGCAGGGCGAAAAGAGAGAGAACCATGAGTGCCTCCGGCCTGAGACTGCCAGGCCGTGCCTGCCCACACCCAGGGTGTTGCCAGCTACTCACAGAGTGCACGTTCAGCTTCGAGCAGATCTCAGAGATGGTGCTCCAGTACCTGCAGCAGCCCTGAGCCTGGGCTCCAGGGGCCGTTACGGGCACGGATCTGGGGAGGCCGAAGGGAAGGAAGATGAGGAGAAGCTGAAGGCAGAGGGATCTCCACATCTTGAGTTTCTGGGAGCTAATGTGGTCCTCTCTGGCTGAAGGGAATCTGGAGTGGCCCGGCCTGTTTTCTCTTTTATAGACCCACTGGGGGGAATGGGGCGTGGGGCGAGGCGGGAAACGGGGTGGTGGGCGATGTTCAGAGAGGCCCCAGATGGGCTGATACCGTTTTCTGATAGGGAACCTCCATGACAAACATATCAACTTATTCATCATTTTCTGGAACTCATGATCAGTAAAACTCGAAAAAACATTCTCAAAGGGTTTCACCTCACCTCACCAAGGAAGATAAGAGCTGCTGCCCACCGGACGGAGTGGGCAACCTGGCTCTGAGCTCACCTGGGCCTGCTTGTGCCCCTCCCCAGCCAGGATCTGGTCCTGCTGTACCCTGGACAGCTCTGACTCTCTGCCAGCCACTTTTCCTGGCCTCCCCTTCTCTGCCTGGCAACATCATCTCCATGGCTAGCTACCTGCATGAGGGCTCAACCACTTAGAAGAGCGGTTCATGAGACCCAGGAACACTGTGTTACTGGCATCTAAGCCACCCCACGGTTGGGGCAGCTTCACTGAGAATGGGGAGTGTGGGACTGAGGGTTCTGTACGTCTGTCCCTCACCTGGCCCCTGGCTTTACCAACATAATAGGAATGCATGTCCCAAATCTTTGTGTTTCACATGGGCAACAAGAGAGTGTTAAGCACTGAATGCACATACATTTTTAAGTAACAAGAATGACATGGCTACCCGTTTACCAGGTACCAGAGCTGAGGCTAGGAGACTTGAGATTGACAGACAGAACGTCTGCACCCCCACACCCAGCTGTGCTTGGGAGCGCTTCCTCTGTAACATGTCTGGCTCTGTACCATCCTTCAGATGGCTTACCTTTCCCTTCCTCAGTCTTCCCCGATTGTCCAGGCAGAGGGAGGCCGCCCCATTTCCAGGCTTTCTCCTCATCAGGCTTATTATTCTAAACTGTGGTTTTCCATCTGTCGTCTCTGTGAGACTGGACTTGGGGAGGAGGTCCACTTGGCACAGACGGGCCCCCAGGAGGCCACATCCACGGCACGGGATAGAAAGCTGACGGTGCACAGGTTGAGGCTATGCGGGCCCTGGGTGAGGAGTACAGAGCTGGGTGGGACAGGAGGCCAGACCTCCCTTTTCCTGGAGCTCTTTCTCCTCAGGTGAGCATGTGAAACGTGATGGCTCTGCTTGGCCAGCCAGGAGCCCGGAGCTGCCTTGTGTAGTGGCAAAACCACGCGGTATGGTCACGGCTACCAGCGGAAGCACGACTGAGGTCATGGGCAGACAGAATCTGACACAGGATGCCATAGAGAGGGTGTCAGGGGAGTTTGCCATGATGACTGAGGTCTGGGTCCCTGCTGGCGGTGGGCAGCCCAGAAAATTCCACCAGGCCTGTGAGGGTGAGAGGGGTGAGTAATAAGAAGGAGCAGATATGGATGGGCCCCCGTTGGATGGGCCCCAAGGGCCACAACCTGGAACACTGTGCCCCATTCTGAGTGAATCCAGACCACAGGTCTACAGGGACCCATCAGATGGGGCCCAGAGACCCACTGTGAAAGCCAGAGGGTCCCTTTTCTGCACACTCCAGTCAGCAGTCCTGGACTAGCTCTCCCACCCCAGCCCTAGCAGGGCCTCCCTTATGCCACCCGGGGCTGGGCACCCCCAGCTCATTTCCCTTTCTGATTGCAATCAGCCCAGCCTGCAGAGGAGACTTTCCCTAGGCTGAGCTGACGTAAATGCCAGGGGTAGTATCACTTTTTTACCGGAGGCCAGGCTTCTCTCAAGGGCTTGGGCATGACTATGGCCTGCAGGAGAAGGAGGGGGTTCCTGTGATTTGACTGGAATCAGCTCCTTTAGAGCCAAGGCAAACCTCAAAGGAGATTCCCAAAGGAGGTCCAGGCTCCTAGTTGCCAGGAGAGGTCGAAGAAGTGCTGGGGAGGACACCGGTTGTCTCCTCTAGCTGAGCAGCCCCCTCTGAAGCACGTTTCCTTTGTGGAATGTAACTCTGTTCCTTGCACAGGAATAAGCACTGGCTTGCACTCAAAGGGCCTCTCCAGGGGGACTGGGCCACTACCTCCTACCTGCCTTGCTCTGGCGTCCTGCTCCTTTCTCTGCCCACCATGGCCTCATGCCCCTGCCTCAGGGGCCCTCCACTTTGGACCAGAAAAGCTTTGGATTCTCCCAACCTCCTTGCCTTTTAAGCCCAGGCTGCCAGCCCCTTCAGGCCATCCCCAGGCAGTCAGCTCACAGACCCCCAACCAGGATACCCTCCATGCCTCTGACCCCACCTCCCTAAACCTTCCGGAGCTGACTTTGCCTCCTATTTCAAATGGGTCACAGAAACCATTTTCTTCTCCTACCACCAAACAAGCGGACATAATCCATTACACCCTCCCTGCTGGATGGACTGTGCCCACCAGATGGCCTTTCCCTGAGCCCTCTGCTCAGGCAAGCATTTGACACCCAATGCTGAGAGCCCTCCCTGTGTGCCCCTTGGGCATCCACTGTGCTGGCCCACCGCCCAGCTGTCCAGGCCATTCTCAGCTCACCTCCAGCAGAGAGATCTCTGAGCTTCCCTGTCTGGAAAGATCCTTCTCTGACTCCTTGACTCCTCTGTCTGCCCCCATCTCTCCCCTTCCCTTCAGAATAAAACTTCAAAGCATCTACTACACTCTGTCCCACCTTCACTCATTCCTCAGCCCACCGCCACCAGCTTCTAACCTCACTGCACCCTAAAACTGCTCCCCCAGAGGTACCAGTGTCCTCTGGTGAAAAATTCCAGTGGCTACATCTTATCCTCACCATACTCCCCTTCCTGCCAGCCTGCATCACCCCTTAATCGATTACTTTCTGGTGCTCAGCCTCCGGGGTCACACAGACCTGCTTGCATTCAATCCTGGCAACGTCACTTCCTAGCTTTGGGGAACTCAGCTTCCCTGAGCCTCAGTTTCTTTAGCTGTGAAATGGTGGCAATAACAGTACCTGCCCCATAGGCTCACTGTGAGGATTAAATGAGTCAACCAGGGAAAAGAACTGAGTGCCCAGCATTTGCCAAGTGCTGCTCACTGGGCGTTAGCTGTTCGAGTCTTTCCATGCAGTTCTCTGCCTCTGCACCAGAATCCACTCAGTCTAGCCTCCCCACCATTGATGGTCCAGAGAACTCCCCCACCCCCTCACTGGCCACCCTGCTGTCCTGACTCTTCCTCGCCATTCTCCCCACAGGCACTAGACTGGGCTTCCTGGAACCCACATTTTCCCAGGCTACACACCTCCCTGGTTAAACACCCCACGATGCTTCCAACGCTCCTAACATGAGGCCTAAAACCTCCTTCTTCTTTGATAGCCTTTGTAGGTACTTTTAAAATAAGAGACAAACACTATAAATGTCAAGATTTCCAATAGCAATATTCGGGTTTTCTTTGCTATACTGCAATACAAGTCAGGGCTTCAAAAGGAGAATTTGCAGGAATGTTCAGCCTCCCTAGCTCCAAAACTGACTGAACTTTAAAATGCCCTCAAGGGGCGCCTGGGTGGCACAGCGGTTAAGCGTCTGCCTTCGGCTCAGGGCGTGATCCCGGCGTTATGGGATCGAGCCCCGCATCAGGCTCCTCCGCTGGAAGCCTGCTTCTTCTTCTCCCACTCCCCCTGCTTGTGTTCCCTCTCTCGCTGGCTGTCTCTATCTCTGTCGAATAAATAAATAAAATCTTAAAAAAAAAAAAAAATAAAATGCCCTCAAAAAGTCCTTTGAATTAAAAAAAAATGAAGTTTTTCTCTAAGAAATCACGTTTTTGTGCTCCCGTCCCTAAAGCTTTTATACAAAAGGTAACACCAACCCGTCCTTGAGTGGTCAACACCCTTTGTCTCTGGGGAAAGGACCCCCAGCCTTACCCCAGCTGAGTACTTCATATATTTTTTCAGCTTTTAAACTCAAAGTCTAATAGGGCAGACAAGAACAAATCATGGTAATACAAAGAGCAAATGCTATATGAGGCCTATACAAATTATGTTGGGAGAGCAGATGATAATATCTCGCATTTATTAAGCTCTTATGAGTTGAGACTTTATTTTATTTATTTGTCAGAGAGAGAGAGAGAGAGAGCGCACACACAAGCAGGGAGAGTGTAAGGCAGAGGGAGAAGCAGGCTCCCCACTGAGCAAGGAGCCTGATGCGGGACTCGATCCCAGGACCCTGGGATCATGACCTGAATCAAAGGCAGACCCTTCACCAACTGAGCCACCCAGGCGCCCCCAAGTTGACTACTTTAAATCAGAACTTCTGCAATGTCATGTGAATCACCTGAGGGTCTCGTCAAAATGCAGGTTTTGATTCAGAAAGTCTGGGGTGAGGCCAGAGCGTTTGCACTTCCAACAAGCTCCCCACTGAAGCAGCAGTTCTGAGGTCCAAGATGAGAGAAGCAAGGCTGGCTATTAGCCTCTCCCCACAAGACTGAGTTTCTGAAGGAGAGGGACCAAGTCTCTCCCGGGGTTTACACACAGCAACTGCTAGTAAAAGTTTGTTGAATAAATGATGCCTAGTGAATACCTAGCCATAAGGTTCCCTGTGTGTTGCCTATGAGGCACTCCACGTGCTCTGTGAGGATGCTCTGGGCCCAGATCCCGGGACCTTTGCTGGCCGGTGGCTGAGCAGGGAGCCATGCATATTGGCTACAGGCATCATTCTCACAGAAGTGCCTTGGGCCACAGCTTCCTTACCTGCCTCCTCGGCAGCCACATCCTGGTCCTTGTCTTTACCAGATCTGTTCCCTGCTCAGAGGCCTGAAATCCCCCAGTTTCCCTGCCTCAGCATAACCTCCTATCCTTCATCTCCCCACACTGATTGTATCACATCTCACCCTGACCCCTGGCTTTTCCATCCTGCCTCTCCTGTTCCACCGCCCCAGTCCCAGTTATCTCAAAGACCTCTTCCCCACGCCCTGCCACATTCACCCCTTTGCCAAAACCCCGTTCTGGGCCTGCGTCAGGGCCTGACACGCCTCGTGGGACAGTGGCCCCCCTCTCCCTTCAGGGGCTGCCTCTGGGCCCCCGCCCCTCCTGGTTTTCCTGCTTTCCTGGTTCTCTATGGCTTCCTCTATGGTCTGTCCCTGCCCTCTTCCCCACTCTGCAAAGGCTTCCTACTGGGCCTGTGCCTGCCAAATCCATACTCCCACAGACTGGGATCCAGACCCCTGCAACACAGCTCTCTCCGCTGTTCACCGGCCCCCATCGCTAGAGACTGAGGGCTGAAGCCAAAAGTTGCCCCCCCTTCACTTGACTCACCCCTCACAGCTTCCAGTCCACCTCCTAAACCTTCCCCGGCGAGCCCCCTCCTCCTGTTTCTCAGTGACAATTTCCTCAAAGGCCCCTATCCTCAGGTCCCTGAACCCAGCTCCTCTGTGCTACCAAAGTGACTACCCAGGGCTTGCAGCCAGGCCTCCACTAGAGGTTAAGATCCCATAACACAGGGCAGAGTCAGGCTGTCAGACCAATGATAAAAGAATGGGCATCAGGTGGCCTGGGCTCCATCTGCCCCCTCCCCCCCAGCCCCAAGGAACAGTAAGTGCTGAGGACAAGCAGCCCAAATGCCATGAGGCAAACCACCGGGGGCTTTAACACCAGGAACTCAGCATTGGGGTGGGGGGTCGTCAAGAGATGTACTTCTCAGTAGATGAGCCCACATGTGAACAGTTAGCTGTGTGACAGGCTTCCAGACAAACTGTTGTCTGTTCCAGTGGGCCTTCACTTGGACACCCACATAGGACCAGGCAGTGCCAGGCGGGGTGGGCAGCAGAGGGTCAGAGCTGCCCAGGAGATGGCAGGACCAGGTCCCATGGGGCAGGAGGCTTGAGGCAGCTCAGGGTCAGGCAGCCCCTCACCTGTCAAAGCCATTCTCTTACCTCTTCCCATTCTGTCCAGCGGCCAGCACATCTCTTTTCCTTGGCAAGAGGAGATAACCGCTGAGTAATTTTTTTTTTCCAAGTTTCACTGATCTCCAGCACTAGAAAGTGATGAATAAGTCTGTGGTTTGCTATGAAGGTTCCATGTCAGATAAAGATTCTTCCGACGTCCGCCCCTCTCATCGAGGTGTAGGCACGCGGCCTCGGTGTATAAAAGAAGGGAGACTGTGTCGGATGCTTCAGAAGGCCACAAGGGACCAGGACAAGACAGAATACGCCCTGCCAGCCTGAACATGCACAGCCTCCCCATCTTGCACGTTCTCCTGCTCCTGCTTGGACTCCGAGCCCCAATGGCACAGGGGCGCTCCTTGTCCACATACCAGCCTAAGCAATACTTCAAGATGATCAGTGAAATTATGGACATCTTAAACAATTCACCCTCACCTTCAGAAGTGAGTAACTGGGATAAGGCTGGCGGAGGGCAGGGAGGGGCTGCTAGGTGTCTCAGGCCAACAGGACTCACAGCTCTCTCTCCCTCTGCCCCCACAGGAAACCTTGGACCCAAATGAGACAAGCACCCTGCTGGTAAGCACTTAGCCCACACTCGGGCACACCTGGATCACCTGGGTGGCCGTAGGCATGTCAGCCCACCTTGCCTAGCTTCTGTGTTTCATCTGTGAACAGGGTTAACAGTGTGTATCTCAGTAGGGTCTCTGTGAGAATTATGTGGCACCAGTGAACAGAGTCACCAGACCAGTGTCAGGTGCTAACAAGTGTTCGATACATTTCCCCAGCCGGGTCTATAACAGGAAAATCCTTTTTTTTTTTTTTTTAATTAAAAATGAAAAGGCAGCTCTAGGTGAACAATTCCAAAGGCCTTAAGCTCTTCATTTTTCAGTGGGGCAGCCTAAAATTTCCCCCATGAACTTGCTTCCTTCCTTTTCCTTAAGACACTGAATCTTGCTTCTCATGCTGACTGGCCCTGGGCATTACCGTTTACTCATTTTTCCTAGTTTCAGTTGGCTTCCACGGTTATCGCACTTTTGTTTGCATGGCAATCCTTGGGTTCAACAAGAGGTTGAATCCCTCCTGAGTTTATTGGCCATGTATATCCCCCTCTTTTAAAAATGCGTAGTTCACAGGCTGCACCCATGTCCTGCTGGGGGTGGGGTCTCTGCAATTTTCTTCCTGATTTTTAGGAGCCCTTCATTCAGTCAAAGCATTAATCCTGTTATCTGGCCTCTTAGCTGCAAATATTCCCCTTGGCCAGTCCTCCACCTTCTGTAGATCTTGTTTTGGGCAATGTTTTTCCCCCCAAGTGCAGAAAGATCCCCCCAGGCCCTGTGTGCAGCTTACCTGGAGCCAGGGGCTTGGGGCTGAGGGAAGTAGGCCTTGCTTGGGGTACACACTCACCTCGAGGCCTGTGCACTTAGGGGCATCTCAGGGACCCACCTGGGGCAAGAAGGGGATTAGGAGGGGGTTGTCCAAAGATGTCCCTGAAAACAAACTTGGAAAACTGGGGATGACTTCAGCCATGGGAAGGCTAAACCCCAACCTTCTCCCCGATGTGTATTCTTGGTCCCCTTAGAACACTACCCTTCTGAGGCCAAACCTGGATGCATTCTTGAATGCTACCAAAAATTTCTACAACAGTGAATCGCTAATCTGGAAAAATCTTAAGGTGGGTAAAGCTGTTGAGGGTTTTGGGGATCCCTGCTTTAGCCCTGATCAGCCTCTGGGAAGGGCAGGCAGGGCCTGTTCCTTTTCCGGGCAAGTCTCTGACTGTCTGCTTTGGTCTCTTCCCACAGGAATTCCTGCCACTCCTGCCCACTCCCACACCCAGGGTAAGCTGACCCCCAAGATGCCCCTGCAGGTGGTACTCTCAGCCCTGACCCCTAGCGTGTCATCTATCTTCCAACCTAATGCCACCATCCTGGTTTCTTCACAGGGGCAACCAATCTCTATCGAGAATAACTTGGGTGATTTCCAAAAGAAGCTGAAAAAGTATCTGGAAGCCCTTGACAACTTTCTGAATTTCAAGAACAAGCAATGAGTCCTAGGATTCTCAGTCTGATGCCCCCTCCATCTCTGGGCCTTCTCACCCTGGGGCCTCAGACGTCAGACACAACAGGACACGGGAAGACTCCGGGGTGTCTCTCACACAGTTCAGGACTGGAGGGATTTCATTTTCTCTCATCGAGTCGGATGAATTGTTCATTATCTAATTTCTGAAATGTGCTGCCCCCATTTGGCCTTTTGTGATGATGTTCTCATTTTTATCCTATTGAAGTTATTTATTTATGTAAGTTTTTATTTATTACCTTATGCAATGTGAAGTGTATTTATTTTAGTAAAGGAGCCTATGTCCTGCTCCTTCTAAATAAGACTCAAGAAGGGGACTTGGGGCTTTTTCATTTGTACCTCAGGTTTTAAACTGATTTCTACACATCTGAGAAAATAAACCGCACTCTCTGAACAACTGCTTTGTTGCCAGTGTCTCGGTTTGACTCAGGTCTTAGTAAACCTCTCTTGCCTGATGATTGAGCAGCCCTCCACCCCCCACCCCCAGCAAGTCTCCCTGCCACCGGATGGGCCTCAGAACCTACACTCTGGCAATCTGTGCTCTACTGGGGAGCCCGGTTGAGTTTTAGAAAACGCAAATCTGACCAGGTTGGTCTGATACTTAATTTCCCAGTCCTCAGGGGCTTCTAGACCTTGTCCTTATCCTTAGAATAGCAAAAGAGGCCTGCCTCCACCTGTTGTTCCTATTTCTTTATGCCTGCAAGTACCAACCTCCTTGATGTGCCAGCCAACAGAAGCACTGTGGCTTCCTGGATGAACCACACACCTTTCTTCATACTTCTAAGCTTCTACCCACATGACACCTCAGCCTAAAATGCCCTGATCCTGACTCTGCGTGGTCAGTTCCTACTTCAGAGACCAACTCAAAGGCTGCCTATCTCTGCTGTCCACACTATTCCAGGACAGAGCTCTTGTCTGAAATAGGTAGGTAGACAGGGACCCACTGGCAGGACAGCCATGTAGCCCAGGGCAGCACAGACTGATGTGCACGGTGGAGGCTGGGAGATCACCGAGTGTGGCTTCATTGTACACCTGACTCTTGACATTCCAGGGAGCCTTTGGCCCTGAATGCCTCCCTCTCTGGCTTCCCAGCATCCTGCATCTCCTCCAGGAGGTTGTGGGGGAGAAAGGGGAGAGCGAGGCTTCCTCTGTCACCATGCTAAGGAGCAATGTCATCCCCTCTGACTCCTCACAAGTCCCATAAAGGCTTTGGATGCCAACACCAGATGCTGGGGGCCCAGCCCTCTTCTTCTCTGTTTCCCTCCTTGATCCACCCCTCCCCTTACCTGATGGGTAAGGAACAGCCCAGGTGCTTGAATGAGACAGCACGAGGTGAAAGAGTGATCTGCTACTACCTCAGAAATATATTCCTTCACATTACTCCTCCTAATAAAATTCTGTGTTCCCACAAAAATATCATTCATCCCCCTTCTCTCCAGCCTGGCCCATAGACGGCAATGTGGGTGCTCAGGCAAGATTCTGTGTGACACTCCGCTGTGGGAGGAGCTGGAGAAGCTCTGCAGTTTCTGATGGAGCCACTAGAGGGAGCTCGGCCACTGGGTGAGAGTGCTCCAGCATCCTGGAGGAGGATCTGAGAGCGTACACCGAGTGTCCGGATTCTGAGCTGCCCTTTCTGCTTCTCTGGCTCCCCTGCCCCACTCGCTCTCCCACCCCCACCTGGTTGCTGGTCCTAATTTGTGAGGCATTTGTGACCCACTCCCATGTGCCCAGGATGAGTCCCTGCTTGTCACCTCCTCTTCACTCCCTGGAGAGTGGGTCATCAGCTTTCCACCTTTGCTAGCCCTGCTACCCTCTGTCCTGGTGGAGAGGAGACAGACCCTGTGGCCTGTCCTGCCATGCTTCTCCCACACCTCATTCTCGGCAGGCCGGAGCCAATGGTGGATGGAACCAGCTCATACTGGCTCACAGAGCCAACTGTTCAATCAATCTTTTAAAAAGTTGCCAGCCAGTTATCAAACCATCTGTAGCTTGCAATTGGGCACAGTGACAGTATTTACACTATGGACATTGCCAAATGCTACAAAGTGGACTCCTTCCACTGGGGATCTGTTAACTTCTACCAGCTGCTGGAGCTCCTCTCCCCTGAGGTGTGGGGAGGTAGCTGACAGACTGCCATTTTGTTCTTACTTGGCTGTCCCCATTCAGGGCCCCTTCTGGAAGCTCCTTTTGTCCTGAAGCCATACTATTTCCATTCCAGGCTGGATGGCATGACATTCCTTCAGTGTCTTGGAATTCATCCATTCAGCAAACTCTGGCTGGGCACCTGGATGCTCGGGGCTATGGTGGTGAACTAGCCAGATGGAGGGGGTCCGGGGAGGTTGCTTTACATTGAGTGGTCTGGGAAGGCCTTCCTCAGCAAGTCACACATGGGTTACAACCTGAATGAAGAGAAAGTGCCCACTGTGTGACAGTACGGGAGAAAAGAGCTCTGGACAGAGAGAACAGTGGAAAGATCCAGAGACTGAAATGGCTGAAAGCATTCACAGAACAGAAGGAAAACTGTGATAGGAGCGAATGCTGGTGGGAAGCCCCACAACCCTCTTTCAGCCTCTCCCCTTTCCCTCCTCAGGCCCAGGCCCTGTGTTAGTGACTAATGACTACCGAAGGCGGGAGTGAGTGGTCAGGTCAGGACAGACCTGGTGCAGGAAGATCTGAGGGGGTGTGTTTGGTGGGGGGGGGGGGGGGGGAGGGGAGGTCAGCAAAGACAGGCCCAGAAAGCAGGGGGAAGACAAGTGGTGATGACATGCTCGAGAGGAGGTGGGCCTTTTCAGATACTCTGGGGTCTTCCCTTCTTACAGAACAGTCCACCCTGATCCAGGCTGGACTGGGATGATCATGGGCCTGACCTACTGAGGCTCACCCTTGATCCCAAACTTCAGATCTTGCCTGGGGCCAGCAAAGCCCTGGGCTGGGGCCTGGAACCAAGTGGTGGTCAGTTCCCAGTCAGGCTGGGGCCCTTCTATACCATGCTCAGCCACCTGCAGGGAGAGGTGATGATTCCCTGGCCTAATGGGAGGTCCTGGGGTGCTCACATCTCCCCTGCAGGTCTGTCAGTTTCACGTCTTCTCCCTGAGCCTACCTGGACCAGACCGGCCTTAGTGCCAGGTCTGTAAGTCCATTGGCCACTAGTGGGCAGCAAAGCCCCATCATAAGTCCCAGGACGGTCTTCTGAAAGTCAAAGTTCCCACCTTTACAAATTCAAGTGCCTTTTCAGCAGCAAAGTGTATGACCTCAGCCCGGGATTTTATTTTTTAATTTAAGAAATATTACAGCTTTTCATCAGAAGGGCAATATAAGACAGCATATATGCTCTTTACTGAAAAACTTGGAAATACAGAAAAATCAAGCAGAGAGAAATCGCTAGAAGGCAAGCCTGTTAGGAGAGGCTCCCTCAGAGAGGCATCAGCACCTCACTCTATAGCGAGCATAGATGGGCTCTGCTCTTCCCACCCTGTCCTGGAAACTGCATGTGACTCAGTTCAGTAAATACCTGGAGGACTTTCCACAGCTTCCTAGGCTGGGGCCAGGGGTTGGGAGACGCTGAGCCAGGCCCTGGGGACCACTTGGCCATGTCCCAGCACAGTGTCATGGGGGTTATTATAGACAGACACAGTGATGGATGAACAGGTATGGGTCTTGTTAGAGGGGCTTTCCACAGATGGTGATCACAGGGAGCTTGAGAAAGGACTAGGGGGTTCATCTTGCAGAGAGATGTAGGGAAAAGGATGGTAGGCAGATGACACTGGAAGCAAAGGAATGAAGATCTAAGACTACAGGGTAAGCTGGGAGCACGGGGAGCAGCCAGGCCACTTATAGGGCCAGAGTGTGCGTGCCAAGTGGCTCGGTGGAACCAGGCCCTCCAGAGCTCCCTTGGTCACTGCCTTTGCCCCTGGAGCCCAGTCATCCTGGGCCTCAGCCACCTCTGGGTCTCAGCCTGGTCTCCCCCTCCACCCCCCCCCCCACCCCCCACTCCATTTATTCCTCTCTGATCCCAGGACAGCCCCGCCTGGCCTGGCCTCTGTGGAGATAGCAAGACCGAACAACTGTGCCCTCAGAAAGGGTGCGTGTATGGAGGGAGAGGGATAGGATGGTGCCACATCAGCCGTCATGTTTAATGTCCACAGGAAGGAGCCAGAACAGAGGGAGAGAGATGCTGAATGAAAGAGGAGCAGGTCAAGCAGAGCAGGGTCCTTGGGCCCAAGGTGGGCGGGAGGGAAAAGGAGAGGCAGAGGCTGTGTGCGCCAGAGTGGAGGGTTGAGTGAATTCCCTCTGGGGGACAGGGCCTCAATTTTTCCCTTGAAAACCTCAGGTCAGGCTTATGGAGGGGGAGATGGATCAGGCAAAATTGCTGCTGCCCTCCTGGACCAAGGAGAGTCTCAGGGAATCCCCTCAATGACCCCATGAAGTCTATGACTAACCCCATTTTACATATGAAGAAACTGAGGCACAGAGAAATTAAGGGAGTCTGACTGCAGAGCCTGTGAATCCTTAAGCCGCAGTGCTTTGGCCAATGCCCACCGAGGCACAGGAGCCTTTCGAGCCTAGTCCCCTGGCTGGACCCAGTCCTCTAGAGGTACCTCCTAGCTCTATAGCCTCATGGTTCCAGCTCCAGGGGCAAGCAGCACAGCCACAGAGCCCCAGCTCCATCTTCCACTCACCATGCCACCAAACCTTGATCACCCAAATCCTCTACACGCCCACTGCCCCTCTTCCTACCCAGTGCTGCCCACATACACACGCACTGGGGCTTAGATCCAGAGCTTGGCCCTCCATGCTCCCATCCATGTTTCCCCATCCCCACGCCTCATGGAGTTTCTGAGAAAGAGACCACTGGTTCACAGAATCTCCCACCTCCCACCCAGCTCCTCAAAGACCCCAAGCTTAGCTTGCACCACAGCTTAGGCTCATTCTGTGACGCCCTCCTTCTTCCCTCCAGAAGCCCTCCCTGTCCCCCAGGCTCACAGAATCCTAGTCTGAAGCCTTGTTAGTGCTTCCTCAGACAGGTGCTCCCAATTCCAGCTGTCCCAGGGACTTCCTTCAGTGGGCACCATGCAAGTGCCCTGACCGAGCCCTGCCCTAGAGGGTATATGGGCTGTGCTGAGACCGACCAGGTGCAGCCAGGGACAGCAGGCTGTGTGGATGAAGACGTGCACCTCTGCAGTGGCCATGTCAGGGAGGCACGGGGAGGGTGGCCTCTGGAATGGGAGGGGAAAGAAAACGGCCAGCTGTAGCTGGGTACGGGAGGACAGTCATAGCACAGAGCCATAAGAGCACGGGAGTGGGGAGTGGGATGGTGGGGTGCTCCCTGCCCTCCTCCTTCCACTGTTTCTGTCCTGATCCTTGTGGGCCTACAGGGACCCTTCTGAATATGGTAGTAACGATAACAACAACAAAAACAACCAGCCATTGCTCCCCCTCAGAGGGGCTGTGAGCCTTGAATCAGGCAGGGTCATGAAACACCAGGGACAAACCCACCTGCACCAGTGGGTACCCAATAAATATGACTCTGTTCTCCTCTGGCTGGGGGCCAGACTCAATGACTGCTTGTTCCTACAAGACAAGGCCCTGGGCCACGGGCAGCCTGGGACCACCTCCTCCTTGCCAGAATGGGGGGCAGGACTATGGAGGGCAGTCCCCTGTCTGGATGTTCTCAGTTAGCTCTTTCCCTGTGACTGACTTTCCAGTTAGTTGACCTCATATATCCAGGCTGCCCAGCAAGATTTGCCTCCTGGGGCTGGGAGGAGGGAGGTATCTGGGCACTGGGGAAGGAGTCTGTACAGGGAAAGACCCCTTCAGGGAAGCCTACCTCCAAACCTTGAGAGGGCTATGGAGGCTGGTCCACATCCCAGCAATCACTCTCCTCTCTTAAGGCCAAGGAGATGGAGGCCAGGGGCGGGGAGGCACCCACCCCGCCAAAACAGAAAACATCCGTCCATGCAGCCCATGGCTCTCCAACAACTGCAAAGTAGGCCTCCAACCTCTTGTGGAGATGAGCCAACTGGGGCTCAGACATGGAAGTCACAGCCTGCGGTCATGCAGCAAGAAGGGCCAAGCTGGGGGGCGAGCTTCCAGCTCTGCATTCATTATAAAGGGAGCTGCTGCATCCCAGCAGGCGACACAGGTAACTCAGCACAACCCATACTAGGGGGTGGCCTGAGGAGCGAGAAATCATTGTTGGGGGAGAGAGAGTTTTGAGTCTGTGGCCCCAAGGCTGGGAGGAGAAATTCCCAAGGACCTCCTTCAGCCATCCCAGAGACACTTCGTGGGCCACCCTCCTCCACAACTCCTCCATTCACTGTCACCTTTATCACTACTCCTCCCGGACCCTTGGCCTGAGAGCAGGGGTTGTTCACTCCTGTGAGGGGCTAGGGGGCCTCTGAGTAAGGTGCCAGAAGGGGGCAGAGTGCTCTGCCCAGAGGCAGAGGTACACAACAGGGAGCAGACGGTGGCCTTGAGGCTCAAGGCCAGGGTCCTCTGGGACCTAAAGAACCAGAAGCAAGAGATGTGAATGCCTACAAAGAGCCTCAGTGAGAGTCTGAGGGAGCCTGGGCATTCCAGAAATGTCCTGAAGGAAGCTCATTCCAGAACCACAGAACAGAAAGCCCACATCTGCAACCTTGACTCTGGCCCATCAGCTCCAGAGAGAGGCAGGTGTGGGAGCTGGGCACAGACTGGACTGGAGTCCAGCCCCAAACACAAAGGGCAGTGAGGGGCATGCCAGGACTTTGGGAAGTTGTTAAGGCTTGTGGTCTAATGATTTTTCTTTCTTTTCATTTTTAATGCAGCACCCAATGGCTCTTCCCCAAGGAAGCAAATAAAGGAAGTGACTCCTTCTGGGTACTTGATGACACTCCTAGCTGGGGATGAAGCCAGGGGACAGAGATTCAGAGATTCATGGGCAGAGGATGCACTTCCAGCTCTGGAAAAAATGCTCTGGGAGGGAGGCATCACGGAGCACATGCGTGGTGCACCCACCCATGGGGTGTCACTGGCCTGAGCGTGCAGTTGCTGGGTCCTGAGGAAATAGCAAGGAATCCCCAAGAACCAAAGAGTGAAGCAATAAAGGGTGTGTCATCATTCTTGGCCCAGCCTTACAAGTTGGGGACCCCTGAGCACTACCCGAGGCCCAGCTCACTCTGTACAGCCCTCTGGGAGGAGAACTTCCTCTTCACCAATGACTTCCAAGTGTCTTGGGTCCTGACCTCTCCTTGACCTCTGGGCCCATGTAGCCACAACTGCCAGTGTCTTTCTGGAGGTCCCCTGGCCTCTTAAACTTGCCACATCCAGTCCAGTCTAGAACAACTCCCCAAACTTCTCTGCTACTACGAGTCTCTCCCACTGTAACAAATGGCCTCACTGTCCACCCAGCTGCCTAAGCCAGAACCCTGAGTGCCAGACTCCTCACTCACCTCCTGGCCCAAACCCACACATGCAACTGGTCCCCTCAAGGCCTTAACTGTTTTCACCCGTACTTCTTGATTGCCCCCTTCTGTCTGTTCATTCTCCATGCACACGGTGGTTGATGCCCTTAACACTGTGTCCGTGAGTCTGGGCATCACCCTCCCTGCTCCCTGCCTAACATGACCACCAATCGTGAGCTCTGAGTGCAGGGGCTGTGAGGTTGGCCACATGTGGTGGGTCCTCCTATAAGCTTGGCTGTATGCAATCAGAGTCCACACATGGTTAATGGTTAATCACGATCAGAACTTTCCAGACCAGTCAGGACTCACCAGTGCCAGGGACTGGGGACACCCAAAAAGCAGGATAAGAATTGAGGCTGGCTTGGACAGGCTGGGTCTTTTTGAGCTATACCCCTGAGGACCTACACAGAGGAGATGCAGGAGGGGTCTGCCTGGAGCTGTTACCACAAAGGTCAAAGAGGTTGCTTGTGTGTCTGGTGTGGCCTGGAGAGATCAGGATCCCTTCCCAGCGAAGAATGAGCCACTCAGGGTGCTGTCCCTGTACCAGGGTGTCTTCAGCATGATGCCGGACCCTGTGAACCCTGAGTCTGGGTGGAGGCTGGGCTTTCTAACTCACTGCATCTGTCCACAAAGATGCCGTCAGGGGCTAGGGCTGGGCAAGGGGCAGCTGTCCCTGCAAATTCCAGCAAGGCTAAGCCTCTGCCCGCTTTGGGCTTCAGAAATCTCCCAAAGTGGTGGGAAGAGAAGAAAGGTTGAAGCACTGCCTCCTCCCTGGGAGGTTTCCCCCACAAAGTTTCTGGATAGGCAACAGTCTCCTCTGTGAGGCAAGGATAATTAAACCCACTGTAGAGATAAGGGAGCCAAGGCTTAGGGAAGAGGGACGCTCCTGGGGTACCCAGGGATCAGTGGTGGAGAGCCTAAACCTGAAACACAGAGGTGCCTGGACGGCAAGCTCTGGTGGAGAAATTCTGCCCTTGGCCCCCAGGGCTTCCCTGGGACATTCATAGGCCACTCTGGCTTCCCTGCCAACACTTGGAGGAGCGCCCCTTTACAGCGGCCATGAGGGGTAACATCCCTATGCTGGTCTAGCCAGGTGAAGAGCATTTCCTGACTTTCTGATCCCTGAGACAGTAGCAGGAGTCAGGGGAGCAGGAACGGATGTGGGTTCAAATCCTGTGTCTGCCATCACTGACTGTGTGAGCTAGGCGGGGCCGCTGGACTCCTGGACTCCCACACCAAGGGCTGGCCGGCCCAGGGAGGGTGAGATCAGCTGAGATGCTCATGTAGAGGTCCCACGGGATATAAAGCACCAGGAGGCCCGTTTCCTTCCCATCGTGATAACTTCCTCTGCGATAAGGAGCTCAGAGTGGCCACAAGCCTCCATTTCCTCCACAGACTGTGGGAGGACACTCACAGGAAACCCCTTCCAGAGTGTTTTCTCCTGGCCCTGTGGGAAGGCGGGGCCAAGAGGAGTCACACTGCCCACCACGGTCCCTGCCCCCACCCTCCCACAGTCCCATCCGGGGCCCCTGAGTCAGCACACGCACTCGATGTTATCGCTACCACTTTCCATGCGGTGCAATCTAGGAATGCCTGCTCGTGTCATGGCCTCAGCCTTGATGTCATCTTTCCAGAAGAAAGATGTGTGGCTGCCCACGAGCCTCATGGCCAAACCCAGGGACTCTGTTCTTCGCACGGTGACTTTGGTGCCTGTAGGCCTGCTGCTGGAATTAGCTCCTACGGCTCCTGATTCTCCTCCTTTCCTGCTCTCCCCAAGCCTTGGCCACTGGCCAGTCACTCACTTTTCTCGCATGCCCCTAGCCCTTAAAAACTGCTGTGCTGGGCCCTCAGCCCTTCTTCCTGGCTAACCCTCTCTGGCCTTAGTGATTGCATGGACACAGACCATCCACATCCGGGTCTGTCTCCTGCACAAGCAGCCTCCAAACCACTGTCACTTCCTGTGGGTCCTGAGACACTGCAGACCTGCTCCTGCATTCCTAGGTGCCCATCTTAGACACCTGGACAGTGGTTCTAACTCTTCCTACTTACATTCAAAAGCGCCCTCTGGGGAGGGCGTTGAGGAGATTAATCTTGCTTCTCCATCCATGGGGCTACAAAGTACAGAAAGGCAGGGCCCTGTTTTCCACCATCCCTATATCCTCCTCCCCTGCTGGGAACCTAGTAGGTGCTCAATAAAAATGAATGAATTAGTGAATTACTCCATTATATCATCAAATCCTGAATAATTCTACCTCCTAAATCTCTCTGGAACCTGCCTTTCTTCACCATACCTGATCCTAAAACTTTGTCCCTTTGTTCCCCAAACACTCTTCCACTAGGCTGTTCTCCCACAATCTGACTTGCCCACCCGACACTACTTCCCTTTCAGCCTGTGCTGGGGGGCACCATCTTCCAGGAAGCTCTTTGATCTCCTGTGAGCCCCCAAACTGGGATAAGTGTTCCCTTGGGAACACATCCCTCAGCTCTGAATTTCCCCCATCCCAGTCTGGATCCAGTGCTGCCTGTCTCCCCTACCAGGCTGAGAGCCTCCAGGGTCAGATGTGAGGGCCACTGGGAGGGTCCCCTCCACTCCCTCCCCAGCACAGGGCCTGCTGTGGATTGGAAGAGTTTGTTGACTAACTGTCTGAGCTGTGACGACTCATTTCCAAAAGAAAAGTCACCTTCCATCTCAGAGGGGCCACACCAGCTCTGTGCCTCCTTGACTACCAGCTTAGCCACTGCCTGTGGCCCCCACTCTCCACCACCCAGGTTCCAGAACACCATCTGACACAGATCTCCACTCTGTGGCATCTGCATCTAGTGTTCTTGACCTCTCCTATGCCTCCTAAGAGCTCCCTGGCAGAGGCTGATCAGAGCCCTCAAGGAGAAGAGAGAAGGACCAGGGCCTGGACATGCCATACTCTCACCCCAGCCTGGCCACCTAGGAATGTTCCACCAGGCCCAGAAGGGCAGGGATGGCATCATGTTAGGCCCCAGTGGGGTCTGGAGGACTAATGTCTGTCTTCTCTGTGTAAGAGCAGCAACACTTCTGCCATCCAGTAAAACCTGCCAGGGCCGCAGGCTCGGGCCACAGTACTTGGACCGTGAGTTCTACCTGCTGTCAAGGGGTGTCTACCTGCGCCCAGTAGAGTATCATCACTTGTGTCCTACCCCATCAAACCTGACTAAATCTGGGGGTCAAAAACCTCCCACCCACTGAGGGAGCTTCTCCATTTCAGAAGGCCATCTGCAGAGGCACAGGGGCTCACATGGGTGCACCTCATGTAAAACATCCAATCACACCGGCACACAGACACTCAGAAATGTACATGTGGGCACCCACACCCCTACGGTCATGAAACTGCGAGTATGGGGCAGCAAACACAAACTCGTGCTGTCCTCTCCAAACTCCATTGTGAAAATCAAACACTCGTCAGCCCCTCAAGAGCCTGTGGCTTTTTCAGAAGCAGTTCCTGTTCCACAGAGAGGCCTCTGGAGCTGGAGGTGAGCTGGGGCAGGGGCCATGTAAAACTTAGGCCTGGAAGACCTTGTCTGAGAAGCCGTGCTCCCCTGACCCCTGCCAGGGGCTATATGTAGGAGTGCAGTGCCTATCTCTGGTGGGCAGTCTGACCTGCAGAGGGAGGTGAGGCTCACACAGCTCAGAGCAAAGAGTCCCTTACCAAGGTGGTACTGGAGCCAGAACTTGAACTCAAAGCCCCAACCCACCTCTGCAGCTTGGGGGTTGAACACAGCTGTGAAAACCGGGACTGCTGCTGTCAGATGGGATCTTACCATGAAGGAACGTCTACAATCTTGCCGGATGGATGCCACATGCACACACCTGTCATTCTCCCTGCTCACAGGACAGGGGCTGTGGGGCAGAGGTCCCTGGCTGAGCAGAGCTTGCCGACCACTCTGGATTCTTGCTGGGAGCTGTCACAGGACTATGCCATTTGGCTGAATTCTGCCTGGGTGGACAGTGGTGCAGGTCTGTGAGTGTCTTCCTCCCACTCAGATCTCTCACTGTGGCCACAGGAGAGGGATCTAGGAGGAGAAGGGGAGGCTGGGGTTGGAATGGGCCCCAGGGTGGGCACAGCCAGCCCATAGGCTTCTGGGGATTAGAAGCAGGGTGGAGAGCCTGGGCGTAGGAGCTCAATCCAGTATCTCCCGGGCCCCGCCCTGGCCACTCCAGGCCAGGAAGTCCACGCTGTGCCCAGAGGCCCCTCAGAGGGAGGGGGCAGCCTCATTGGCCAGACTACCCAGGGAGGGCTGGAGAGTGCTCAAGGAGGCAGGCGGATGCGCCGCCAGTTCTTGGAAGGGCTCATTAACGAAAACCCCTGAGCCTGACCACCTGGAGGAAAGGCTCACCGTTCCCATGTGTGATAAGGGCCAGGAGATTCCACAGGTCAGGTAGTTCCCCCGCCTCCCTGGCGTTTTGTGGTCA
This sequence comes from Ursus arctos, assembly GCF_023065955.2. Lineage (NCBI taxonomy): Eukaryota > Metazoa > Chordata > Mammalia > Carnivora > Ursidae > Ursus > Ursus arctos. Next base: position 30,560,276 of record NW_026623067.1, read on the forward strand.
CCATTAATCATTTCCTCTAACTGTGTATATAAGAGCTCTTTTGCCAGTGAGCCCAGTGCTCAGAGAGAAAGGCTAAAGTCCTCAGGAGGATGTGGCTGCAGAACCTGCTTTTTCTGGGCACTGTGGTCTACAGCATCTCCGCACCCACCAGCTCGCCCAGCCCTGTCACTCGACCCTCTCAGCACGTGGATGCCATCCAAGAGGCCCTGAGACTTCTGAACAATAGTAGTGATGATACTGCTGTGATGGTGAGTGAGGGAGGGAGTGCAGGCTGTGGCTGGGCCACCTCACTGGCCTGCACTGGCCCTGCCTATGAGCTTAATAAAACGGTATTCTGCTTTTCTACAGAATAAAGCAGTAAAAGTCGTCTCTGGAATGTTTGACCGCCAGGTAAGATGCTTCTCTCTGACACACCTTCCCAGAGACCTCTACCTTGGGGGGTGGCTCCATTGCAGATGAACTCTCACAGGGTGGTCGGTCCACTTTCTCTCCAGTCAGCTGGCTGCCAGGAGAGGCTCTCAGGAGGCCACTGGCCTTGCCCCTGTGGCAGTCACGTGAACTCCTTCATTAGCTGAGCAGCCATGGACAGACCTAGCATCCAAGGGGCCAGGGGTCACCAGGGGACAGGTGGGTAAGCGGGAGTTACTTTAAGAACAGGGGCTGTGGGCTTGGGGCACTCATGAGACTAAGCCCTGTGGACACAGTGTGCCGGCTACAGAGAAGCACAGAGAGATTTCAAAGGAACAAGCCTTGTTCACATAGGTCGGGGGGGGGATGCCCCACGCTACTACCTTCTCCCCAAATGGTGGGGGGATAGCGACCTCATTTCCTGGGGCCTGGGACCCTCTCGAGATGCCAGGGAATGTGGCTATGCTAGCTGAGGGTGGCCTGAGCTGAACGGTGCAGATTCATGTTATTATGAACACAGCAGTATGTATGACTGAACCCGACATCATCCTGTGCCCCTCCCAAGTCCTACGCTTGGGGGACAGGGCTGAGAACAGGAAAGAGTGACGGGGAGGGTGTCATGTGCCCACCAGAGGGCACTTGTCCACTACTCACCAAGAAATGGACATTTCCCACAGGAGCCGACATGCCTGCAGACCCGCCTACGGCTGTACAAGGAGGGCCTGCCTGACAGCCTCATCAGCCTCAGGAAACCCTTAACCCTGATGGCCAAGCACTATGAGAAACACTGCCTCCCTACCCCGGTGAGTGCCATGCCAGGGTCCCAAGCTGGAAGGTCTTGGTCTAGGAGGGAGGAGGAGCGGATAAGGAGGGACCTTTGGCTGTAACTGTTCAGGACCCCAAAGGGGTTCTGTGTCAACAGATTGTCAGGATTAGTACCTTTAGAGAGAGAGCAGCCCTGCCCATTTTCATCCCTAGGAGTTAAAGCTATAGAGCTCCGGGGGCCTATATACTTCCTAGTGGGAGATGCTTCTGTCCTTATTATCATTAATGAGGTCAGAGGTGAGGCAAACGCAAGGAAACTCAGGTCCTGCCTAAGGTCCGAGGTGTATTCCGGGGCCCAAGTGCCACCTCTGTGGCCCCTTATGAGGTGTCTAATTGCATGGAAGCAGTGAGGGAGTCATACCCAGATTGGACAAAGGCCCCGAACACTCCTCTCCTGTAGAGACTGAGGCTTGTGGCCTTGACTCCTGCCCTTTCTGTGCTGCTGGCCTGAGAGCAAAGAGATGCCACCAACTGCCCAGCCCAGCAGACCAGCTTCAGGCTGGCATGTTTTCAGGCCCCTGGCTCTGGCTGCCACTGGCAGGGCTGTGTACCCTTCAGGGGACACATGGTGGCAAGCTTGTCATCTGACCCAGGCCAGCAGGCAGGCTCCAAATGGGCCTTCCGGCCTCTGCGTTTTATAGGGCAGTGCAGAAACACCCTGGTGCTTCCCCCACATTACCCACTCACACCTGGACTCAAAGTTTTCTTGTTCTTTTTAAAAATTTTTTTAAAGGAAACTCCCTGTGCAACCCAGACTATCACCTTCAAAAGTTTCAAAGAGAACCTGAAGGAATTTCTGTTTAACATCCCATTTGACTGCTGGCAGCCAGAAACAATGGAGGCCAATGCAGCCAGGAGCCAGTCCTGAGAGCGTGGCTCACAAATCACTGCGCTCCTACCCACGGATTGCTGAAACCCAGGATCTTCACCTTCGAGGGACCACAGGGCAGGCCAGGGCCGTGGGGGGCACGGACTTGCTCTGGGCCATGCTGCCCCTGATACCGGCTTGGTATACGTATGAGCGGGGAATGTTTTACATTGGCAGGGATCAGTAATATTTATTTATATATTTATGTATTTTAATATTTATTTATTTATTTATTTAAGATCATACTCTATAATATTTATTCAAGATGTTTTACCATCATAATAAATTATTAAAAGCCTGTTCTTATTTGTGCAGTTTCCAGTTTGTTTTCAACCATGAGCAAATGCTGATGGTGCTCTCCACCCACAGGGCAACGGGGGCAGTGGAGAGGAGCTGCCAGGTTGGGGAGGGGGCAGGGAGCTCCAGCAGGGGCAGCCCTGACAGAGCAGAGGGGAGGTAAGAGTTGGCCTGGGCGCTGCACGCTGCACACCCAGACGTGCATCGCTGGATACTCAAGGGCTCCCACTATAGAAAGAGGTTTTCAGGTTCACATGGGAGTCCAAGGCACCTGGTCAGTGGGAACTTTGTTCCAGCAAAAGGCCATCATACTTCCTGAGAAGGCTTGGGAGCTCCTGGGGCTTGGCTGGCCACTGGCTGAATGGGCTGCCCTACTGCGAGGCAAAACACCTGTGCCCTCAGAGGCCTGGCCCTGCGGCCACAGCCTGATCCTCACACTCAGGGCTCCAGCCACTCCCAAGCTGTTCAGGGGAAAAACAAAAAACAAAAAACCCACAGGGGTCAGAGCCCAGCATATTTACCAAACTCTCCCCCAGATGGGTGATCCTAATCTCCGAGAGTCAGAATGTATATTCAGAATTCGTCAGTACATGGCTCTAGTGTGGCATTTTTCTGAGCTGGCTTTTGTTTTTACACACAGTTTTGCATCTAACCAGGCACCTTCTTCTAAAACCCACGACCTTCAGGCCCAGAAATAGCAGTGCTCCATTCTTCCCTTGCTTTGCCAGCCTGGTTGGAGGTTGTGTTCTGGAACCTGTTCCCCTGTGTCCCTCCTGCAGACTATGAGGAAGTGGGTGTGTCCTCAAATGTCAGGTGGACAGTACAGCAAGGCCAGCCTTCTCCTTGACAGGTGGGCCTGAGGAAGCTGGCTCAGTGCAGCTGTTGCCCCTTGCCTCGGGCTCTCTCCACCCCACCTACTCTCTCTGCTCTGGCCTGCACCTGCAGACAGCACTGGTTCTGGCCAAAGACCTGTCCCAACAGGCAGGCACAAAGGTCATTACTCGAAATTTGATTACAAATAAAAATTCTTGGGGCGCCTGGGTGGCACAGCGGTTAAGCGCCTGCCTTCGGCTCAGGGCGTGATCCCAGCATTATGGGATCGAGCTCCACATCAGGCTCCTCCGCTATGAGCCTGCTTCTTCCTCTCCCACTCCCCCTGCTTGTGTTCCCTCTCTCGCTGGCTGTCTCTCTCTCTGTCAAATAAATAAATAAAATCTTTAAAAAAAAAAAAAACAAATAAAAATTCTTAGACCAAGCGTGATTTTCAGCAAAGACAAGGATCCATGAAGTGTGCTGTGGTCATAGAAAATGCATGAAAAGCACATTTTGCCCAGCGATAAGGTCCTCTCTCTCTTCCACGTAAGCCAGTGATGACTGATAAGAGATTTAGCATTTCCTTAGACTCACATATAAAGGTACCCCTCTCCACAGAAATGCTGCCAAGCCCAGGCTCAGATCATCTTGGAGCTACGCTCAAGTCCTACCATGTACCTCTACGTGTTCCTGGCTTGTGCACTCTGGGGATCAGAAAACCATTGCGCCTCCATGATGACAGCCAACGTGTCTGCCTACGACAACCACACTGCAGTCTGTGCTGAAATTCAGAAAGAACTCTCAGCTGACAACATTATATACAACGTAAGTCTGGGTCTTCATCAAACATCACTTTGCTCTCAGTGGTCCTTTACGTTTCTGACTAATTTCTCCCGCTTTCAGGGTTCCTTCAAAAGGCCCCAGAACACCAGTGAGGTAAGGTGCTGTCGCTGCATGGACTTTTCTGACCACATTTGAAATGGATCATCACCCCAGTCAGCACCCAGCACAGAGATAAGAACAAAAGACAATGGAGTGAGGAATCTGGGGGGAAAAGCAGAGTTTGAGTTTGGGGCCTCCAGCTCAGCCAACAGATGAACCAGTGGCCAGGTTCTAGGCTTTTCCAGGCTTTCTGATCATCGCCCCAGATTAGCCCTGGGCCTGGGGAGAAACAAGACACCCACTGCACCACTCCCACTGAAGCTATGGAATACCTGTGGAACAATCAGGGTAGGGCCTGAATTTGAATTCAGGGCTCCATCTAGCCAGGGTGACCAGGGATGGACAAGGCTGGGGGTCAACTGGTGCTCTGCTATACACCACCACCAAACCCCTGCCCTTCACCCCATTTCAGGAGCCCTGCTATGGGGAGTTTACGAAGGACTTCATCTCCACCCTGAAGGAACTTACGAAATCTAACGAGCATGACCGTCACATAAGAAAGGTTTATAAGGACATGAAAGAACTCACCAGAATCTGCCCAAAGCTGAAAGTAAGTTGCTATTTGCTCTTAGAGGAAACTTAGGCTACCACAGCCAGGGGCCCAGCGGGATCAAGGGCTTCTTAGAGCCCCCACTTGTGAGGCCTTATGTATTACTTTCAGACCCAAAAGAAGTAGACTCGCTGACAGGGGCTGGGGCTTAGGTGGGTGGGGACTTAGGGGTTGTTTCAGAGGTTTCTGTGATGCCCTCTGCCAAGTCGCCATGCACAGGGGTCAGTGTGGAGCAAGTCTGAGACAGGTCAGAGCAGGGGTGTTGTGTATGCAGCCTGGGGAGAGGGAAGGGCTGCTCAGGGCCAATCCCAACTGGGCAGCCAGTCCAAGGGAGTTACGGTTTGACCTGCCCCTGGGGCTCTTTCTGGGCTGATGAGCCCCACTGGGAGCCCACTATGTGTGGATAGGCAGTGGTTTAGGGGAGTATGTTCTTGGGAAATGACCGAGGTATTCCTCTGTGTGCCCCCTGTTTACACAGGCCCCTGTGTGCTCCCACCCTGCTTGTCCTTCTGTCCCTGTCCTGGGCAGCTGTGGGACCTGCCCACACTTCGCTGGCTCTCTCCCCACGGCTACAGATGGGCCTCAGACCCTGTGCTCCACTATCACCAGATGGCCCCCAAGTGAGCCCCTAAGACATATGGGAAGGGCCTGCCCAAGTTATCTCCTAGGCAGTGGAGGGCTTACAGGACCCTTGCAGCTGGTAGAAGAGAGTTTGTTTTTATTTTTTTCTGCTAAAGATATGACTTAAATATGTATTTCTTATTTAGCCAACAGAATCACCCAAGAACTGTACTACTGAGGAAAGTAACTTCTCACAGTTCAAGGAAGCCTTACAGAGTGTTGTCATATCCATAGAAGGATGGAAATCCTGTAAAAGCATCAAGAGCAGTCTCTGAGACCCCATCCTCTCACTGAAGCCTGGTTAGAGCTGCAAAAAATAGGATTGGAGAAGTCTTGGGAACAATTTATATCCGGGTGGGGTGGGAGTTTGCTGGCCCTGGGCTGGCTGACGAGACTGTGGGCGGCTAATGGCAGCAGGGGTGTGCCTGAGGAAATATTTCTGTAACTGATACAATAGCACACATTACTTCAATAAAGCTGGCGAATGTAAATGCTGGTGAGGGAGAGTCATGATAGAGTTCAGTCTCCTGGGGCTCATGACAGACGGGAAGGGGCAGGGGGCTGTGGTTGATGGCCCCATTACCAGGACTCCTGACCTAGAGAGCCAGGAGTCTTTTAGGAGGAGAGGCCTAAGAAGGAGCCCCACTTCATCTGGTCCTCTGCTGCCCCTCCCGTGCGAAGTGGACACACAGGAGGGGCTCCATCAATGTCTGTGCAGCTTGTTACTAGCCCTCTTCTCCCCATGTCCTTCAGAACTCAAATCTGAACCTTTCCCAGAACTCCCCACCCCCAGCTTCACTCAGGACCCAGTCACCCCTGGATCCAAAGGCCAAGACTCAAGGCTCAATGCCCTCCCCTGTGTGGTCTCTACTACTGCTCCTGGAGGCTTTAAATCTAATTCATCATCCACTCTCTCCTGCCCCTTGCTGACAGCTGATATGACCACAGAAGGGTCAGACCTGGTAAATGGCTCAGGAGAATGGGGGCTTGCAGCCTACTCACAGAGGACTGGGTACATTGGGAAACTTGGACCACAGTCAGGGGGGCCCCACAGGGACCAGGGACATCTCTAAACCCCCAGATTCCTTTAGACCAGCAAATAGCTATCTGACTTCCAAGTAAAGCTCCTAACCTACAAAGCCTCTCACAACACCTTTCAGAGCCACCTTGGCATAAAAGCCCACTCGCCGACTAGTGTTGCCCCCACTCCCCAAGAGCATGGGGCGTGCCCTGTGGTGAACCCACCAGCTGTTCTGGTCCTGAAGTGCTGCCAGACTGAACTAGCGAGCTCCGACCTTTCATCCTCGATTCCAACCCTAACCCTGAAGAGTTTATTGGAGGTAACAGCCTCCTTCCATCCAAACCTCTCAGATCATGAGCTCCTTCACCAAACCAGGAAAGATAAAGATCTACATTCTGGAATATAATTAGGTATCAAGCTGCAACCACAATATGGCTCAGGCCAGACCTGTCTGCAACATCCGCCTTCTGACAGACCTTGCCTAGCTCTGAAGCTTCAGATGATGCCTGCAGCCAACGCACAGACCTACCATAGCCCTGCCCACCCCCATCCCTTGCTCTAGACTTCTCAGACCACTCCCTGCGCATCTCCACCTTGAGAGGCCACAGTGGGCTGGAGGTCAGCAAATGTGACTGAGCAAAGTTGCCAAATTATCTCGGAACATGGAGGGTAGCCCCATGACTCAGGTGTCAAGGCTGATGGGGTCAGTGGTCAAGGATGGTTACAGCCCTGAGGAAGCCCATGATGCATCCCCCAGAGGCTGGCAGCTCCTGTCCCTTGGGCTCCCCACATGGGTGCTCAGGGTTCCCAAGGTTACTCCTCTGTGATGAGCGCTAGAGCCTGTGGGATGCAGGGCAGGGTGGGGTTGTAGAGACACACTAGTGAGAAGACCCACCACTTTACTGCCCCAGCCTCCTCTGAGCCTGAGGCATCTAACAGTAGAGGACTGGGGGCTGGCATGTACACACTTGTCATCCCATTACTGTGTTTAGGACATCAGGGTGTACACAGGCCTGGTGTGCCACTAACTTGCTGTGTGACACTGGACAGGTACCTCGGTCTCTCAGCCACAGTCCATAAAGGCAGGGTGGGCTCTAGCCTAGGTTCAGGGTCTTTGTCATGCTATAGGGCCTCAGAGCATCAACTCTAGGGAAACGAAGGTTGACAGAGAGGCTCTGGTGCCTCTTATGGGAAACAGGAAAGTTGGTAAGAATACAGGTGGGAAGGCAGCTCTTCCACAAGGAGTAACTGCCTCCATCCCCCTGCCACCCTTAAACCTTGGCCAAGGCTCCCAAACAGCCATCCATGAAGAGACCCTGCAGTGAGAGCCACTTGGGTTTTCTATGTGCCCTAGTTTTCCCTCTAATTAGACTCATATCTGGACAGTGATACTGATCCTGTTGGGAGCTGGAACTAGGTGGGAGGGCCTTTTTGGGTACTGTTCTGGAGACCCAGGCAGGCCGGAGCCCACAGTTCTCTGGGAGCCTAGTGGCACAACTGCTTCAGCACCTACAGAGAGGCTGGTACACTGGAAGGCTGGAGCTCTGGGCTGGACACCTGGGCACAAGAGGCATGGCCTGACCTCTAGCTGACTGGGAATAGCCCTAGGCACTCCCTTTCCCTAGCACACCAGGTAAAAGGTCCAGATTAGGGATGGCTGGGTGGCTCAGTCAGTTAAGTGTCTGCCTTCGGTTCAGGTCACGATCCCAGTGTCCTGGGAAGGAACCCTGTGTGAGGCTCCCTGCTCAGGGGGGCGCCTGCTTCTCCCTCTGCCTGCTGCTCCCCCTGCTTGTGTGCGCTCTTTCTGACAAATAAATAAATAAGATCTTTTTAAAAAATGTCCAAATTATATCCCTCTAAGGGAGATAATCATGGGCAGGTATGGGTCAGGCTTACCCTGACCCCGAGGAAACAATCTTAGTTTTGCTAGGGCCATCTCTAGCCCAGGAAGGAGAGCGAGGTGGGGTGGCCTGAGAACAGAGGCTTGTCCATACAGCAAGACTTCCCAGGACGGTAGGACAGCGTCTCTCTCTTCACTTCAGAGGGGCCTCTCCAGGGACCACCTCAACTTTTTATCACCTCCTGCCTCCTGGGGGCCCCCTCCCCCCTCAGAATTCAGTAGCACTGAGGTTAGAACCAGGAATCTAAGACACACACGAAAGCGATCATGCAGCCCTCTTCCATAAGCTACACCTCAAGAACTGGATCACCCACTGGCAGCCACATGGCAGTCTCTGTCACAGGCCATAGCATGGCTATATGCTTTGACACGGCATTCAAATGTGGGGAGATCACATAGAAGGAGGGAAACTTCATCTACAGAAACAGCCAATGTGTCAGTCCATGAAATAAAATGATGGACATGAAGCTAACGTGGCAACGTGGCAAGGCACCTGTGAAAGGGCCAGAATGGCATCAAGGCTGGGATGATGCCATGTGGGCCAAGGGCCAGAAAAGAATTGGGATTTTCTCCTTGGTTTCCTACCCTGTGGTGGTTGTAAATGTAATCGTGGCTGGATGTGAGGAAACACACTGAGTCCCAAGGTAGTGGCACAGACTGTGTGGTCCCCTTGCTTATAAAAAATATGCATCATCAGTGTCTTCAGGTAAATGGGGTCCTTGATGGTAACCTGCATTGAATGAGTCCCCAATTCAGTTATTTAATCAAGATGCTGGTGATTAGCTTGAAAAGGGGGCTGCTCCCCTCAAAGTCTGGAGGGCTATACCTTCTAAGCATGGAGAGCAAAAGAGGCCCGGCTACTCTTCCTTGGCAGGCAGGATAGCTCTCACTGTAGGCCTGGAGGTTGCAATGTATCGTCCAAGGCACCCTCAGTTAACTTCACAACCGTCCTGTGCCTGGAGTCACAGGTGGGGCTATACATCGGCCTGCACCACACAGCCCCCAGTGGGCAGGACCGGCCTGGGACACTAGGACCTGAGCGCTTATTCCTTTTGTTTCCTGGCTGCCTACACATGTGTGAGCTTGGGAATTCAGGGTATATATGATTGGAAGAGGAGGGCAGGGGCTGCATGGACCAGGCACATACTGTGCCAGCCTGGACTTCTGAGCAAGCTCTGAAGGCACATGGTTAAATCCAGCAGCTCCTGTCCTGGCCCCTCCCACAGTGCTACATGGGCTTCACAAAAAAGAAATCTAGGATTAGGTCTCTCCCAGGCCTCAGTTTTCTTAAAACTGTTGAGTAGGGTTGTGACGGGCACAGAGAGGCGCCAGCCCCAGACCAGCCTGCTCGGACACAGGGAGGCTGAGACAGAGCATGGTCAGGAAAGCCCGTTTCTCCCGAGACACCCTGATGCTGGCCCTGCTTCTGTGAGGAGAAAGGAGGGCAGAATGTTCTGGGCAGCCAGGTCTGCAGAGCAGGTCAGAGCAGAGCCAGCCCCCAGGACGGGATCTGGGGATAAGGAGGGGTCGTCTCACCTACTGTTGGTGTGGGATGCTCCCTGCCCCCAGGGCCCAGAGAGGCCTGGCCTTTGCACAGGATCACCAAGGAGGTAAGCTCCATGGAATTCTCAGGCTTGGCCCTGCAGAAGCCCCCTTCCTGGACCCTCCAAATGGCTGGCCGACTTCCCTGCTGTGAGGAGACCCTGGGCTCTGGCTGCCAGGAAAGACACAGCTTCACAAGCTATTTTTCACTGTGGTTTGAGATAACAGCAGCGAAACAGTTTCATGTTGCTGCCACTGATGTTATCTCTGGCCCAGACCTACTCTTTCAACCTGAGAGATGATTAATTAAAAACCTTTTCTTTTTCTTAACTTCAAGGGGGAGATCAGCACAAACTCCCTGGGTTCTGCCCTCAAACGGACTTATTGGACCCTCACCCACGGGCAAGGTCCACATCTTCAAGATCCTGCAGCTCTTCCGGAGGTGGAGAAAAGCCTTTCTAAAAAAACTTGTTTTGAGTTTTGAGTTGTACCTTAAGTACATTTCAGTGAGTTTTTATGTATGTCTATACCAATATAACCAACACGGAGAGCCAGATACAGAGCATTTTCTAGCACCCCAAAGGCTGCCTGTACTTTCTCCCTCCTTGTTAGTACCTACCCCGTTAAGTATAAAGCCTCTATCACCATAAATTCATCTTGCCCTTCTTCAACTTCATTTAAGTGGAATCAGAGACTGTGCTTTTACGTTTGACATCTTTTGTTCGACATTATGTGTGTAATTCTTTACAGTTGTTGCATGGAGCTGCAGTCTATTTTGTTTCTGCAAAGTTGTCTATCGTGTCCCACCATGTACTTCCCCATTTCACTGCTGATGGATACTGTGGCTGTTTCTGCTTTTTGGCTCACATTAATAAAGCTATGAACATTCCTGTACTCCTATCTTGGTGAGAATTACCTATGCATTTCTGTTGGAAACACGGGGAATGGTGTGGAATTACCGGCTTATCGGACATACATATTTTTAGTTTTAGTAGATAATGCCAAATATTTTTCCAAGGAAAAGTGTTTTATAAGCATTATTATTGCTGGCTTTCCTGCCTTTTGAGGAAACTGCTTATCCATCACTCTGACCTCTCCTCTCTTTTCACATGATCTGAAGCTGCTTCCCAAAGTCCTCCTCATTACTGGATTTCTTCTCTACATTGGTCAGTCTTGCCCAACTGTGAACATTCTGACAAGCTAATTGCTGGGAAACAAAACCCAAATCCAATTAAGCTTGGGCCTCAGACCTTGCTCACAGGGCCGCTGGGCCTGCTTTTGGGGAGCCCGGCTTGGGCAGGCTGCAGGGAAGTCCACTCATTGATAAGAACAGAAATCAGCCCATTTACGCTGGCCACTTCCCCATGCTACAGCAGCTGAGTAGGGGCTGCCTCCACATCTAGCATCTCCTTTCGGGGCAGTGTTATCAAAAAGGGCCCAATCTGACATGGATGTGGATGGTGTCTTGCCAGTGTGTTGTGCAATGCAGCCCTTGTCCTTAAGTCTCTTGTGCCAGAGTCTCTGGGGGGCCCCAAGGAAACTATGATGTGCTACCATCCTAGCAGAGGGACAGGCTGAGAGGCCTGTAGTGTTCTGCGCTCCTCTCAGGGTCTCCATCTCCTTATTAATCCCCCACCACGTCCTGCTTTCACTTTCCTGGCCCTTCCTGGATCTGCCCACTTCTCCATAGCCCACCTCTTCCACACAGACTACTAGCTCAGACAGCTCACGGGCATTCGTCTCTAGACAGACCTCTCCGCTTCTCTCCCCACAGCAGCTGGATGGATTTATACACTCATGAACACATTCAGCAAGTCTTTATTGAGTGCCTATGAAATAGCAGGAACTGTGCCAGGCTCTGCAGAGAATCCAACCCTTGAGGTACCTACATTTTAGGGAATTAGTCTGGCTATATCCCACAGGGGCTGCCTGTGGCTCAGTGTGAACTGCAGGCTTTATGATCTGGTCTACGACCCTGCCTTGACACTTTGGCTCTCACGATCCCTGCAGACCACCCCCCATCCCCAGCCTCACTGCTCACAACCCTGTCTCCCTCATAGCAGCCCGAGGCCCCAGGAACACAAACGAGCCACAGCTCTCCTACCAGCCCCTGGTCCCTGTGCCCGGAATGCATCCCAGCCAGGTGCCTGACATTCGTCCCCATAGCAGGAATGGGCATGTCCTCTACTGGAGCATACTCCTCCTCAACACTTACTCTGAGGCCCGCCTGCCCACCTCCTGGGCCTTAGGATGCACTACCATCTGCCCCTCAGGGGACTGTGGGGTCTCTGCTCTGAAATGCTGCTCTATCCCCCAGGTCTGAGGAGAACCCCTCACTGCATGGGTGCCAGCAGTGGCCATTTTCCAGGGTGTGGTGAAAATGCATCTTTTCTCACCTATGATTAAAAGAAATGCAAGTAGGTTTTATGGAAATCAAGATGAAAATGCAGTGTGAATTTCCCAGAGTTTAGAAAATGCTCTGTGGGACAAAGAGCAGCACAAGGCTTTACACCTTTACAGTGAGGGATCTTGTTAGCATTATTCTTATCAACAACAGCATCTGAGAAGTGAGCCAAGAAAATGACCTTGGGCTACCTAGGAGGCAGGGGAGCTGGGAACCCAATACCAGCACAGCTGCCTGCTCCCTTTCCCACTTAATGGATTTGGGTACTCTCTCAAAGGAAACAGGAAAAGGGAGGGAAGCCCAGCTCTTGGTCAATGTGTCACACTTCCTCCTGCCCAGAGCCTGGGGCAGCCCCAAGCTCTCCTGGTGGAAGCCATGGCTCCTGCCCAGGCTTCTTCTGCCAGCAGGGCTGGAGAAGGGTGGGGTCATTTCATGTGCTAGGAGGAAGCCAGGGAATCAGCAACTGCTGCTAGAGCCATAGCTTCTAGTCAGAAACTACATGGTAACTCACATTCTCCCCTCTCCTCGAACACCGCCACAGCCCCCAGGCCCCTTATCCCATTGGGACCTCTCTGGGGCAACTGCTGTCGGCCCTGCCCAGATTCACAGAAGGGCTGCAGCTCAGATGGACCCTAACACTCCATCTCTCACCAGTCTGACCCTTGGAAATACACACCATCCAGTGCTGAAACTCAGGTAGAAATCAGTGAAAGCTGCAAGAGCCTCAGGCCACAGTCACACTAAAGGCTCCTGTGCCTATGAATCTCAGGGACAGAGACACAGATGGGGCTTCATGATCAAACAAAAACATGAGGTATGGCTGTGGGCCTGCGTCCCCTAGTTACTGTGAACCTGCATCATGAGAAGGAGCATCTTTCCTTAGAGTCAGCCAATCCGAAGTTTCAGGAGTCACAGACACAGACAGAGCAGGTCCAGGACTGTGACAAACAGAGAGACATAGCTCAGAGCTCCTGAAAGTAACAGATCAACAGATACTGACAGAGTCCCCAGCACTGGCAGATTCAGCCAGAGCTTGGAAGGTAAAGATGGAGAGACCAGTTGGGGACAGTGGCAGTGACAAACTGACAAACTTAGCGTCCCTGGCGGTGACAGTCCCAGCCAGTCTCTGGCTGCTACAGTAGTGATAGTTCTGTCCTGAGATTGGCCCTAGAAGCTCTTGAAGTTTCCTCCTGTCACTGTGACCAAAGGCTTTGAGGGACTTTTACCAATCCCGCCGACCCCATGGTCCCCAGGAAGGGAGCAGGCTGTGGCCCTCACTGTCCTTGGAGCTAGACTCAAGAATCAATCCATTCTCTTGTCCCCATCTCCCCTTCCAAGCCTTGGGGGGGCAAGGAAATCCTCCCCCATATTCCTCCTGGGGCCAGCTACTCACAGGAATGGTGGACCTGCTTATCCTGGAAAAGGTCTTCCTAGGGACTACTGTGAGTTACAGACTCTGTGGGCACAGTGCAGTGTCAAGTAGAGGACGCAGACCCACTGTTATCAGAAAATCCTTAGCTCTAACTGGCCAGCTTTTCTCTTCACGCCTATGACCTCCAGGGTCCAGAGACCTGATATCCTAAAAGGTCCTAGCCAAGGGGACAGACTCCAAGCCAGATGAGGATGAGGTGATTAGCCCTATTCAGAGGTACGGAGACTGAGGCTAACTTGGACATATTCAGCTCTGTAGAGTCCAAGAAACCCCTGCGAAGGGATGAGACATTTCTACTTCGAAGGGATCTTTTTGCTGAACCATGACCAGGCTGCCTGCCTCAGTCTGGGACCCTGGGACAGAGACTCTGAGACGGAGATTAGCATGCAGGGTTGCTTGTGGAAGAGAAGGGAAGCAGGAATGGGCTGGGAGAGAAGCTGGACTCAATGCAGTCACAACAAAAGTTTCAGCTAACCCAAAGGAGAATCCTAGAGCTAGGGTGGTCCTTCAAAGTTTTCCTAAGCTGGGGGGAAGAGGAAGTCAAGCCTTTATTCCATCACGTTCATCAGTAATTGGATATAGGCTGTCTCTGGACAGAAGTATGATTTTAGGCATGGCAATGTTTTTCAGCAAAGGAAATCCCCCCATAGAGGCACAATATTCTGTCTGGAGCTCAGGGCTGGTCTCTGTTGCTGGTAGGCTTGACATATGACAGTGGAAATAACTAGATCAACTGTGGTAAGTAAGAGATCATGGTACTGGATTTATGCAGAGCCTCCATCCCTGCCCTCAGAGCTACTCCACTCATATACCCATTGAACCGGCACTGGGGTAGAATAATAGAAGCTGGATAGTATCAATGGGAAGAGTCAGTATTATCTGATTTTTTTTTAAAGATTTATTTGTGAGAGAGAGAGAGAAAGAGAGAGAGAGAGAGAGAGTGTGCATGTGTGTATAATTGGGGACAGGAGGGGCAGAGGGAGAGAGACACTTAAGCAGATCGGTGCTGAGCATGGAGCCCTACATGGGGCTTTATCTCACGACCCTGAGATCATGACCTGAGCCAAAACGAAGAGTCAGAGGCTTAACCAACTGCAACACCCAGGTGCCCCTATCTACCTGATTACTGTACTTCTTCCATTCTGGTATGATTTCTGGTGACCATTACCATTCAATATGAAACTCTTCATACTCTGTGCCACAGACATTTGTCCATCACATTCCTATACCAACTTCCCTGTCCCAGGTTTTCTGGTCTTTCTCCTTCCAGGTCCCTGACCAACCAACCAGCCAAGCCATTTGCCACTGCCCATGAGTACACCCATATTTTAATTTCAGACTACCTCTCTACACAAAGTCAGTGGCCAGATGTACCACCTGAAAACAGGAGTTTTCCTCACTATTGCCTTTCAATGTCATCCTTGAGTGGGGCCAATAGTATAGTCACTAACCATTTTTGGCTTGATCCACACACTGATCTGACCTGTTTGTGAACCAAGTTTGAGATTTTACCTCCTCCATCAGCTGGTCCTAAGGGATCACTCATGTAGTGGCACGTGTGAGCTGGGGGAGAGGCTCTTGTGCCACAGAAGTAGACGACACGGGGTTCTGGATTACCTGTTTGTAGAGCTTACTTGTGCCCTCCAATTCTGCTCATACCTGATTCCAGATGTATGACTTCTATCTCATGATGGGTTATTGCTAGGCCCACCTAGACCTTAGGGCTTAGTAATTCTGGCAGAAACCGACTCATCACAAGTAGCTCTAGCTGCACAATCATCCCAGCTCCACTAGGGTTCAGTGGGATAAAAGGAGCTATTTTTCAAAAGGTGTATAATCCCCCCATGTAGATGCTATGGCCTTGCTCCAAATCCCAGGGAAACAACATCTTTTCCCCACTAATGATACCTGTAAAAACCATAGATTTTGATCATTTATATGGTGCAAATGGTACAGCTACTTGTATGATAGCCTGAAGCTGCTGCAGAGCCCTCTCCTGCCTGGGGGCCCACTCAGAGATGGCAAGCTTTTTTGTTATTGTCAGGGATATGGGTCAGAATAACATTCCCAAGTGTGCAATAGGTTGCATCTATAACCTCAAGAGGCCTACCAAACATGCTTCCTTCTTCACAGTGAAAAGTACGAGATGTAGTAATTTGTCTTATACATTGGAGAAAATTTCCTGACATGCTGTAGACCACTGGATTTTTAAAAACTTTGCTGATGTGGTCGGCTCTGAAACTTCATAGGGCTTACCTTCTGGCGTGCACGTGTGTGGTCATGGCCACCAAAGTGTTAGTCACATCTTGATCGCCTTGTCTGATTGGCATAACATCACTGATAGAGTAGACCAGTGTGATGTTCTGTGGGATGTTCAAATGGTCCACATCTCTTGGGACTATATTACGACAGAAGGAAGGAGAAATAACGTATCCCAAGAAATTTATATGGTGTTTTTTTCTAAGTGAATGCAAACTGTTTGAAAGAGTTGGAAAAGAATGAAGTCATCAAGAACAGTGGCCATTTGCTCAATGCCCAAGGCCACGTTAATCTGCTGTAGTAAAAATACCACATCTGGTAGTCACAGTGGCTATACCTGCGGCTACCACTTGTTTGATAGTAGCCCACTGCCATCTTCTAGGGGCTATCTGGGTTTTACTGGTGACTTAAATGAAGATTTGATGGATTCCCTTTAGGTTTTCAATGGTGGCACTAATTTCTGCCATTACCTCTGGAATGTTACATTATTTTTGATATACTATTTTGGCTGGAATGTGAAGTTTTGGAGGCTTCCACTTGGCTTTCTTCTCTATGATAGCTCTTACCACAGATGCCAAGGACCCTATGTAGGGAACTGTGCTAATCATCATGTGTGTTTATCTGATTATATTACTGGATGGATGTGTGGATCTAGAAGGCCCACTATGAGCAGGGTTCAGGCAAATAATCTATTTATTATCTGAACTACATATGCTTCTAACTCTAACAAGAAGGTCTTTAAGTTCCTTCAGATCTCCAGATAACAATTTCAACTCAAATTCTGTGTTCAGTAGTCCCTGAAACTTTCGGGTATCTATAGTATCTACAGTTACACAATATCTATGCTTACTTGAATAAATGACCACAGGTCCCTTTGGGCAAGGGCTGGAGAACATTACTATGCACGCTTGCTGTAGTGTTGTGGGATCCTTCCTTCTGGGAATCTGGTTTCTTCAATCAATGAGTTCTAAGTCTTAAGACTAGTTCAGATCTGGAAACCTGGTAAAGGATTTTTGACAGGGGTGACAGGATCATCATTCTTGATTGTTTCTTTTGATTGTACAGGGTAGCTCCATAATGTGTGGAATTTCTCCCCAAAGAAGAGCATACAGAGCATGTCTGGGGAATACCATGATTCTGAGGTGCTATCTCTGGGGTAGTATGTTAAGAAAAGGCAGGGTCCCTTGTTGGAGGGTGCAGGTGCTGATTTGGCCCTTAGACCACAAGTTTGAGATATCTAGTATAGCCAGGAAGAGAAAGAACCAAGTCCCAAGGTACCTGCAAACCTAGGAGGTGGGCAGAGGAGGAGGGAACTGCAAAAGAAGTCAGTAAGGACTGTTCCCAGAGGAGGGAGGGAGCCAGGAGTGGTGGCATCATCGAGGCAGGGTAGACCAACAGGTCAGAAAATAGCCCTAATCCTGAAGAGAGCAGGTCAGTGTAGGGTGAAGTGGCATCTCTTGGCAGGGGTTTTGGGACAGGTGGAGTGAAGGGATGATGGGGAATAGGAGATGATGTGCGTGGAAGAGGCCAGGATAGTTCAGGCACTAGGAGACTTTTAGACAGGTTGGATGCCAAGCAGGATTCAGGTGAGAATAGTCCTTGGCCTGCAGACCACCCCAGCTGCTCTTTAAGCTTTCTCCAGAGCCTTGCTGGAGGATGGACAGGAATTGTATTCAGGTCCAGATGCCAACTCATGCCTGGGTTTCCCCAGGGGGCAGGTCCAACTGGTCCACCCGTCTGTTCTGAGCTTTTCTCAAGGAGGGCTACATCCAGCTGTTTTGAGGGCTTTCCAGAGAGCTACAATGCTTCTGTCCCATGGAACCTACAGGGAAACCCCCAGCTCTGACACCTACCCCTTGACTAAGGACTCTAGAATCTGGGCTAGAGGCCAGGGTGGAGCAAGCCACTGAGTCAGGACAGTGGTTTTCTGGCTTCCTTAGTTCAGTCCACAGTTCCCCTACCATCCCCACCCCAGAAGATGACCCTAGCAGGATTGGGGAGCTGAAGCCCACAGTGTCACTGGAATGACTTACATCAATTCTTTAATGCTCACCACAATCATGTGAGACCATGACCCCTCTTCCACGGATGGTGTAACTGAAGCTCTGAGCAGAGAAGTAACATGTCTAGGGTCTCATGGCCAGAGCCTTGAACCCTAGTCTCTTGAGACTTCTTGTCAGGTGCTCTTACATTACCCTCCCTGCTGCTCAGCATGAATCAGCAAGGATAAGATACTGAGAGGAATGCCAGGTCTTTGTTATACAGCATCATCATGCCAGCTAGACCTGGGGGCTTCTAAGGGTCTGTGCCATGCCTGAGAGTCCTGAGGGACCCTCACCTTGAGCTTTACCCGGCCCATCCACCTCCCCCAGGCTGTCTCTCATAACTCACATCTCAGCCTTCTAGAGCCTTGATCCTCCATGAGGCTCCAGCCTGTAGTTCCACTAAGACCCTCCTCCTTGGCATCCCAGACTCTTCACAATCACCAGTATGGTGAAACCATTTTACCGAGAGAGACTAAAACACAGAGGAGCACAGGGAGCCAGGGCAGAGAGCATAGGGGTCCAAAACCTTCCCCAGAGTGGGCCCCTATGTGTCCAAGAATAGCAGATGTGAGGGACAGCGGCCCTGTATTTTAGCCACCCCAGCGAGGTCAAGGGTGAGGCAGCTGGGGCAGCCCCAGATCCAGGGCCTGTGGAGGGAATCTCCTCTCCTTGTTCCCCACAGGAAGCATGTGGTGCTGTTTGGCCAGCCACAGAGGCCTGGACATCCCCACGGAGCAGCCCCACCTCTCCACCTTCTGGCCCTCTCCCCACCTTTATCACACTGGCAGTCACGCTTATCTCAGAGCCTGGCTTCCTGTTGCTTTTAAAGAGACATGTGGCCTACTGGCTGGCTAGCACCCTGCTAAGAGGACTTTTCCCCATCTCCTGGGGTCATAACAGGCTTGTGTCTTGGTCACCTGTGAGGAGGAGGCGCTCTTCTCCAAACTCAGCACTTAGGTCACTCTGGACTGTGAAACAGCCCAGTGACAAGAATGTGAACTCTTTTGAAGCAGGTATAGTTGGATGGTTGGATTGATTCATTCAAGAAATAAATACTTTACTGAGGTCCTACAGATTCTCCACCGTCTTGGTACTTACATTCTAGTGGGGGACATAGATAGTAAAGCAGTGAACAAAAGAAATTTCCAGAATTTCCTTGAATCTTCTATCCTCTGCTCCTGAGATAGCTGGGGCTCTTGGTGGCTGCTGCCAAATGGCCTTGGACAGAGCCAGAAGTATCCAGAAGGAAGTGGGGACACATGGTGAGGGAGCCCTGGGACCTGATCCTGCCAGGGTGTGTGCTCACTCTCAGGACACCCTGATCCTGGTCATATGAGGAACTGGACTTGAAATACGGCAAGTACCCTTCTGCCTGAAGCTCTAGTACCTTGAACTGCTGGAACTTTGATGGGTAGATGCCACAGCTGCTGCCCATCGACCACTGCCACACAGCACCTTCACCTGGCCACTATCCAGGCTGACACCACAAGGTGATGCCCAATGAAGCTGAAGCATGTTGGTAATCAGTCACACAAGTGGACATCCTCCCTGTCTGGAACAGTTCTGGGCTTCTGGCCACAGGATATCAGAGAGGAATGTGAGACAGAGGTTAGCAACACAGGCTGGGAGAGGACGGCTGTCAGGAGAGAAAAAGTCAGTGGTCAGCAGTGCTGCTCACCACATGCTCATACCATTGCTCACCATCAAGGAGAGCTCTCCTCCCCACGAGCATCCAATCCCCAAAGATACCAAAGCAGGAGGGCTGGGATGTCAAGATGAAGGGGTTAGAAACAGAGGCAAGGACAGCTGCAGCACAAATGGCAATATCAGGGATAAGGCAGAAGCTCTATGGGGGCATTCAGTATTGGGGCCAAAGCAGTCGACTGAAGCCACTCCCATCAGCACACCTCAGTGGCTTGAGGAGGGAAGGGGGATGTCTGTGCTCCACCCAGTGATATTCCCTTAGCCACCTGAGCACAATGCAGTAGGACCCCAAGGGTCAGAGAGTATGAGAATTGTATTATTTTTCAAGAATTGCTGGGTCCAGAAAAATGTTAGAGCAGGATAATACTAGGGAAGGTACTCAAATGCTCTGCTTCTGCACAATTTGATAGCTTTCTTGAGAGACCATGTGGAAACATAGCGTGGCTCTTCGGGCCGTGTATTTGGAATTCATTTGCTCATGCCCACATCGGCAGGCACCCATGAATCAATCTCCAGAATTTAAACAGAATAAGAATGACATCATTGTTCTCATATACGCCAGTCCTATGAGCAGCCCTCAAGAAGAACTGGACAAAGATTTGTTATCCTTGAGCTGTCAAAGGTGACCCACGTTTCTGTGGAGCCCTCACACCATAAACCAGTATACAGATGCATAATAAAATCCCGGAGTAGTTTATACATTTCTGCCTGAAGCAAAGGCTCCCTGTGAGAGGGAGCATGGTTCTGGGTCTCCGCAGTGACCAACCTCAGAGGACGAGGAAAGTGTGGGCACTTCTGAGGAAGGTCATCCATTTTCCTAAGCTGTTGCCATCTCAGCTACCCCTGCGTGGCCTGTCCCACTGTGGTTATAACAGGGTCAAGCTACCCCTCAGCTGAAGCCACTTAACCACCAAAAAACACCTCCTGAGAAAGCCATCACATGGCTGTGCTGCACAAACCTTAGGTGAACGTTTCAGACACTTCTTAGAAATTACTCTGATGTCCTAGGAATGATTTAAGTTTACTGTTAAAAATCTAAACAAGTAAAGTGAAAACACTCTGTCCAGAGACAGCACTCTGGTTAGCATGCTTCGGGCCCCTCTCTGCCCCTATTCACAGAACCGAGTACATGTGTTCACCCTTGATGAACAATGGCTTACATGTTAGAACGTGTTCTGTTTTGTTCACTCAGCAATTGTAATGGGCCACATGCTAGCAATTTTATTCAGTCAATAGTTTATTTTGATTCAAAGAGCTAAGAGAAAGTTGCAATCTAATATTATGTCAACCATCTTTTGAAAATAAAAAGTGTAGCTTCCAGAGAAACTCCTTGCCTTAATCTCTATCCACTGTTATGAGAAGGTATGGCCTCCTGTCCATCTGCCACCTGCAGACTGACTGACATGGAAAGGGTAAGCCCCCGAGAGGGGCTGCCTGGGACCCAAGGTGCAATGATGCAGAAACTCATCATCACATCGGCATGTCAACATTGCTGAGAAAACTTTGACAAAGTGAAAGACCCTGCTAGCAACAGTGAAAGTTTTCTGAAGGGTGAGAAAACCACCTGAGAGGAGAATGACTTGGCATCTGATTGGCTCATTATTTCTACAGAAAGACAATTAGTCAAATTGGCTGGGAGGACCCCCATTTGCTCAGGCTTCAGCTACCTGCATGAGAGAGGGAAAGAGAAAGTGACATTTACTGAAAGCTGGCCATGTACTAAAGCTAAACGCTTTCATATATTATCTTATTTAATCCTCACTACAGCCCAGGAAGTGGAGATTATCATCCATTTCACACATTCAAAAGTGAACACCCGATCTTCCCCTTTAAATGCACCCCATTCGTGGCTGCCTTTTTTTTTTTTTTTAAGATTTTATTTGTTTGAGAGAGATAGCGACAGAGATAGCGAGAGAGAGCACAAGCAGGGAGGAGAGAGAGAAGCAGGCTCCCCGCTGAGCAGGGAGCCCAATGTGCGGCTCGATCCCAAGACCCTGGGATCATGACCTGCGGGGCTCGATGCCAAGACCCTGGGATTATGAAATGAGCCAAAGACAGACGCTTTACCGACTGAGCCACTCAGGTGCCCCCGTTCATGGCTTTATCTCAGGTCACATCACACCCCTTTCCCAGCTGCCCAGAGCAAAACCCTTGGAATCATCACTAACTCTGTGCGTGCTCTCATATTCCACATCTACTCCATCAGCAAATCCTGATGGGTCTCCCTTTCGAAATATATCCAGAATCCAACATTTCTTAACAACTCCACCACCCACAGTGGTTCAAGCCTATTATCTTTTGCCTAGAAGCAAACTGACTTGTGAGACTTTTGCCTAATGACAACCTAGGGACTGTTTAGGGGTTGTTGCCCATTCAGGGCTGGTCCCACCTCCAGCTGCACCTGCATCCTTGCCTAGATTCAAGGCACAGTGGCCAGCCTAAGAAGTGGCCTTGAGTCACCCCAAAAGGCATTCACTGTGGTCAGCACTGTTGATTAAGGTGGGGACGTGTGAGAAAGAAGATTACAGTAATGTCTGGGGCTTGCCCACCTGTGTTATTTAAAGTCACTTTCCTGTGAACTCAGGCTCCTGCTTTTCTGAGGGCAGAGTGGTCACCTCACTCCTACCCAGTTGTTCTCTCAATTTCTTGACTGTAGTAGTGTATGTGAGCCACAGGCCGCCCTCTCAACCTGCCCTGGATGAAGTGCTGGTTCATCTGCTACTCCCACTTCCCCACAGGGAACAAGCTATCCTCTTCGTAAATTCCCTACCCTGAGAAGACAGTCCATAGCTTGCAGATGAATTTTGTTTCTCAGCTCCCTCCTCTGACCCACATCAGCATCAAGGGCCTGGCTAGGCGGTGGGGGTGGTAGTGAGAGGTGTCACTTCACAGGCCCGAAAAGGACCCTTGGAGGCTCTCAAACATCTGGAACATTGGGTCAATCCCTGGCTCCTACAGAAAAAGAAGGGTTACTTTCAAACAAACGAACGAACCACTGTGGCCACATTAAGACTGTTTCTGATAGAAATAAGAACAGGAAAAGTCTAGTTACCCCATTCCCATCCCATTCTGCCTGCCACCAGTGCAGAAACTCCCGTCTCCCTGTGTTATCTACCACATACATGCCTTGACTGAGAGATGATCACAGAGGCCAAGCCAGAGACAGCTGCGGGCTCAGGAAGGAAGGATCCCTTAAAGGCCACAGAGGGCTCCACTCCTGCCCTTTCCATTTGGGAAAATGCCACCAGCTGGCAAATGAGATGCCTGACTGTCCCCGTGGTTCCAGGAGCTGGGCTCAGGGGAGAGCTCTCCTTAGCCCTCAGCCTGGCAGTGCTCCACCGATTCCAGGGGCAGGAATGCTCTTCAGATGCACCCAGGTGAGCCCAGAAGCTAACATGAGACAACCCAAGAGTTTGGGAAAAGGGGCTGACTAGGCAAAACTTCCACAGAAGGGTGGGTTGGATCTAATTCTTTCTCCCTCAGTGATGCCTGGGGATCCAGGTGTGAACACCATACAACCCCATCTTTCTAATGGGCAAGGAGCACTGAGCCCTGCATGGTTTCCTGAAAGTGCTTTATGAAATACCTCTATTAATAGATTCCTTCAGCTTAAGACTTTCTCTTTTCTTAAAATGAAAATGCCCCAGAAAGACTGGGCCCTCACAGTTACTGATACCACAGAGTACAGGAGTCTTCCCCTGAGTGGATTTTCTAGGAGCTACTCTCTACCCATACCCCTTTCATTGGCATCTTAAGACTTTCTTGTCCAGGGGCGCCTGGGTGGCACAGCGGTTAAGCGTCTGCCTTCGGCTCAGGGCATGATCCTGGCGTTCTGGGATCGAGCCCCATGTCAGGCTCCTCCGCTATGAGCCTGCTTCTTCCTCTCCCACTCCCCCTGCTTGTGTTCCCTCTCTCGCTGGCTGTCTCTATCTCTGTCGAATAAATAAATATAATCTTAAAAAAAAAAAAAAAAGACTTTCTTGTCCAACTAAATCTCCCAGTGAAGACAAAGCACTCAAGATGGTTATGTAAACCTTGGAATGGGGCTGTGAGGTTCCACAAAAAAGTCAGACACAGAGAGGGTCCAGATTCAATGGTCAGGGCCTCTGGAACCTCTGGCCTGTTGCTGAGGCCTAACCTACGGAGGCAGGGCTTCCCCACTGGAGGGCCCACCTTTGTCAGCCTGCCGCAGTGCAGGAGCCAGGAGCTGGGGGCAGGGATCGCTTTGGTGACTAACAACCTAATAGTGGAAAATTACAACTTCCTGAGCTGGGTCTATCAGAGGTGGCCGCAAAAGTCTTTATGATGTGGCCAAAAATTCCTCCTGCCACCACAGCCTTGAAAATAGGTCAAAGAAACCTTCAATGGAACTCTCAAGCAGGACTTACCTCACACCATCTAACTCTATGTTATTAGTCTGCAATCACTGGCAATTTTGTGAGAATGCTCTCCTCCTCTCTGGATCTGAGCCCGGCCTTAGCGTTGGTCACCTGTCCTGCTCTACTTGGTGCTCTTCAGGGGGCTGATTGGCTACGGAGGCCAAAGAAAAGGCTGCCTGTCTGCCTCTGGAAACATCTGTGTATAGCCTCTCTGGGGCAGCAGTGTCTCCTCTTATATACCAACTAAGACCTAAAGGCCTGGCCTCAGCTCTCAGGCTACACCTCACCCCAGAGCAGGACAAGGGGTAGATTAAACCCTGGCAGAGACTTCAATTCTATTTTCCCCAGCTTCCCAGAGACCCCAGGCTTGTGGCAGGGGCTCATGGCTGGCTGCTACCAGGATCAGACACATAGAGCTCCTTCTGTGAATGTTGGGTACACCACTGGCAGTATGGTGCAGGGGCTAGCACCTACCCTGGCTCTGACTGCCACCTATACTCTATAACCCTGGGCCATCTCCCTTAGCAGAGTAAGATTTGACTTCTTCTCTGAGAATAGGGGTGGCATTCTCTGCTGCAGGGATTGCTGTGGAAGTCCTATAGGAAGGGACAGCAGATGAAAATGGGCTTTTTAGAACTTTGTGGAGGTAATCAGAGACGGCCCCTCTTCCATTTTCTGTGTTTAGGTCTTGACAAAAACCATTTGGCTCTGAGGGGGCCCACCAGTGGGGCTTCAGATCTAAGAGAACAGGACTCTCTGAAAGTTCTGTGCTAATTCCTGTGTGTGTGTGTGTGTGTGTGTGTGTGTGTGTGCGCGTGCTGCTACCAGAAGGAATCCTAACCTCCAGGGCTGAAGCAGTGATGTAATCTCTAGTGTGGCCATATTGGGTCTGAGTACCCTCCCTTCTAAGAGGCTTAGGAGGGGGGTGGCCTGGAGAAGACTCCCCATTTAAGTGTTTGCTACCCAAGATGACACTTCTCTTGGGCAGAAGCCTCAAGTCATCTCTGACCCAGGCCTCAGCCTGGGTGGGGGTGGATAGCCCTGTCCTGACAGGACCCTTAGAGCCTGCAGGCCGTCCTTGCTAGGGGACGAGGCCAGGCCCTGTGTCAGCCTGGCCTAGAGCCAGCCTATGCTGAATCACAAGAAACTGCCTGGAGCTTGACACCAGAAACAATGACTCAGGCGGCCTGGAATCCAGGGAAAACCAGCCCTGATTTTCTACCCGAGAGACCTACCCAGCTGGACATGAGCTCACCCAGCTAGACAGTGACACTGACAGTAGTAGGATACTGTCAGTCCCTTGTAGATGAGAGAAGCAGGGGGCTGAACCTTGAGCTTGAAACGTCCCCTGAAACATTCTTTGAAAACCCCATATCAACTCATCTAAAATTAGCTTTCAGCATCTAAATCACTTCCTGTTATGGAAACCACAGGTCTGATGCTTCAGTCATCACCCTGCCGGCCTCTAGGGGGTGGAGGCAAATGACACAGGGGGCGCTGCTACAGAAAAATATGACAATCTCCAAACACAGACCAGCCAGGAGCCCCTCTCCCCCTGCTACAGAAAGGACAGCTAAGCAGGGCCCCATAAACCTGCTGCTGCAGGGACCCGGACCAGAATGAGCACACATGCTCACTTATGCACATACACACATATATCCCTGCATACACACTTACACACACAGGCCAGAGTCCTCTTCGCTACAGCACAGAGACTACCATATGTTCATCCCAAGCCCCTTTCAAGCCTGAGACTCACCAAGAGAAGAGGGTGGGTAATGGGCCCACTTGGATCACCTGCAGCCCTGTCTCAACTTCTCTGGTGGCCCTACTTTATGCCTCATGGGCTGTGAGCAAGGTTAGCCTAGTGCCTCACTCATTGTTTCAGCCAACACTTTATTCTAGCACTACCAGGAAGCGTCCTTAATAATAAGAACAAGGATTATACTAGAAATCTACAGCAAATATACTTTTTTTCCTTTTTTTATTATGTTAAGTTAGCCACCATATAGTACATCATTAGTTTTTGATGTAGTATTCAATGATTCAATAGTTGTGTATAATACCCAGTGCTTTAACAGAAAAACATTAGAAGAAATCCCATCAAAGGCAGTAACAAGAGAACAATACCTGTTATCCATGCTACTATTCAATACTGTACTGAAGTCCTATCCAGTGCATTAAGATAAGAAATACAGATAGGAGGATTTATTTTTTTTATAATTTTTTTGTTATATTAGTCACCATACAGTACATCCCCAGTTTTTGATGCAATGTTCCACGATTCATTATTTGCGTATAACACCCAGTGCACCATGCAATACGTGCCCTCCTTAATAAATACCCATCACCGGCCTATCCCAATCCCCCATCCCCCTCCCCTCAGAAGGCCTCCGTTTGTTTCCCAGAGTCCACAGTCTCTCATGGTTCATTCCCCCTTCTGTTTACCCCCCCTTCATTCTTCCCTGCCTTCTCCTACTGATCTTCCTATTTCTTATGTTCCATAATGAGTGAAACCGTATGATAATTGTCTTTCTCTGCTTGACTTACTTCACTTAGCATAATCTCCTCCACTCCCGTCTGGAACTGGAGATATGAGGATTTAAAAAAAAAAACAACTTCTTATTTTTAAATAAATGATGATGATGGTTATTACTGCTTGCTTTATATTAATGCTTTGTGTATCTTAACTCATTTAATACTAACAACCATTTTATATGGAAGGTATGAGTATCAAACCCAGTTTTACATATGAGGAAACTAAATAATAGTGATGCTAAGGTACTCAGCTGGTAAATGGCAGAGCCAGATTTAAGCCCAGGCACTCTGACTTGAGACTGTGCTCTTAATCACTGCACTCTATTACCTCTTTATGATGTGAGACTCTACACAGAAAACCCAGGAGTTGAATGATATGGCCAAATATAAGATGAACAAACAAAAATCAGCAGCCTTCCCAAATACCACAAAAGTCAATTTTCCTCCAATTGTAAATTCTATCCCAGTTCTATCAAAATCAAAATTCCTACAGAATGTCTCATGGATCCTGACAGATTGATTCTAAAATTCAGATGGAAGAATATTCAAGATCATTTTGAGGAACTATGGTGGAGGATTTGTCCTCTATATAATCAAATATGTTAATAAAACAATAGGAATTAAAGCAGGGTGGTATAGGTGTATAAATAAATATGTCAATGAGCCAGAATAAAGAGTCCAGAAACATACCCACATATTCATGGGACTTATGGAGAAAGATGAAGTCAAGATTCAGGGATGGGTAATAATGCTGACCTGGACTCTCTTCAAGATTGCTTTTGTTTTGGTTTACTCTTTTTTTTTTTTTTTTAAGATTTTGTTATTTGACAGAGAGAGAGACAGCCAGCGAGAGAGGGAACACAAGCAGGGGGAGTGGGAGAGGAAGAAGCAGACTCCCAGCAGAGAAACCTGATGCGGGGCTTGATCCCAGAACACTGGGATCACGCCCTGAGCCGAAGGCAGACGCTTAACGACTGAGCCACCCAGGGGCCCCTGTTTTGGTTTACTCTTGAAATAGTTAATAATTAGGAGTAAAAAAGATATTTAGAAGATAATGATGTGTGTGGGGGGGTGCAGCTCCCCAGGCTTTTCTTGCTTTCTCACAAAGGCATCCCCAAGTTCAATGGTCTTGGCAGCCTGCACCAAAATAAATGTCCATCAGGTGAGGAGAGCCCAGAAGAGTATTCAGTGCCTTTTACAACCCTAACTGTGTCAGCACCAAAACAGCTGAAAGGAACAAATAAAGAAGTAACTCTGCCCTTCAGTAAGCCACATTGTATATGTTTATTCTAGGCCTTGAAAATTCTTGTTGTCAGTATTTCGGGCAAGTATCTATCCTTACCTAGCTGTAGAGACTTAAGTTTCCTGTTCATGTTTACTTTAGCTCTTTCAGTAAGCAGCCCTGAGTCTACCACAAGTGGTATTTCGCAGCAGTGTGAAACAGATGAATCTTTCAATAAACAGTATTCAGACAACTGTTATTAAATTGGTTAGGAATACTAACCAATTTTAAGTAAAAGATTTTTTTTAATGAAATTAAATTAAAAAATTTTTAAAGATTTTAATTTTTCAAAGAGAAAGACAGCAAGAGAGTGAAAGAGAGCGCAAGCAGAAGGGAGGAACAGGCTCCCCGCTAAGCAAGGAACCCGATGTGGGACTCAGTCCCAGGACCCCAGGATCATGACCTGAGCCGAAGGCAGACGCTTAACAAAATGAGCCACCCAGGCGCACCTTAAGTAAAAGATTTTAAGTAATAGTTTTAAGTAAAAGAAAATTCAACTTGAACTGGCTTAAACAATAATAAAATGCCCTGGCTCATGTACAAGAAATGTTCACAGGCAGACTGGATTTCAGAACAGGAGCCAGTAAATCCATGATATCAGCAAGAACATATTTTTTTCTTTCACTCTCTCTTCCTTGCCTTCCACTGCACTGGTTCATCCTAAGACTAGCTAGCTTCCTTTGTGGAAGCAAGATAATTGTCAGAGGCAACTGAGCCAATAGTAAAAAGAAAGCCTCTTTCTCAGAAACTCACAGCAAACATTTCATGTATCACTGGCCCCCTCAAAGGGTCATTTACCCATTTGAACCATTCATGCCCTGTAGCCAGGGGGGATGGGACAAACTGACTGGCTTAAGCCAAGTAGCATCCACTTTAAGAGGTGAGGGTGAGAGCAATTCCACACAAACTACCCAACTAAGAAATTCAGAATACTATTAGCAAGGGAGGAGGGAAGAATTAATACTGGGGAGACAATCGACAAAGTTTCCACACAGTTATTACTTCAAAGGAAAAAATAAAGCTAGAACCTACCTCATACCATTCACAAAAATAAATTCAGACATATTAAAGCCCTCAACATAAAGAATAAACATAGTAGAAAAATATAGGATAATGTGCTTATGACCTTCTGGGAGAGAAGAAGTCTTTTCAATTAAGACACAAAAAATCAGGTCATTTTACAAATTGATCAGACTCTAACAAAATGAAATACTTTGATATAATCAAAAGACAAAATAAACAATAAGTGAGACAATAGGAAAAAAAATCTGTAACACTTCTTTTTTTTTTTTTTTAATAATGATTTTTTATTATATTATGTTAGTCACCATACAGTACATCCCCGGTTTTCGATGTAAGGCTCGATGGTTCATTAGTTAAAATCTGTAACACTTCTAACAGACAAAGAATTAATATTCAGAGTATATAAAGATTATAAAAAAGTTAACAAATAATATCTTAACAGAAAAAGGATATGAACACATAATTGACATAAGAATAAACAAAAATGCCCAATAAATAAATAAAAAGATGTTTAGCATCACTAAGGAAGTTGAGAAATGCAAAGGTCAGAAATTCTGTATGCAACATTTGATAATATCAAATGGTTTCAACAGGCTGTTAGTGGATATGTAATGTTAGTGACTGTTGGTGGGTACAACTTTTCTCCAGAGATCAAGTTGACAGACTCTACTAAATATAAATATACATACCCTATGAGTATGTGGTTTCTTATGGTGTATCTTTTTTCTTTTTCTTATGGTGTATCTAAGCAAGAAAGATGCTTGCTCATGTGCTTAATGAAGCAGGAGCAAGAATACTCATTGTAGCCTATTTGTTGAGGTGAAATCTGGGAGACGAATAACATGTCCATCAAACAGACATGAATGAATAAACTGAGGTGTTCATGCTAGAAAACACTGTGCAGCAATTCCAAAACGCACATGATCTCTATGAACCAACATGGAGAGATCTCTAAGAGATGTCACTGGCTGACAAGTGCATGGTGACAGGTATAGTACATCATTTATGAGAAAGAAAGAGAGGAAAGGAGGGAGGGAGCAAGGGAAAAACACAGAACAATCCTATTTTCTACAGATATATAGGATCAGTAAGGAAATGTATAGAAAAGGAACTGGAAGGATATATACCTTGCTGAAAACTGTAGTTACTTGTGGGAACTGAGACAGGGAATGGGATCAGGCGAAGCAGTTTATTAGCTTTATGATTACAGAATCATAAAGCTAAATAACTTTTTTTTTTACAGAAAGAGGTTACAAAATGTTTGTATTCATGCAAAATTTGGTTAATTAAAAAAAAAGTGTTTTTTTTAAATAAAATGATTAGGAGTTGGCCAAGGAAACGCAAAAGTTTGGAGCCTGCTCCCTCTGCTGGGGGTCCTATGGACCAAGGATGGCTTGATTCCAGATCTGCCTGGGCCTCAACCACCACGCTTATGAATCTCCCTGACTTCTGAACGTTGGGGTATGGGCCAGCTCTCTTCCTCAGCACAGCTGAATGCCCACAAATAGGGTACAGAGGGCAGGCCCAAGGTACTGGATAGACAGGGGGCCAGATGATAAGGGCTCCTCTGTTCAAAGAAGTTAGAGAGAGGAAGGAGGGAAGGCCATGGAAGGTACTAGCATTCAGAGTCTGTGTATCTCTCCCCATGTCTTCACTTCACCTCTCAGCAGTACTCCTACCCTCAAGGCATTGTACCTAGACTTTGAGAGACTGCCCCTCTTAGCTCACCTGGAGTCCAGTGTAGTGGCTGGAAGAAGGGCAGAGTGAGGGATAGAAGAAAGGTCTGGGATAGCATCAAGGACAGAAAAAGAGGTGAGTAGATATCAAAACAGAATTGGAGCTGGAAAGGGCCAGGAGCAGAGGCAGGAGTCTGCATCAGGAGCAAAGGTTCTTTTAATATCCATGGGTAGTAGTGGCAGATGAAGCCATTACCTATCTTTTACCAACATGGAGCAAAAAATGTCTTTTACCCACAAGGGTAGTAATCCTAATTCCCATTTCAGTTAACCACATAAGAGAGGAAAGAGGCTGCCCACCAGGACAGGACAAAAACAGTCATTGTTTCCACTGGAGAGGTAGTCAGAGGGCAGAGCCGTCCCAAGGCATGATCCAAAGACTTGGGCCAAGATGGCTAGAGGTGCTGATAACACATCTGCAGGAAATGGAATCCTGGGGGTGGTGTGGTAAAGAAAAAAACCCTCCGGTTTTAATAGATCCACTCCTAAGGTTACCCAAAAAGTTCAGACCGAAGCATCGCCCTTCGGTCCCTCCACCCACTCTACAATGACTTCAGAGAAAAGTTGTGGGAACTAAAGCACTCCATCCCAAGAACAAGAAGGACTTCCTTTGAGGTTAAGGTGTGAAATGACAAAGCCTACAGCGTGTAAGGTCATCCCGATGCTAAGGCTTGCTGCCTCTACCTCCAGAGCCACAGCACAGATGGGGGGAAGATGAGTACTTCATCAGGTTCTGAAAATGAATAAATAAGAAAAGCTTCTATTGCATCCTTTTAGTGCTGAATGGCCTGCCATTTAAGGAGAGAGGTTCAGAAATAGGTTTATTTTCCTATTTCTGAAATGCTTAAAAGGCATAATTTGAAAGGGGGGGTACTTCTTTGTAAAATAGCATGAGGTATTAATTTTATTATGGGTAATTACAGAGCAATTTCAAAAATGCTTGTCTTCTTCCTTGTGGGTTTATAATAGCCAGTCTCTAAGAATATTATAATGGATGAGTGTGTGTGTGTGTGTGTCTAATCTAATTTGTCAAATTGTCTAATTTGTCTATTCTAATAGTTACCAGATGGACAACTGGAATAATGAAGAGGTATATATCTACTTTCACACAGTGGCAATGAAGAACTTGAACTAGCCTCAAAGAACGTATGTCCACGTGGACAGTCCTGCTGGAATGTGGCAGTATTATTCTAGACCGGCAGTTCCAACAGAACATTCTGTAATGATGAGAGTGTGATATACCTATACTGTCCAATATAGGAGACATTTGTCACATGCAGTTACTGAGCGCTTGAAACATGGTTAAGGCAAATGAGGACTTTTCATTTTATTTTATTTTAATTAATTAGTCATATTTAATTAAATAGTCATATATGGTTGTCCTGTTTGTCCTGTTTGTCCCATTTGTTTGGGGCAGTTTGCCAAAGGGTCAGAGAATATGCATAATGGAGGCTGATAACAGAAAATAGTACCAAGTACATGAGAAACACATGACAGACAAGGCCAAGAGCAAGCACCATGGCAGCATAAGATACCTCTGGCACCTCAAATCTTCTCAAAAACCTCCTATCAGCGAGGAAAGGGGGTGGATTAGTGAAATGGAGTGATGCAGAATAACTAAATTCAGAACGGAAAGAGTGTAATCCTGACGATACATGGGTGATATCTTCATCTCCATTTCCGTTAGTGAGATGCCCCACTTTGGCGACT
This sequence comes from Ursus arctos, assembly GCF_023065955.2. Lineage (NCBI taxonomy): Eukaryota > Metazoa > Chordata > Mammalia > Carnivora > Ursidae > Ursus > Ursus arctos. The sequence continues at coordinate 30,592,575 of NW_026623067.1, forward strand.
GTCCAAAGGAAACACGAGGTTGGACAGTGGTGGGGGCTGGACTTCCCTATCTTCCATAGGCAGTGACTCAGGAGACAGAGTAATGGGTTGAGGGAGGCCTCAACTTTCTAACCTTTCAGCTCTATGAAGATCTCTTGGGCCCTTCAGGCAAGGTGATGCTTTAGATGGGGCAAAAAATATTAGGAGCCCAGACAATCAGTGAGTCTGATACCCCTCCTCTCTATCCATCCCCAAGGCGTGGAGTGACAATGTAATCTTCCTGCCATGTGCTTTTTCTGTTCCGAAGGCCAATTCTCATAAGCTATCTGATAAGAACATGACATCTCTCTTGTATGCCCTCAGGTCAGAGTTCAGGATGCAAAACTCCCCTCTGGAAAATTCCAAAACCTCTGCTATATCCGGCATACTAGCCAGGGCCCAAATTTCAGTAGCTAGTAGGAGGTGAAATGTGTACTGCTGACCTTGTTCCTGCTTTGGGGATGGTAATAATCAGAAGCTGCTCCAGGGAATATCTCAGAAAACTTATCAAGGTTGGGGCAAGGGAAGAAATAGAGAAGAGACAGATGAGAAGAAAGAAAAGCACAAGAAGAGGTATCTTACATCCTGTCAATCTCTCACCAATGGAAATACACTGAAGGAGCTTCCTGAAACAGTTCCAACCAGTTCTTTCTTTCTGGCTCAAAAGCCTCCAGTACCTTCCTGCAGCCACAAGGTAGAGGCTAAAATCCTACACTTAGCAATCAAGACCCAAGCTCACTGGGGCAGGGCCTACCTACTCTATACCCTGCATGTCTTATTCGTCCCAGAGAAACTGAACCTTTCACTTCTCCCACATACATATGCTGATTTGGGCCCCTACATCATCTTTATATCAGCTACTCCCACCACCTAGTCCACCCTGACCACATCCTTCCTTTTTCCAACCACTTCTTTAAGACCCAGCTAATATTGTTCCCTTCTGGAAGAATTCCCCAACTAACCAATTCGGAAGGAGTTCTCCCTTCTTTTAGCACATCTAGATTTCTTGAGAAATGTCTTCCTTTAATATTTAACTCTTCAAATGGCTAATATCCCTACTAGATGGAGCCCACTGCAGGAATGAGATGTGATTGTATCATCTATGTCCCATAGCACCCAGCACAGAGTGAGGAATTCAGCAGTCACGCAGTGTGCTTTGGTTCATTTCAACAAACATATTCTGAGGACTAATTCTGTGCCAGGAACCATGCTATGTGTTCCAGCCAGAGTTGATACAGATAACCAACAGGTGGCTCTAGTTTATTAGTACATTTACCCTATCTTCAGACAGAGCTAGAAAAGTCCCTAATTCCACTGACTCTCCAAGGCTGGAAGAATTTTCCTTTGATGAAAGTGACTACTCCCTACATCAGACCTGACTCTTCCCTTTATCACAACCTCACTCTCCATACTGCTCTTGAATATTTCACAAACCTGAAAGCATTCAAGCAGGTTAGATACAATCTATGGTAAAATCCACTTCAACTCCTTGTACTAAGCAAACTCAGACCTCTCTCTGTCATGATAAGCAAACAAATAAATTAAAATGTGAGGCAAACAAATTTAGCAGTTCAAAAAAGTGCTCCAACCCGAGGAGTAATTTTTCCAACATAATCTCAAAGGACACTGTGTCAAGAGGAATAACATAATCAGGAAAAAAAAACCCAACAATGCGTGCAGAGAAAAAAAATGTGATTGCAGAACTACACATACTAAATCCCAGTGGAAACAGTGAACAGAAAATTGTATACCACAGAACACAGAGCTAGTGAATTAGTGACAAACTTGAAAGAAATTCTGAGACACTGAAGGAAAAACAGAAAAAGAAGAAAATTAAAAGATCTACAAGGGAACTCCAGACAAGGAAAAGTAAATACAAAGGAAGTTTTAGAAGGAGAAAACTGATAAGATGAAGACCTAACAATCAAAGCAATAACTGAAGAGAACTGCGCTGACACATGCAGGGTCACCAATGCCAAGGATACAGCCGCCAACAGCTCATACAAGGGACCCCCTCTCCTTGAGGGCACAAAGAAATAATCAAGACTAATTCAGTTGTTAGAAAAAGTAAAACAACAGGGGTGCCTGGGTGGCTCAGTTTTTAAGCGTCTGCTTCGGCTCAGGGCGTGATCCCAGAGTCCTGGGATGGAGCCCTGCATCGGGCTCCCTGCTCCACTGGGAGCCTGCTTCTTCCTCTCCCACTCCCCCTGCTTGTGCTCCCTCTCTCGTTGGCTGTCTCTCTCTCTCTGTCAAATAAATAAATAAATAAAATCTTAAAAAAAAAAAAGTATGACAACAGAGTAGAGTGATAGAGTGATAGAATAGCTACTTTAGATTGGGTGGTCAGAAAAAAATTCTCTGATAAACACACTTAATCCTAAATGCAAAGAAGGCATTAGTTGCGAGAAGTCTTCTGGGTAGAATGCCTAGTGCAAAAGCCCCAAGGTAAAAGCATGGCATGGTTAAGGGTAAGAAATAAGGCCAGTATAACGAGAGCACAGTGAGCAAAGCAGAGAGTGGAATGATAGGAGTTTGGAGAGGTAGGCTGGGGGTAGATTATGTAATATAAGGCACGGTAAGACATATAAATACAAGAGAAGCCATGGGAGAGTTTTCTGCTGGAAAATGATCACTTTGGCTGTGGAGTGGTGTATGAATTTAGTCAGGTAAAAGCAGAAACAAGGAGACCAGTTAGGATCCTATTTCAATAGTCTAGGAAAAGGATGACAGTAAACTTCGATTTGAGTTTCTGCAGTGGATATGGGCATAGCAGATGAATTAAAAATAAATAAATGGGCAAAAATACATGAAGAAAAAAATCAGAAGGCACAATAAAAAAGGCTAAATAAAATCAAATTACTATTTTGTTATGATATTCCAAAATAAACACATTTAAAAACATTTCTAGGATGAATAACAGCTTGCAAAATAAGTAAAACAACAAAAAGAAAGAGAATTCAAGAAAAAAATGGTAAAACCATTGTAATGGTTACTTTTAAAATACTTATTTCAAACTTTAACACGTTAAGTAGATAACTAAGAATATAGAGAACCTATTATTAATAATTAATAAACCTGGCTTAGTAGAGATATTAAACACTATATCCCATAAATATTAAATGTAAATTCTGATCAAAAAGTTATAACAACTTTACCGTATTTCTCAAAGTAAAAATTTAATTGCCCATATTCTTCAACTACAATGTTAAAGCAATAGAAAAAAAGATCAAAAGATTAAATAAAAATCTCAACCCCTTCAAATTTTTTAAAAAAGTAACTATCTAAGTAAATGTAAGCCAAAAAGGATATAAAAACCACAAAAAAAGGGAAATATCAACTGTCATGCTACATGTTAAATACATATGAGATGGATTATGAAAAAAAGGCCTTAAAACATGAAGAATAATTCCAGGATGTTGAAATCTGGGAATAGTATTGCTCATACCCTACTAACAATGATGACGACAACAACAACAATAGCTGGATAAACTACCAAACTACAACTTTTCCTGAACCCAATAGAGATTTGAGATCACAGGACAATCAAGAAGCCTTAAGTCTAAGGAAAGACAGGTGCCACCAATGAGAGATGGAACATGAGCAAAGGTTCACCTATGGCAGAGCACAAAAGGAAGAAACACTGGACATCATAGAAGCAGTTAAGAAAAATTCACATAAAAATTTTAAACAAACTACTAAAGGTTTCGAAAGCATGGGCGATGTGACAATATGGGATTCTTGGGAGTCACAGACACAAAGGAAATTCACACCTCTCACATAGTCTTCTCCACAGACATCCACTGGATGCTCACAACAAAGACTGGCCCTCTGGCTTTCTCAGTGATCGGACCTGCGTCTCCATGACAGTCAAACTCTTCCTTGTATCTTTGGTGGGTCTCAGTCAGGAGACAGTACTGTATCCCTCCCACAGTGGTATAACACTTCTAAATATCTGGAGCCAGATCATTTCCTGACCCTTGCCAAAAGCAATGAACTTCGAAGCCTGCCTAAGACTGAGGCTGGACCAGAAAAACAAAGGATTCTCACTGGTCCCATCACTAGGCTAGCAAGCATGAGTACCAAGCAACAGAGGTTATGGCCAAGGAGGAGCAAGAGTACACTGAGAAAAACCCTCTGAGATGCAAGTGTACTGGCAAATCTCAAAGCTGCAGGTGGAGTAGGAGTGTTAAAAAAAAAAAAAAAAAAAAAAAGGTAGGTGCGGCCCACTGCCTGGGTGGCTCAGCCAGTTAAGCTCTTCAGGTCACATCATGACCTCAGGGTCCTGGGATTGAGCCTCGCTCTCCCGCCTCCCCTATCCGGCTCCAGCTCAGTGGGGAGTCTGCTTCTCTTGCTTCTCTCTCTCTCCCTCTGACCTTCTCCCTGCTTATATGCTCTCTCGCTCAAATTAATTAACTTAAAAGAAACCCTCTAGAAACTCAGCCCCTATCTTAAGCAAAATGTTCTGAAGCTGAAGGTACACTAAAAGCAAACATAAGAACAAAAAAAGATCTAAAACCTAGGTTCACAAACTAAACTCATTCAACACCCCGTATTAATAGCTTAGAAGAACTGTGCACACTTCCAGAAAAATATCATATTTACATCATAATTTTACATACACATGATTACTGCATACACTTGAGGTAAGTATGCAAGAAAAACTACAAGACAGGGGCACCTGGGTGGCTCAGTCAGTTGGGCATCTGCCTTCAGCTTGGGTCATGATCCTGGGGTCCTGGGACTGAGCCCCACGTTGGGCTTGCCACTTAGTGGGAGTCGGCTTCTCCCTCTGACTGTACCCCCTGCTCCCCCTGCTCATGCATGCTCTCTCTCTCTCTCAAAAGAACAACAACAACAAAAAAAAACAAAAACAAAACTACAAGACAGATTAAAAAAAACAAGAATTAAAGTGTTAAGAGACAAAGCAATTACCTGAAACACAATCCGGGAAAACCCAGATACTGGAATGATCTGACAGGAAACTTAATATATCTGTGATAAATAAGTTAAAGTCTGAGTGAAAAAAAATGAATAACATGTATGAACAGATGGGGAATTTCAGCAGAAATATGGAAATTATAAAAACTAATTAAATGGAAATTCTGGAAATAAAAAATGTAGTAAGAGAGCTGAAGAATGCCTATGAAAGGCTCAATTCAGACTCAACACAGCCAAGGAAAGGATTAGAGAACTTGAAGATAGGACAACACAAATTATGCAAACTGAAACACAAAGAGAAAAAAAATGCATTAAAAAACCGTCAAACAGGAGATAATGCCAAGCGAAATAAGTCAAGCAGAGAAAGACAATTATCTTATCATATGGTTTCACTCATTTATGGAACATAAGAAGTAGGAAGATTGGTAGGGGGACTATAGAACTGTATGGGGACTAACATAATATAATAAAAAATATTATTAAAAAATAAAAAAATAAAAAAACCTCAAACAAATAAACAAACAAACAAACAAACAAACAGAAACCAGAGCAAAGTATCCAGGAGCAGTGAGACAATATTAAATGGTATACCATATGTGTAATTAGGGTTCCAAAAGAAGGAAACACAGTTGAAGAAAAAGAAGAATTTAGAGTCTTAGTATATTAATCATTGTTGTTTTAAATTTATCGTCATAAGCCCAGCATCCCTGCCATATCTAGTTCTGATGCTTGCTCTGTTTCTTCGAACTGTGGGGTTTTTTGGTTTTGCTCCTCTTAGTATGGTTTACAGTCTCTTGTTGAAAGGAAGACATGATGCACTCAGTAAAACAAACTGTGGTGAGCAGATCTTAGTAAGTAGTCGTAAGGTATGGAGAGAGTAGAAGTGTTTTTAGAGTCCCACGATTAGGTCTCAGTCTTGTAATAAGCCTGTGCCCATGGACTGTCAACTTCACTGATATTTCTCAAGTTTTCCCCCATTTAGTGGGGAGAGGATGGCTAAAGGGGACTGGCGTTGATATTTCCCTTCCCCACACGGAAGGCGAGAATGAACCAGATTTGGGTAATTTCCCTCCCTCAGGATGATTAGGCTCTGATAAAACCCCAGCAGATTATGCTCTAATAAAATAATTTCTCCTGGGGGCAGGCCTTGTTAAGAATAGAATGCACTGGCATAATTCAAAATGGTTTCTTTTCTCTACCCCTGTTGGAAGCATGAGAAGATTTTTCTGTGATTTTCACTGTGAGAACCTGGTAGATTTTATGGGGCAAAACTCAAAAAAGCATTAGAGTCTTCTAATAACTGGGATCCCCTTGGAGTTTTGATTTCTTAAGCCTGTCCACATTGAACCTCTAGCAGTTTGTTAATCACAGTTTAGGGCTTTCCCATCCCAGCACTCATTCCCATGGAGGCTGGTTTCTGCTCCAATAAGTTGTGATTCTATCTACCTACATGTCTCCAATTTATGGGACAGAGGTTTGTCCTGTGACCTCACTTCTCAGATGAATCTAAAAGAGTTCCTGATTTTTCAGTTTGTTCAGCTTTTTTACTTGTTGCTAGGATGGAATTGCAACTTCTAAGTTCCTTACATGATGGACCAGAAACCAGAAGTGTGAACTATCTTTTCAGATAAATAAAAGCTGATCATTAACTACCCACAGATCTGCCCAACAGAAACTTGGATCTACACAAAGAAATAAAGGTGTCTAGGAAAGGATAAATGAAGACAAATATAAAATATGTTTTTCACATTTTAATCACCTAAAAGATAACTGACTGTCCAAAGCAAAAATAGTAGCAAAGTATTATGGAATGATAGCCTATGATAAAGAAAATTCACGACAACTATAACACAAAATTAGGAGGCAGAAATTGGGGGTATTATTACTACTTTTTTTTTTTAAGGTTTTATTTATTTGACACACAGAGAGAGAAAGAACAAACAGGGGAAGCGGCAGAGGGAGAGGTAGAAGCAGGCTCTCTGCTGAGCAGGGAGCCTGATGCGGGGCTCAATTCCAGGACCCTGGGATCATGACTTGAGACAAAAGCAGATGCTTAACCGACTGAGCCACCCTGGCGCCCCACAAAGTTGTTAACCTATACATGAAAGAGTATAATATTACTGGAAAGATGACTGTGATTAATAAAAGACTATACTATAAACTCTAGGACAACCATTAAAATTTGTTTGAAAGAGGTACAAATAATGCCAATAATGGAGATAAAATAGAATCATAAAAAATAATCCAAAATCAGGCAGAAAAAAAGGAACAAAAACCAGACAGAACAAATAGGAATCAACTAGAAAAATGATAGCTTTTAATCCAATTATATCATAATCATATTAAATATAAATGGTCTAAACACACAAAATAAATGACAGAGATTATCAAACTGGGTGAAAAAGCAAGACAAGTATATGCTATACACAAGAAACTCACTTTAAATGTAATGATAGGTTAAAAGTAAAATGATGTCAAAAGAATTAAAGACAAGCCACAGACTGGGAAAAAACCTTTGCAAAATACATGTCTGATAAAAGACTGTTATCCAAAATATACAAACAGCTCTTAAAACTCAAAAATAAGAAAACAAGCCAATGAAAACATGGGCAAATTATCTGGATACCTCATCAAAGACAGAAGTTAAGTACATCAAAAGATGCTCAACATCACATGCCATAAAGGAATTACACATTAAAACAATGAGATACTACTAAACACCTATTAGAATGCTGAGAAACCAAAATACCAACAACACCAAATGCACAGTGGGAGCATGGAACAAAGGAATTCACATTCATCGCTGGTGGGAGTGAAAAGGGGCAGTCACTCTGGAAGATAGTTTGGCAGTTCCTTACAAAGTTTCTTACATAGTTTTACCATATGATCCAGAATTGTGTTCCTTGGCATTTACCCAAATGAGCTGAAAACTTATGTCCACACAAAGACATCTGCACACAGATGTTTATAGCAGTTTTACTCATAACTGCCAAAACCTGGAAGCACCCAAGATGTCCTTCAGTAGGTGAAGGTATAAACAACCAATGTACTTCCATATATTATTATTTATCAATTTAAATAAATTATCTATCAAGACATGAAAAGACAGAGAAGAATCTTAAATGTATGTTGCTATAGGAAAGAGGCCAACCTGAAAAGGCTACATAATGTATGACTCCAACTACATGACATTCTGGAAAAGGCAAAACTATGGAGACAGTAAAAAGATCAATGGTGGCCAAGAGTTCAAGGAGAGAGGACAAATGAAAGGATAGGTGAGGTACAAGGCATTTTTAGGGCTGTGAAACTATCAGTATGATACAGCATAGGTGGATACATGTCATTATATATTTGCCAAAATCCAAAGAACTGTGTAAGACAAAGAGCAAACTCTATTGTAAACTATGGGTATTAGTTAATAATAATATAATCAATATTTTCTCATGAACTATAACAAATATACCACATTAATGCAAGATGTTACTAATAGTAGAAATTGTATAGAAGTAGGAAAAAAGGAAAATGGGAAAACTGTACTTTCTTTTTTTTAGGTTTTATTTATTTAAGTATCTCCATACCCCATATGAAGCTTGAACTCACAATCTTGAGATCAAGAGTTGCATGCTCTTCCAAATGAATAAGCCAGGTGACCCAAAACTCTGTGCTTTCTACTCAGTTTTTCTTTAAATCTAAAAAATTAAGTCTATTAATTTAAAAGTAAAATAATGGATTTTGAATCCATCAAAATCCTAGAGGAGAACATAGGCAGCAACCTCTACGACATCGGCCACAGCAACCTTTTTCATTACACATCTTCAAAGGCAAGAGAAACAAAAGATAAAATGAACTTGTGGGACTTCATCAAGATAAAAAGCTTCTGCACAGCCAAGGAAACAGTCAAAAAAACTAAGAGGCAGCCCATGGAATGGGAGAAGATATTTGCAAATGATACTACAGATAAAAGACTGGTATCCAAGATCTACAAAGAACTTCTCAAACTCAATATACGAGAAACAAATAAATCATAAAATGGGCAGAAGATATGAACAGACACTTTTCCAATGATGACATACAAATGGCCAACAGACCCATGAAAAAATGTTCAAAATCATTAGCCATCAGGGAAATTCAAATCAAAACCACATTGAGATACCACATTATGCCAGTTAGAATGGCAAAAATTGACAAGGCAAGAAACAACAATTGTTGGAGAGGATGTGGAGAAAGGGGATCCCTCCTACATTGTTGGTGGGAATGCAAGTTGGTACAGCCACTTTGGAAAAGTGTGGAGGTCCCTTAAAAAGTTAAAAATTGAGCTACCCTATGATCCAGCCATTGCACTACTGGGTATTTACCGCAAAGATACAGACATAGTGAAGAGAAGGGCCATATGCACCCCAATGTTCATAGCAGCACTGTCCACAATAGCTAAATTGTGGAAGGAGCCGAGATGCCCTTCAACAGATGACTGGATTAAGAAGATGTGGTCCATATATACAATGGAATATTACTCAGCCATCAGAAAGAACAATTTCTCAACATTTGCTGCAACATGGACGGGACTGGAGGAGATAATGCTAAGTGAAATAAGTCAAGCAGAGAAAGACAATTATATGGTTTCTCTCATCTATGGAACATAAGAACTAGGAAGATCGGTAGGAGAAGAAAGGGATAAAGAAAGGGGGGTAATCAGAAGGGGGAATGAAGCATGAGAGACTATGGACTCTGAGAAACAAACTGAGGGCAACAGAGGTGAGGGGGGTGGGGGAATGGGATAGGCTTGTGATGAGTAGTAAGGAGGGCACGTATTGCATGGTGCACTGGGTGTTATACGCAACTAATGAATCACCGAACTTTACATCAAAAACCAGGGATGTACACTGTATGGTGACTAACATAATAAAATAAAAAATATTATTATAAGAAAAAAAAATGAAACACAATTTTTACGATTAAAAAATAAATAAAATAAAAGTAAAACAATGGGAAATTATATATAATTAAAAACACAAATCAAAAGATAGTTGGAGTGGCCATATTAATATCAAACAAAATAGACTTCAGAACAAGAAATATTACCAGGTATAAGAAAGACATGACAAAAAAGGGGTAAATTAACCAAGAGGACATAACCATCCTAATTGTGTACATACCTAACAAAGAGTTTCAAAACACATGAAGCAAGAACTAACAGAACTGAGTAGAATTCACAGATCCACAATTATAGTTAGATTTCAACCCTCTTCAGCAAGAGATAGAACAAACAGAAAATAAGTAAGGATATAGAAAACTTAAACAATACCAACCAACTTGACATTTACAGTTTGCTCAACCCAACAACAAAACATACATTTTTTCCAAGTGCACATGAAACATTTACCAGTTATGTCCTATTCTTTGCCATAAAACAATCCTCAACAAACTTAAAACCAAAATCATGCAAAGTATATTCTCTGACATCAGAATAAAATTAGAAGTAAAAAACAGAAAGATTATCTGGAAAATCCCCAAACATTTGGCAATTAAGCAACATGGTTCTAAATAACTCATGAGTCACAGTGGAAGTCATAAAGGAAATCAGAAAATATTTTGAATTGTATTTAAATGAAAAGATACATCAAATGTATGTGATGACCTTGACCAAGTGATCAAAGTTTCCATCACCAGTAATAATTCACATTGATATCATGTTCATCTAAAGTGATGCAAGAAGGGCACATTCTTCTCCAAAACCCATACCTTTATTCTAATCATAAGAAAACATCAGACAAACCTAAGTTAAAGGCCCTTCTATAAAATATCTGATTATTACTCTTTAAAATTATTAATAGCATAGAAAACAAGAAAGGAATAAATGAATGAGACACGATGACTAAATGTACTGTGGTATCCTGGATTGGGTCTTCGAACAGAAAAAGACATTAGTAGAAAAGGTAAAATCTGAATAAAATCTTAATCTTATGGTAATAGCAATGTATCACTATTAATTTCTTAGTTTTGAAAAATATGGTTATGTAAAGTTGTTAGTATTAGGGGAAACTGGGTGAAATATATATGGGAACTCTGTCCTATCTTTGCAACTGTTTTATAAATCTAAACTTATCCCAATATAAAAAATTTTATTAAAAATTTGTGCATGATACAACCAAAACAGGGCTTAATGGAAATTTATATCATAAAATGCTTATATTAGAATAGAAGAAACATTTACAGTCACTATGCTAACCTTCTACCCTTAAGAGTATAGAAAAAGAAGAGAAAATTAAATGCAAAGCAAGCAAAAGAAGGAAAGTATTGGTAAGGGTAGAAATCAATGGAACTAGGGGCGCCTGGGTGGCTCAGTTGTTAAGTGCCTGCCTTTGGCTCAGGGCGTGATCCCAGAGTCCTGGAATCAAGCCCCACATTGGGCTCCTCCACTGGGAGCCTGCTTCTTCCTCTCCCACTCCCCCTGCTTGTGTTCCCTCTCTTGCTAGCTCTCTCTCTCTCTCTCTCTGTCAAATAAATAAATAAAATCTTTAAAAAAAAAAGAAATCAATGGAACTAGAAACAGAGAAACAACAGAGAAAATCCATGAAACCAAAAGTTAATTCATGGAAAAGATCAATAAAACACAAATTTCTAGTCAGAATATTTTTAAGAAAGACACAAACTACCCATATCAAGGATGAAAGAAGGGCTATCATTTCAGACCACTGTGGCATTAATAAATTCAACTTAGAGAAAATGAAAAAATTCTTTGGAAGACACAAACTACCAAAAACTCATTCAAGAAGAACTAAATAGAAGACCATTCAAAACGGGGCACCTGGGTGACTCAGTTGGGTAAGCATCTGCCTTCAACTCAGGTCATGATACCAGGGTCCTGGGATTGAGCTCCACATCTGGCTCCCTGCTCAGTGGGGAGCCTGCTTCTACCTCTCCCTCTGCCACTCACCCTGCTTGTGCTTTCTCACTGTCAAATAAATTAATAAAATCTTAAAAAAAAAAAGACTATTCAAAACAAGATAAACCACTCTTTTCTTGAAAGGGGGCCTTCACATTAAACACAACTTAAAAAACAGGGACTGAGAGAGCATTATATTAAATAACTCTTCCTTTAATAATTGCTTGGCCACAGAACTAAATCTGTAAACAGCATGTAATCTTTTTTTCCTATGGTAATGTAAAAAATAAGTTCAATCTCAAAAAGAAATTTTTCACTGTTCTAAATTACAGGATTTTAAACATTTTTTTTCTATATAACACAGCATCACTCAAAATTTCATTTAAACGCAATTAAGACCTGCTTTAGGATGAAAAAAAGTCCTTAACTTAGTGGGAACAGTGTGTCTCAGCCTGTACCCAAATATTTTCCCCTGTCATGTTTCTCAAAAAGCATGTCATAGATGGTTTTATACAGGTGGTATCAATGCTGTTTAAAATCGTGGAAGACTGAGTTGGGCCTGCTAATACTGGGGGAGAAGAAACTTGAAGGCAAGGATGGTTTAACCCCCAACATTGCTAAGTATTAGATAAGAGATGACAGTCAGAGGAGTTTAGTTCTTCTCAGTCACCAAAGTCACAGAACCAGTGGATCAGGGCCCTGCTACCTTAATTTCTCTTTGACCAAAGGTCTCAACATCATAAACTTTTCACTACTTGAAAAGCTTGTTGAAGCAGTTGATGAAAACTTCAAAGAAGAAACACAGAACATCCCTAAATACAGCAATGTCTTGTTTATATCCGATGAACTTAGGTTTCCAAAGAGGTGAGGGGAGAGAAGAAGAAATAATTAACCAGAATAATCCTACACTAATCAAAGTGTATTCCAACAAAGAAAACTCTGGGCACAAATGGCTTCACTGTGGAGTCTACCAAACATTTAAGGGAGAAATACTAGCAATTCTAAACAAACTCTTCTGCAAAATGGAAGAGAAACACTTTCCAACAAATTTTATGAAGTCAGCATTACCCTAATAACACAATTTAAAAATTATATGAAAAAAAACTACAGACCAACGTTCTCCATGAACATGGATATAAAAATCTATAACAAAATATTAGCATATCAAATCCATCAATATGTCAAATGGATAACATCATGACTAAGCGGGGTTTATCCCAGGAATGAAAGGTGAGTTCAATATTTAAAACTCAATTAATGTAATTCCTAACATTAACAGACTAAAGAAAAATCCCATTTGATTGATTGTATCAGTATTTTAAAAAACAGCATTTGACAAAATTCCACTTCCATTCACAATAACTACAGTGAACTAGGAAGAGAAAGGAATATTCATAATCTGACAAAAGTGATCTGCATAAAACCTTTAACTTATATATTACACCTAAATGGTGAAAAACTGAATGTTTCTCCTCAAGACTGAAAATGAGACAAAGAGATTTGCCCTCACCACTTCTATTCACCATGATACTGTAGGTCCTAGCCTGGGTAGTAGAGTAAGAAAATTAAATAAAAGACCTAAAGATTGGAAACAATAAATAAAAGAAATTGTGTCTATTTGCAGATGTGCTAGTCTACATGTAAAATTCTGAAGAATTTATAACAAAGCTACTAGGATGAACTAATAGTTAAGCTAGGTCACAGGACGAAAAGTCAAAATACAAAAAATCAATTGTATTTCTTTTTACTACCAATGACCAAGTAAAATTTAAATTAAAAAAAGTACCACTTACAACAGCACAAAAACATGAAATATTTAGGCATAAATGTAACAAAATATGTGAAGGTTCTGTATGCTAACAACTATAACAACAACAAAAATCTGATAATATCGATCAAAGAAGACCTAAATAATGGAGTCAGTGTTCATGGAATTTAAGGCTCAATATTGCTAAGATGTTCATTCTCTCTCAATTAATTTATAGATTCAATATAATCCCAATCAAAGTCCAAGCACACACAAAAATTAGCTGTATTTCTATACACTAGCAATGAAAATCTGAGAAGGAAATTAAGAAAACAATTTCATTTAAAGTAGCATCAAGAGAATAAAATACTGAGATAAATTTAGTCAATGAGGTGCAAGACTTATGCACTAAAAACTATAAAACATTGTTCAAAGAAACTAAAGACTTGGGCGCCTGGTTGGCTCAATCAGAAAAGCATGTGACTCTTGATTTGGGGTCATGAGTTTGGGCCCCACAACTGGTGCAGACTTTACTAAAAAAATTTTTAAAAAAAGAAATTAAAAACTTAAATAAGGTAAAAGATACCTCATATTCATGGACTATAAGACAATATTGTTAACATAGCAATACACCCCAAAGATAGCAAAAGATTGAGTGCAATCCCAATCAAAATGCTAATGGCTTGTTTTGTATCAATGGAACAGCTAATCCTAAAATTCATATAGTATTGCAAGGAAACACAAATAGCCAAAACAATATTCAGAGAATTGGAGGACTCACATTTATCAGTTTTAAAACTTACTATAAAGCTACAGTTATTAAGGTACTGTAGTATTGGCATACGACAGACATATAGATCAATAAAATAGAACTGACAGCCCCAAAATGAATCTATACATTTATGGTGAATTGATTTTTTTACAAGAGTGTCAAGATCATTCAATACAGAAAGGATAATCCCTTCAATAAATGGTGCTGAGATGACTAGATATCCACATGCAAACAAATAAAGATGAACCCTTACCTTACAAAATTAACTGAGGATGGATCAAAGACCTAAATATAAGAGCTAAAACCATAAAACTCTTAGAAGGAAACATTGAGGTAAGTCCTCATGACTTTGGATTTAGCAACGGCTTCTGAAATATGATAACTAATATACTAACAACCAAAGAAAAAAGCAGATAAACTGGATTTCATTAAAATTTAAAAATATTTGTGCTTCAAAGGACACCACCAAGAAAGAAAAAGACAACCCACAGAATGTGAGAAAGCAAAGAAAATACTGGGTCTAGTACCCAGAATATATAAGTAACTCTTACAAGTCAATGATAACAAAAAATATATACCCAAAATAACAAAAGACAAACAACGCAATTTAATATTAGGCAAAGGACCTGAACAAACAATTCTCTAAAGAAGATATACCAATAGCCAATAAACACATGACAAGATGCTCAACATCACTATCCATTACTGAAACACCACTCAGAACCACAATGAGATATAATTTCACAGCCACCAGAAAGGCTGTAATTTTGTTGAAAAAGGAAAATAGCAAATGTTGGTAAGAATGTGGAGAAATTAGAGGTAAAATGGGCAGCAACTGTGAAAACTACTTTGGTGTTCCTCAATAAGTGAAATATAGAATTATTACATGACTTGGTAATTCTACTCCTTGGTATACAATCAAAGAACTGAAAACAGAAGTTTTTTGTTGTTGGTTTTTTTTTTTTTTTAGATTTTATTTTTATTTATTTGAGAGAGAGAGACAGAGACAGAGAGCGAGAAAGAGGCAGAGGGAGAGGGAGAAGCAGACTCTCTGCTATGCAGGAAGCCCCATGTGGGACTCTATCTCAGGACCCTGGGATCATGACCTGAGCAGAAGGCACGTGCTTAACCAACTGAGCCACCCAGGCACCCCTGAAAACAGGTGTTTAAACAAAAAACTTGTACCTGAAGGTTTGTAACAGCACTATTTATAATAACCAAAAAATATGAACAATCCAGATGTCCATCAACTCATGATTAGAAAAATAAAAGGTGACATATACATATGTATTTGTTTCCTAGGGCTACCATACCAATTATCAGAAACTGGGTAGCTTAAACAAGAGAAATTTATTCTCTCACAATACAGAAGGCAGAAGTCTAAATTCAAGTCATCAGCAAAACTACACTCCCTCCAAAGTCGCCAGGGGGGAATCCTTCCTTGACTCTTCCAGCTTCTACTGGCTCCAGGCATTCCTTGACTAGTTTGGCTGCTTCGTTCCCATCTCTGGCTCTGTCTTCACATGGCCTTCTCCTTCTCTCTGTTTTTCTCCTCTTGTGTCTCTTAAAAGGACACCTGTCATTGGATTTAGCACCCAACAGACAATCTAGGATGTTCTCATCTTGAGACGCTTACTTTATCTATGATAAGCCTTTTTCCAAAAAATGTCATGCTCACAGATTCTGGGGGTTAAGATGCCATATATCTTTGGGGGGGCACTATTCAACCCATTATATCATGCAATGAATTATTATTCAGCCACAAAAAGAAATGAAGTGGTGATACATCCCACAACATGGACAATGTTTTAAAAATTTATTATGTTGTTAGTCACCATACAGTACATCCCTAGTTTTTGATGTAAAGTTCCATTATTCATTACTTGCGTATAACACCCAGTGCACCATGCAATACGTGCCGTCCTTAATACCCACCACCGGCCTATCCCAATCCCCCACCACTCTCCACTCCAAAGCCCTCTGTTTGCTTCCCATAGTCCATAGTCTCTCATGGTTCATTCCCCCTTCTGTTTACCCCCTCTTTCTTCTTCCCTTTCTTCTCCTACTGATCTTCCTACTTCTTATGTTCCATAAATGGGTGAAACCATATGACAATTGTCTTTCTCTGCTTCAGTTACTTCACTTAGCATTATCTCCTCCAGTGCCGTCCATGTTGCTGCAAATGTTGTGAAATCGTTCTTTCTGATGGCTGAGTAATATTCCATTGTATATATGGACCACATCTTCTTAATCCAATCATCTGTTGAAGGCCATCTCGGCTCCTTCCACAATTTAGCTATTATTGACAATGCTGCTATGAACATTGGGGTGCATATGGCCCTTCTCTTCACTATGTCTGTATCTTTGCAGTAAATACCCAGTAGTGCAATGGCTGGATCATAGGGTAGCTCAATTTTTAACTTTTTAAGGGACCTCCACACTATTTTCCAAAGTGGCTGTATCAACTTGCATTCCCACCAACAGTGTAAGAGGGTTCCCCTTTCTCTATATCCTCTCCAACATTTGTTGCTTCCTGCCTTGTCAATTTTTGCCATTCTAACTGGCTTAAGGTGGTATCTCAGTGTGGTTTTGATTTGAATTTCCCTGATGGCTAATGATTTTGAACAGTTTTTCATGGGTCTGTTAGCCATTTGTATGTCTTCATTGGAAAAGTGTCTGTTCATTTCTTCTGCCCATTTTATGATTTGTTTATTTGTTTCTCGCGTATTGAGTTTGAGAAGTTCTTTGTAGATCTTGGATACCAGTCTTTTATCTGTAGTATCATTTGCAAATATCTCCTCCCATTCCATGGGCTGCCTCTTAGTTTTTTTGACTGTTTCCTTGGCTGTGCAGAAGCTTTTTATCTTGACGAAGTCCCACAAGTTCATTTAATCTTTTGTTTCTCCTGCCTTTGGAGATGTGTCATGAAAAAGGTTGCTTTGGCTGATGTCGTAGAGGTTGCTGCCTATGTTCTACTCTAGGATTTTGATGGATTCCTGTCTCACATCAAGGTCTTTCATCCATTTGGAGTTTATCTTTGTGTATGGTGTGAGAGAGTGGTCAAGTTTCATTCTTTTGCATGTAGCTGTCCAATTTTCCCAGCACCATTTATTGAAGAGACTGTCTTTTTCCCACCGGATGTTTTTTCCTGCTTTATCAAAGATTACTTGCCCAAAGAGCCGAGGGTCCATTTCTGGGTTCTCTATTCTGTTCCATTGGTCTGTGTGTCTGTTTTTGTGCCAGTACCATGCTGTCTTTGTGATCACAGCTTTGTAATACAGCTCGAAATCCGGCATTGTGATGCCCCCAGCTTTGTTTTTCCTTTTCAACAGTTCCTTGGCGATTCGGGGCCTTCTCTGGTTCCATACAAATTTAAAGACTATTTGTTCCAGCTCTTTGAAAAATGTCATTGGTATTTTGATCGGGATGGCATTGAAAGTGTAGATTGCTCTGGGTAGCACGGACATTTTAACTATGTTAATTCTTCATATTCATGAGCATGGAATATTTTTCCATCTTTTTTTGTCTTCCTCAATGTCTTTCAAGAGTGATTTATACTTTCTAGAATATAGGTCCTTTACGTCTCTGGTTAAGTTAACTCCAAGGTAACGTATGGTTTTTGGTGCTACTGTAAATGGGATGGATTCCCTAATTTCTCTTTCTTCGGTCTCATTATTCGTGTATAGAAATACAACTGATTTCTGAGCACTGATTTTGTATCCCGCCACATTACTGAATTTCTCTATAACTTCTAATAGTTTGGGAGTGGATTCTTTTGGGTTTTCCATATAGAGTATCATGTCATCTGCGAAGAGAGACATTTTGACTTCTTCTCTGCTGATTTGGATACCTTTTATCCCTTTTTGTTGTCTGATTGCTGTTGCAAGGACTTCTAGTACTATACTGAATAATAGTGGCGAGAGTGGGCATCCTTGTTGTGTTCCTGATCTTAAGGGAAAGGCTTCCAGCTTTTCCCCATTGAGAATGATATTTGCTGTAGGCTTTTCATAGACGGTTTTTATGAGACTGAGGAATGTACCCTCTATCCCTACACTCTGAAGTGTTTTAATCAGGAAAGGATGCTGTATTTTGTCAAATGCTTTTCTGCATCATTTGAGAGGATCATATGGTTCATGAGTCTTTTCTTGTTGATATGATATATCACGCTGATCAATTTGCGAATGTTGAACCACGCTTGCATCCCAGGGATGAATCCCACTTGGTCATTATGGATAAACCTTTTAATGTACTATTGGATTCTATTAGCCAGGATCTTGTTGAGGATTTTACGTCTATATTCATTAGGGAATCGGTCTGTAATTCTCCTTTTTGATGGGGTCTTTGCCTGGTTTGGGGATCAAGGTAACATTGGCCTCATAGAATGAGTTTGGAGGCTTTCCTTCTATTTCTATTTTTTGAAATAGCTTTAGAATAGGTATTATCTCTTCTTTGAATGTTTGGTAGAATTCCCCAGGAAAACCATCCGGGCCTGGAGTTTTGTTATTTGGAAGGTTGTTTATCACTGACTCAATCTCTTCATAATTAATTGGCCTGTTTAAAAAATCAATTTCTTCCTGTTTCAGTCTTGGCAGTTTATAGGTTTCCAGGAAGGATTCCATCTCTTCTAGATTGCTTAATTTATTGGCATAAAGCTGTTGATAAAAGTTTCTAGTAATCCTTCCAATTCCATTGGTGTTGGTTGTGACCTCTCCTTTTTCATTCATAATTTTATTAATTTGGGTCCTTTCGCTATTCTTTTGGATAAGTCTTGCCAGTGGTCTGTCAATTTTATTGATTCTCTCAAAGAACCAGCTTCTAGTTCTGTTTATCTGCTCTACTGTACTCCTGGTATCTAATTCATTGATTTCTGCTCTAATCTTGGGCAACTGCTTCCTCGTGCGTGGATTAGGCCTGTCCCTCTGTTGCTGTTCCAGCTTCTTGAGGTGAGAATATAAAAACTGCATTTTAGATTTTTCTATTCTTTTGAGTGAGCTTTGGATGGCTGGTATTTCCCCCTTAGGACTGCCTTTGCAGTGTCCCATAGGTTTTGGACCATTGTTTTTTCATTCTCGTTGGTCTACATAAATTGTTTAAATTGATTTTTGATTTCCTGGTTTATCGAGTCATTCCTGAGCAGGACGGTTCTTAGTCTCCAAGTGTTTGAGTTTCTTCCAAATTTTTCCTTGTGGTTGAGTTCCAATTTCAAAGCATTGTGGTCTGAGAATATGCAGGGAATAATTTCAGTCTTTTGGTATCAGTTGAGACCTGTTTTGTGACCCAGAACATGGTCTACTCTTGAAAATGTTCCATGGGCATTAGAATAGAATGAGTATTCTTTGGTTCTGGGGTGTAGTGTTCCATATATATCTATGAGGTCCAACTTGTCGAGTATGGCATTCAAAGCTCTTGTTTCTTTGCTGATTTCTTGCTTAGGTGATCTGACTATTGCTGATAGTGGAGTGCTGAGGTCTCCTACTATTAGTGTATTTTTATCTATATGTCTCTTTATTGTGGTTAAGAGTTGGCTTGTGTATCTTGCTGCTCCCCTGGTGGGGACATATATATTTATAATTGTCATATCCACTTGATGGATACACCATTTAAGAATAATATAGTCCCCTTCTGTGTCTCTAACTATAGTCTTTAGTTTAAAATCCAATCTGTCTGATATGAGAATTGCTACCCCAGCTTTCTTTTGAGGTCCACTGGCGTGAAAGATAGTATTCCATCCCTTTACTTTCATTCTGAATGTATCTTTAGGTTCAAAATGAGTCTCTTGTAGATAGCAAATGGATGGGTCATGTCTTTTTATCCAATCTGCAACGCTGTGGCGTTATGGAAGCATTTAGGCCATTTACATTGAGACTGATTTTTGAGAGATATGATTTTAATGATGCCATGTTGCCTGTAGTCTTTGTTTCTATAGATTGTGACTTTCTGTTCTGTATCACTCTTGGGGCCTTTTTACTTTTATAGAACCCCCCTTAATATCTCCTCTAGGGCTGGTTTCGTGGTTATGAAATTGGTCAATGACTGATGATTCCGGAAGGTCTTTATCTCTCCATCAATTCTGAATGACAGCCTTGCTGGATAAAGGATCCTTGGCTGCATGTTTTTCTCTGAAAGAGCTTTAAACATGCCCCCCCAACCCTTTTCTCATTCCAGGTCTGTGTAGACAGGTCTGATGTAATTCTGATACCTTTGCCTTGGTACGTGAGAAATTTATTTGCCGTGGCCGCTTTCAATACTATATCCTTGGATCTAATATTTGCGAAATGCACTATGACATGACGTGGTGTAGGTTTGTCATGGTTGAGCTTGGGAGGGGTCCTTTCTGCGTGTTGGACACGAATGTTTCCCTTGCTAGATTAGGGAAGTTTTCAGCTACAATTTGTTCAAATATCTCTTCTAGACCTCTGTTTTTCTTCACCCCCTCGGGGATGCCGATGATTCTGACATTGGAACGTTTCATTGAGTCAGTAATCTCCCGTAACCTACATTCCTGAGCATGGATTTTTTTGAGTCCAGATTCTATTTTAGCTTTTTCTTCTACTAACCCATCCTCCAATTCGCTTATAAGTTCTTCTGCCTCATTCACCCTGGCCGTCAGAGCATCTAGTTTTAACTGCATTTGATTCATAGAATTTTTAATTTCTGCCAGATTCACTCTCATTTCCGCCCTTAGAGATTCTATATTCTCATTAACATTTTCGTTAATACTTTTTTCAAGTCTACACATCATCTTGACCATTGTTACTCTGAACTCCATTTCTGATAATTTGGTTATATCCATATCCATTAGTTCTGTGGCAGAGGCCACAGACTCATTGTCTTTTCTTTGCTGGGGGGGATTTCTCCTTCTCGTCATTCTGATGAGGAGAGGTTGTGGGGTTGTCCAGAGCCCAAATTATTGACCAGGACCCAGGCAGTGTGCACTTGTTTTATAGGGATCTTAGGGATGTGGGCTTCTTGATTTTTCAGCCTGCCTTCTGGGCGAGGGGCCTGCCGTGCTGATACTCAGGCAACGCTGTTTGGGTAGAGTCTCCGTGTCCCCTGCTAGGGGGGATGGGGATGGGCACACTGTGTGCCGATATTTCCAGGCTTTTGTTCTCTGGCAGGTTTCCCTGGCGGTTTGCTGTGCCTCTTCTGAGAGTCAGAGCAGCATTGGCTGAATCTCAGCCTCTGTCTCAGAACAGAGGGACCCCGGACCATTCTCCACTGGGGTTCTGGCCACTTTAACTCTGTTTCTGTTGGTGCTGCTCAACCCTGCAGCGTCCTGGGATGTACGCCCCACACCCGGCGTCCCAGCCCTCACTTCCAGGGCCGTCGCATCTCTGTCCTTTGTGTTTCTAACACCGCCAGCCACCAGCCGCCCCTGCGCGCTCCCTGAGCTCCAGGTCTCAGTCTGGTTCCAGTGAGCACACCGGAGCTCCCTTTCAGTCTGGTCGCGCGCGTTCCCCGGCTCACGGTCTCAGTTTGCTCTCTCGCCGGTGCCGGTCCGCAAGTCTGCCTGCTCCCCCGTGCAGGTGGCTACCGCTTCCCAGCGCCTGAACGCGGCGGCTCCCTCCCCCTTCCGTTTATCTTCCGATATCTGTGCACGGTTTCACAGCTCCCCGCTTCGTACCTCAATACTCAGTGCTGGAGATGATCATTTGTAGAGATCGAGATGTATCTTCCTGCGTCTCAGGCTGATTCCATGGATGTTCAGGCTGGTCTGGTACCTATCCAACTCGACTCAGGGGACTGGCTGAAAAAGGGGTTCCCTACTCCTCCGCCATCTTAACTCTTCTCCTATACTGACATTTCTTGTATAACTTTTTTTTTTCCCGAAGGCAGCAACTGCCTCATTTTCTTTTTTATTTGCTTAATTTTCTGTAAACCTATCATTACTATCCCTAAAACTCTCTATGAGGATATAAATTCATCTCTTTGCAATCACTTCCTGTCACATCCTGGTTCAAGCCTCTCTGTGGCTCAACACAGTTGCTTCCAGAATAAAGCTCCAGCTTCAGCCTCTGCAGTTTGGTCCCAGCCTTGAGCCTTACCTCCTAGCCCCTGGGCCATGGGTCTTCCCCTATCCAGCGACAAAAGCAATTGGTCCCCACACTTGTGATGCCAGTTTTAGCTTGGGCCTTGTTCCGTGGAGGCTGAGCCTGCCTAGGCCTTTCTGCCCCCTCTGATTTCAGCTCTCCCCCACTGCTCCCTCACCCCTTGCCAATCATATTCAAAAAGTCTCCACCAGGCTCCCATAGTATCTTCAGAGTACTCAAGGGGCACTCAATCAGTGGTCTTGGTACTCCCAAACAACTGAGTGGGCACAGAGCTGATGGATGAAAGAGGTTGCTAAAATGGATAGTGTATGCAGTACCTGGCTGGCTTAGTTGTGGAGCACACAACTTTTCATCTTGGGATTGTAAGTTCCAAACCCTGCTGGGTGTAGAGATTACTTAAAAAAAAATAAAATTTAAAAATATTTATTGTAGAAAATTCTATACAAGGAAACCGTTTTGGCTTTATAAGAACTTGGAAACAGTTTACTTCCACTTCAAAATCTAAGACCAACCACCCAAGCCCCTGTCAGAGACCACCATGTCCAACCTCACATCTTAGACCAGTCACCCCACTTACAGTCCCCAAGCACAGGGCAGGCAGTCTGTCTCACTAGGTGGTCGGTCACCTTTCCCACTCTGTAGAACGTTATACCAGAACACAGCTGTCCCCGGAAAAAAGTGGCCTATCAGAACACATCCTAGAGCTGGTTTTGAGGGAACAAATTAGAGAGAGTCCCTGGAAGACACAATTTCTGAACTCCAAAGGAGATTCCATAAGTGATGAGCATGGGATTTGGTTTTATTCAGGGAAAGCCTTTACCTACATATATACCCACCACCCTAGCTCCACATGGTCTCTGGGACCTAACCATAGAGTGCTCCTGAAACTCCATCCTGAAAGAAAACACACTCACTTCCTTGTATACAAAAGGACAGCTTTGGAAGTTCAGTAATACTCCCCAAGCAGCCTCTACCCCTCATTATTGTGATGAATATCTGGAAACTGACTTGTCTTGAAGGAGCTCCTGCTCCTTCTCCCAAAGTAAAGACCACAAGATCAGAGTCTAGGCCATTAGTTCCTAAGGCCATCATAGTCATAGTCAAATAAGCCAAGGAATGGGGCAGGGAAATGGACAAGGCCTGAGCCCTGAAGCAACCAGTGACCTACAAAGAATAGAACTTACCTTCTTGGGCAAAATACAGCCCCTAGGTATGGGAAAACAGAGGCACCACCAGCTTCGACATCACTCATCTGGGAACACAAACCACAGTGGTTGGTCCTTCCCACCTGAGGCCCTCAGACTGTATATGCCACCTGATCTGGAGACGTGGTATGCACCATGCTCTTTTTCTCCCCTAGCAGAAATGGCCAGGCCTCAATAACGACCAAGTTGGGCAAGAGATTTCTAGTCAGTGACTCTGAGGCCTTTCTTTTCCAAGAAGGGAAAATTATTTCCTATAATAACAGGTTGGTATCTGTTAATACTTTCTCCATAGCTCCTTCCAACCAGCATTCAGTGTTTGGCCTAGGTACCTTGCTATAATTAAAGGCAATTGTAAGGGGCCTTCTGAATTCAAGAGCTCCTCATGAGACTAACAAAGGTCTGTGTTCTGACTGCATCATAGTCCACCTTATTGTACTGTCCAACTCTATTTCTCTCAGTGCCTTAAAGGTGTTACTCCCGAAAGCAAATCTCCAGTTTGGAATCTATATCTAGGCAAACTGACCTAAAACCAGTTGGTACCAAGTGGTCCTTAGACACAGATTCTAAAATGGAGTTTTGGCACTGGATCATCTTCCTGATTGCTCACAATGAAGACCCCATCAATGGTGATAGACAGACTATTGATATTTCCTGGTATGATGTAGTGGTATTTGTCCAAACTTTTATAATGATAAAATGGGATGGGATACTAGTGGAAAGGAATGCATTGGTTGGTGCAATATCCCAGGTGAGTGGGACATACAGGGGTGTGGCAGAAAAATTAATGTTCTCACCACAGATGTCCATGTTCTACTCCCTGGAATCTGTGAATATGTCATATTACTCAGCAAATGGGAGTTAAAGTTGCAAGTGGAATTAATGTTGTTAATAAGATGATTTTAAGATAAAATTATCCTGGATTATCCAAGTAGGTCCAATGTTATCACAGTAATTCTTAAAATGTGAAAGAGGGAGGCAGACAGAGTCAGAGGAAGTTTTTAAGATATTATACTGTTGACTTTGAAGATAGAGAAGGATGCCATGAGCTTAGGCATGCAAGAAGCCTCCAGAAATTCTAAAAAACAAGAAAACAATGGCACAACAATGTGAATATATTTAATACTACTGAAGAGTACAATTTAAAATGGTTAAGATGGTAAATTTCATGTTATACTACGTTATCTTACCACAATTTTCACAAAAAGTAGGAAATGAGCCTCCAGAGGAAACAAAGAATACAGACCTCACAGATTTAATTCAGAAAAGTCACTGAACAAGAAAACCTAAAATAAGTAACAATAAAAACAAAGCTCGGGGATGGGGAGAGTCTGATTTGCATAGAAGCCACATTATATTACTTAAAATGCCCAGTTTAAAAAAAAAATTACTAGCCATGCAAAGAAACATGAAGATGGCCCATACACAGGAAAAAAGAAATCCACCGAAACTGTCTCTGAGAAATAGGAAAAGACTTTAAATCAGCTACTTTAAATGTGCTCAAAGAACTAAATGGAACTGTGTCTGGAGAACTAGAAGAAAATATGATAATGATATGTCATCAAATAGAAAGTATCAAAAAAAGAAAAAAGTATAAAAAAGGACCAGTCTTGGAGTTCAAAATTATAAAAAAAGGACCAATCTTGAAATCTTGGAGTTAAGTTCAAGGACTGAAATTTTAAAAATTAATTAGAGGGTCTCAATAGCAGATATAAGCGGACAGAAGAAAGATCAGCAAACATGAAGAAATATCACTTGAAATTATCCAGGTTTAGGAAAAGAAAGAAAAAGAATGGATTAAAATTAAGAGAGCCTCAGAGACCTTTGGGAAACCATCCAAAGCCTTAGAAGGAAAGAAGAAAGAGAAAGGGACTAAGGAATATGTAAAGAAGGGGCAGCTGGGTGGCTCAGTTGGTTAAGTGTCTGCGTTCAGCTCAGGTCATGATCCCAGGGTCCTGGGATTGAGTCCCACATCAGACTCCTTGCTCAGCAGAGAGTCTGCTTCTCCCTCTACCCCTCCCCCTGCTCATGATCTCACTCTCTCACTCTCAAATAAATAAAATATTTTAAAAAAAGGAATATGTGAAGAAGTAATAGCCAAAAACTTCCAAAGTTTGATGAAAAACCATAAATCTACACCTCCAAGAAACTAGTATAAAAGTATCCTAGAAGCAGAACACTTAAAGAGGCATAAAATTCCCTACACTCATTTTGTAATTAATGATTTTTTTCCTACTTTATTTTGGAAACAACAGGAAATTTACACATGTGACTATTGCTCATTGTACTAAAGTAGACCACCCATGTCCGTTTTCTAAATTGTTATCACGTACTGCAACAAACAGAACAAATGGTCATGCTCAAAAAATTCCTGAAAGAAAACTCCTTATCCAAATCAGCTGAGGCCTCACACTGATTAAGAAATGCCACTGTATTTTTTTTAAATGCTTAAAAAAAAAAAAAAAGAAAGAAAATTCCTTGTCCAAATCAAATTTGTTTGTTTGGGTTTTTGTTTTGTTTTGTTTTTATTTTTTTGTTTTTTTTGCCCATCAATGATGCTATTTTTAAAAGAAGAGAATGGATCTTCATATTGTACCAACCTCAAACTGGGTAAAGAAGTATGAAAGAATTTTGATATTGCCAGTCATTTCTTTTCAAAAGAAATGTGTAAGAATGAGTCAGAAATCTTTCCTCTTTGAAGCAATCACCACTTATGAGCAAAATTCTCTTTGGAATTTTGAAATCTTAAAAGCAGTGCAAAAATAGATATCTGAGTATTATCTGATATAATTTTGGCTAGAGAGAGAAAGGAGAAAAATGCCTGGTATAAGTATCTAGGAATCTTGAGGCTTTTTTCCCTCATGGCTTATTTTAAAAATTAGCTCAAAAATCAAATAATTATTGGGGTGCCTGGGTGTCTCAGTCAGTTAATTGTTTGACTCTTGGTTTGGACTCAGGTCGTGGTCTCAGAGTCGTGGGATGAAGCCCCACACTGGACTCTGTGCTCAGTGTGCTGAGTTGGCTTGAGATTCTTTCCCCTCCCTCTCCCTTTCCCTCTGCTCCTCCCACCACTTGCACTCTCTCTCTCAAATAAATAAATAAATAAATAATTTTTAAAAATCAAATAATTATTTTAAGGATTAAAAAATTAATCTTAGTCCAGAGGAGGAAATCACACCTCACTGGCAAAACAAATGGTTCTAGGTCTTCATTCTTTAATGGAGAGACTGACAACCAAAGGAGTAATAGAATAAAGAGGTGCTGTATAATATGAAAAGTCCTCCAGGTGATTCTGTGACTCTTCCCTTTCCCTCTTTCTCCCCCCACTTCTAATCACTAAGTGATAGTAGTTCCTATACCACGTTGATCATTAGACTCTTCTGGGGTATTTCTAAAAATACAAACTCCTCGATTCAAACGCTCAATACTTTGATTCAGTGGGGACGCTTCTAGCCTGGGCCTTGGATGCCTATAGGGCAATCCAGTACTGACCATACTTACATAACTCATGAATGTGGCCACACGATTCCCTGTCTCATCAGGCTCCAAAGGCTCATTGTCAAAGCCCTAAGAAATTTAAGTGAAAGTGACTATGCAGGTCTTAGACTTAACTAGTGAAGAAGCACAAAAAACAGTTGCTTTCCCATCCATTATAATTAAGGATGTGATACGAGAAAAAGAAACCCATCACAGTCAAATATTGGTCACCCCATCCCTTTAGGATGGACATGAGCAGAGAGGCATTTGAGAGCAGAACCAAGGTGGGAAGGGCAGACAAAGGAACTAAGTTTTGCATTCACAGGACAAACCGCCAATTCACGTATTTGTCAGTGATGGAGATCGAAAACTCAACAAAGAAAGTGGATCAGAAATGATGGCTATAAAGGAATACATGGCACTCTTAGAAAACATTGCATCCTGGTCAAGTCAGGAAAAGTTCAGAGTAAAATCACAAAGGGGGCTTATCCACAGGACAAGGCTGGCTTCTGCTTTCAAAGTCTATGTGGTTACCTCTGTGAAAGCTGTTTCTGCAGCACCAAGAAGGCTGTTCCCCAGATTCCCATAACCAGTGGGTCCATTCTGACTACAGAGACATCTGCCCTCAGACTATATTATAGCAGCAGTGAGAGGGTTTTGATCCCAGGGACATCTTCTAATGAAGGGTCAGATTTAAAGGAACAATCTTAGCTTAGACCTAAGTCTTCACGAAGTCTTCTCTGACGTTCAGGCTGTGCATCTGTTCACTGGGTCCCAGGACCACTGCATACATACTTCATTTATAGCCCTTATTCAATTATTTAGAAAGCAGCTGTTCATATGTATGTCTACCGAAAAAAACCTCTGGTCTCTCTTTGGGACCTGGTATTGTCTCCTTTGCTTTCCTAGCCCTAGTTCCCAGAAGCACCTTTCCCACATGAAAGGTGCTAATGAACATTTGTTGTTTAGTCTGCTAATTCAGTTTGTCTTTCCCAAAGGACAAAATGTCTGTCTTCTCTTTCTGTTTGGCTCAGCCACACAGGGAATTGTGCTGGGCTAAAGTACTGGAGCTCAGCGTTAATAGACTCAAATGTTCCCCCTCTCACAGTGGAGTGAGGTCTAACTGCAGAGAGGCAGAGGAACCTAGCACAAGAGGGGCTACTGGTGGGAGCAAAGGACTCTGTGTGGTTCTGTCTCTATCACTCTCCATCCCAAGAATTCATCTCAATTGTAGGTGTGCCTGGAGGAGACAGCACCACATTAGGAGACAGGCATAAAGGCTTTTGCCTTTTCTGGGTATGATTTTAAAATAGTCCCCAAAGATTTATCTTTGATAATTTAGAGGCCCCTAAACTAGAAGACAAACCTCCATGTGAGCTCTCACCTTCTCCTGCCACTCGAAACACAGCTCAAAGGAATAACATTTTGCCCTTACCAAAAAATAATCCAAATGAGGTTCAAAGAAACCTCCAATACTGTGATCAGCAAAACGGCAGTGGAAAGACAGGATTAGCAAGGTGAGCAACCTCAAGCCAGCCTGGGAACTCTGCATTCCCAGGCCTGCTCCTAAGTAAAGACACAATAAGCAGTTTATCTAACACGTGCATCTAGACAAGGAAATTAAAGGTCAGAGAGGATATGGAACTTATCCAAGGTCACAAAGCCAAGCTTTGATTCATACCCAGGCTTTCTGGTTCCTGAGCTCATGCTCTTAAACCCTCAACCATTTGTGGACCCAGAGAAAGAAGCATGAGGCAAACAATGATCAAACTGGGTAGATTTCTGTGGGAAGGGGCACAGTAGTGGGGCTCAGGACATTTTAAGGCCTGTGTCCCCAAAATGAAGAATAGAGAGCTTCAGACTAAAGGTAACAATGGCTCAAATGCAAGGTGGGAAGTGGGAATAACAGAGGAAGGACAGACATTACCTATCCAGGTTGACTCAGATAACTCATACCTGGAGAAATTCTACTGTTTCATCTGACAGCCCAGTAATGAGCTGAATCCTTCAATTTACTTGGCTAATCACAGGATCTTCCTCTTCTGTCAGAAATACACTTAATAGAGAAAATCAGGCATAAGAGGAGGGCATGAAGAAGAGAGAAAAGGGGACCAATGTGAATCAGAAGTAGCAGATGGGGTAGAAAATGAGGGGACGAATGAGGGGTTCAGAAAGCATTCCTCCTGCCTGTATTACAACTGTAATTTCAGAAATGCCATGAGAGAATCTTCAGAATCCTTACAATATCAGCATTCACAGAGTCGTCTGAATTAATCCCTTCCAACCCTCTCACTTGGGAAAGGCAATACTGAGATGACACTAAGGAAGTAAACTGCCCAAGTTCATGAAGTCAGTAAGTGGCAGAGCCGGGATTATAACCCAAGGCTTCAAAATTTTAGCCTGTGCCTCTTTTGGTGGTTTAATAAGACCTCCCAAACTTTTAAGTGAAACTCAAAACTGGTCAAACCATAATAAAAAGGCATGTATTCAGGCTAGGACAAAATCAGTCCTGAGGCCTATAAACAAACAGAAATCGCACACATACACAATCACACCCAGGCCCACACAGAGGTATGCACGCACAGTTACACACACCTAAGGATAGTGTGAGAGACAAACAATAAACAAGTGGGGAGAAAATAAGTGAACATCCAGGTCAAAAAAATCTCATATATATGAATAAGGTGATTGGAAGAGATGCCAAACCACCTCATCCTAAGATTATCTTTGGCTGACCCTGACTTTAGATGAGTGGACAAAAACTGAAGTGATATTAAAGACTCTGGATCGTTTCATCCAGGAAATAGAACCTCACGATGAAATACAGGCTAGTATTCAAACTACTGTACCAGGACCCCCTTCAACTTCTATACATACTCTTTCATAACTTTGTTCATTTTTTCTTTTCAAATAGTCCTTCCCCCTACTATTCAAAAGAAATACACCTATAGTTTTACTGTGATATATTCCTCCCAAGTGTAAAACTTCCAGAGCATCAAAAAAAGGAAACAACATTAAATACTATTTCAGGGAAGTTTCCTCTAGGTTAATCAAGGCACCTAGTAATTCACTGTAGGGCTTCCTGTGTGTAACATATTTGTGATAAATACCAAGTATGGCACTTGAAAATGGGGTATTCTGGCCATTGTGGGGATGTTATGAATAAAAGTATTTGTAAAGTAGGACAATGTAATTTATGTATATTTTTGTTTCACGATTTGCCTCTTCTATCCCTTCACTATTTCCAAAGAAGGCCTTACTCTTATGGGATGATATAGTAAGGGCAAAGTAAGTAGTAATATAGAATATTTACATGAAATATGGATTCATGTATTTAAATACAAGCAATTCTTTTTCAACTATTCTTAAAATTCACCCATTATCCATGCCTACAGTATAACCAGAAACAGAGAAACTACACATTTCTATTTTCTTTAAGTAGGTAAATAAACACCAGATGTCAGCAGAGCATTCCGATACATCTAAGCAAAGAATCTGTCTGAGGCTCCACAGAGGGCGAAAAGCGCAATGTGCTCTTAATGGTAGTGAAACACCATTCATGATGAAAAGGAACACCATAAAATTTCATGAGTGTTGCTCCAGATGTCCACTGTCCAGAGGGAAAAGGCCCTTCTTTGAGTACGGAAATACTGAGAGAACACCTCAGGAGACCTAATCAATGATGTAAGTTACTGTAATTAAAAAAAAAAAGAAAAGAAAATCAAAACTTTACAGGAGTTGAAAACACAATGAAACAATCTATCCCCAGCAAAGAAACAGGAAAATTATAACAAAATACTGTAATATGAAATAAATGTAATTAAATAAGCAACTGCAGACATGAAAAAACATCACAAATCAGAAATTCAAAAACTTACAATGGGTACGGACAACAACAAAAAAGTAACATAAAAACTAATCATATTCAGGAAAACTTTAAAAAAATAAAATTATCTCAGATATGAAAACTAAATTATAAGGTGCCCAAGAAAGAGATATGGCCAAAAGTATACTAAGAGACACAGAGGACAGAATGAGAAAAGTAAAGAAAATAAAGCAAAAATGAAGATAAAGGTAAACAGGATCATAGATAGTTGCAAATATAAAAGGCTGACAAAGAAGAGCAATATGGGTATCCCTGGAGTCTTTAAAAAAAAGAAAAAGGATGGAAAGATATATCTTTGTAAAACAGGCAAATATAAAATAATACATACAGTTAACTAACCTAAAATTATATGTCAAAACTGATACTAAATATATCAATAATGATTAGTTATTAATATGGATTACTACTAGTTACTATTAACTAGTAACTATTAATAACTAGTAGTTATTAATATGGTAACTATTAAGATATTTATTACTATGGATAAACAGAAATTATTAAGAATAAAAGATTTTTAGGGGTGCTTGGTTGGCTGAGTCAGATAAATGTCTGACTCTTGATTTTGTCTCAGGTCATGATCTCAGGGTTGTAAGATCGAGCCCTGCGTTGGGCTCTGCGCTAGGCATGGAGGCTGCTTAAGATTTTCTCTCCCTCCCCCTTGCCCTTCTCCCACCGCTTAATCTCTTTCTCTCTTAAAAGAAAAAGAAAGAATAAAAGATTTTCAAATATAGTTGAGTATGCTCCTATCAGACAGACCATACCCCTAGATAACGACTATAAACACTGGACAAAATACAAAAAAATAATTACTGGAAGGTAATGAAAAATAAGCATGCAGATTATGTATGGAAGTCAATCCTTGAAATAAGGGAACGGTACACTGTTTTCCCGTTTTTGTTTTTGTTTTTAATGGCTATTAGCCTCACGATGACCACAGTTGACACAGCTCAGGACTGCTAAAATTCTGACAGAAAATCCAAAGTTTTTCTAAGCTGAAGAATGACCTTACAGAGTTTGAGACAATCACAGATGCCTAAAAGTGAAAAGCAAATCCCAGTAAGAGGAGAAAGAAAGATTCAAATTCTATGTATAAGCTCTGCTAAGATCTCCCGCAGACCTGTAAACAGTGCAATAACAATGTAGGTTACACTGCAAGCAGCCCAGACAAGAATAAGAGAACTGAATTGCACAAAAAACCAACAGTTTGTATTGAACCAAGTTAACTGCCTGTTATTAGAAACAACAGGCTGTTTCAAGATGGTGATGTAGGAGGTTCCCAAATTCACCTCCTCCCATGGACGCAATGAATCTATGGCTACATGCGAAACAACTCCCTCTGAAAGAAATCCTGAAACTGAGTGACTACTACCCATAGGGAAAATGAGGGAAAAAACCCCACATCAAAAAGGGTAAAAGAAGCTGTGAGACAATCTCACCATAAAACCTAACCCTGGCATGGTGGCACATAAGCGGGAGGAACTTCCAGCTTCTTCCTAAAGAGCAGTAAGTTTGAACTCCACATCTAGCACCCCAAGTTCTATGACAGGAGAGATGGGCCTCTAAAACATCTAGCTCTGAAAGCCAATGAGGCTTGCATCCAAAAGCTCCACAAGGATATAGTGAATTAAGATATAGTTCTTAAACGGCTTGCACAGACTCACTGTGGCTAACCTCCCAAGACCGAGCAGAGGCAGCAGACTAGACCAGTCTGAGGGCCCAGCAGAGGCAGTGGACAATTACCATTTTTTTGGTGGAATAGCCCTAACTGCTTTTCTTAACAGCTGTGGCCTGAAGGACAGGCTTCTAACTTAACACACATCGAGAGGCAACTGTAATATTCTCCAGAGACCAGGGAGGTCAGCCAGCACTATCCTTGTGCTCTCCCTCACTCTAGGATACTAATATCTCTTAGAAAGAGCCTGTGCACACCTCTGGTGCCATGGATTTTGTGGCAGCAGCCCAGTGAATGTCCTTTGAATATATGGCTCTGGTGGCCAATGGGGCTTATATTCATGGGTTTAACAGGATGGCAGCAAACAGCGTTCTTAACTGGCTATCACCCTACGGCTCAGTGCAGAAGGAAAAGACAGAAATGCCCATCTCCCAGTCTTCACTTGAAAGAAGTATATTTATGTACCTTAAAAGCTTCTGAAGATTCACCTTATAATCAGCCTGCATTCAGGTGCTGACTGACATCGTCCCCTTTGGGACACTAACAGGTCATGACATACCTTCAACTAACGGACACCAATAAGAACAAATAATGCTGCTTGCACCATCACAAAGATTTGAGAGACAACCAGAAACTAGGACAAGGTTTAATGATAAGGTTCATCCCACAAACAAAAACATTCCGTCAAGACTAGAAGAGAGTGTTATTTATCTAATGCACAGAAACCAACACAGAGAGACAAGGAAAATGAAGAAACAGAGGAATATGTTCCAAATGAAAGAATAAGATAAAACCTCAGGAAAAGGCCCTAATGTAATGGAGAGAAGTGGTTTATCTGTTAGGGGTTAATAATTATGTTCAAAAAGATGTCACTGAGATCAGGAGAATAATGCATGAACAAAGTGAGAATTTCAACAAAGACAGAAAATATAAGAAAGAACCAAACAGAAGTAATAAAGCTGAAGAACATAGTAAGTGAACTGAAAAATTCAACACAGGGGTTCAAAGCAACCTAGATGAAACAGAAGAAAGGATCAGCAAACCCAAAGACAGAGGAGTGGAATTCATCCAATCAGGAAAAAAAAAGAAAGAAAGAAAGAAAGAAAGAAAGAAAGAAAGAAAGAAAGAAAGAAAGAAAGAAAGAAAGAAGAAACAGAGTGAAGACAGCTTAAGGGACTTATGGGACAACAGCAAGTGGATCATGTTCACATTATAAGGAAGGGACAGAACACTTATTTGAAGAAATAATGGCTGAAATTTTCCCTAACCTGGGTGAAGGAAACAGATATTCAGATCCAGGAAGCCCAAAAAGTTCCAAATAAGATGAACCTGAAGAGCCCCACATCGAGACACATTATAATTAAGTGGCAAAAAGTTAAAAACAAAGAATCTTAAAAGTACCAAGAGGAAACAACTATGAACAAGCAAATCACCACAAGACTATAAGCATATCTTTCAGGAGAAACTTTGCAAGCCAGAGAGGATTAGCACAATGTATTTAAAGCACTGACAGGAAAACTGTCAACTAAGAATACACTACCCAGCAATGCTGTACTTCAAAAGTGTAAAAGAGATAAACAGTTATCAACACAAGCAAAAACTGAAGGAGTTCATCACCATCAAGTTGGCCTTATATGAAATGTTACAGAGAATTTTTTAAGCTGAAATTAAAGGGCACTAATTAGTAGTAAGAAAACATATGAATGTGTAAGTCTCACTGGTAAAGATAAATAGTTAAATAATCTAATGTTGTAACGGTGGTGGATTGGTCATTTATAAAAAAGGCTAAAACATAAAATTAATAGAATAACTAGAGTTACAATAATTTGTTAATGGATACACAAGATAAAAAGATGTAAATTGTGACATCAAAAACAAAACACAGGTAGGGAGTAAATATGTAGAACTTTAAAATGAATTCAAACTTCAGTTGTTATCAACTTAAAATAGACTGTATTTATAAATATATTTTATGTACACCTCATGATAACCACAAAGCACAAAGGTATAGTAGATACACAAAAGATAAAAAAAAAAGAAGAGGGGCACCTGAGTGGCTCACTTAGTTAAGTGTCTGCCTTCGGCTCAGGTCATTATCCCAGGGTCCTGGATCAAGCCCCACATCAGGTTCCCTGCTCAGTGGGGAGTCTGCTTCTCCCTCTTCCTTTGCCCCTCTCTCACTCGTGCTTGCTTGGTCTGTCTCTCTCTTTTTCTAATGAATAAATAATCTTCAAAAAAAGGGGGGGAAAAGAATAGGAAAATCATCAAATTACCAAAAAAAGAGAGCAAGAAAAGAAAGGAACAAAGGAATTTAAAAAAAGCTAGAAAAAATTAACAAAATGGCAGTAAGTCCATACCTATCAATAATTACTTTAAATGTAAATGGACTAAATTCACCAATCAAAACATACAGAGTAAACAAATGGATAAAATAATGCCCAGCAATATGCTGCCTATAACAACTCACCTCAACTTGAAAAAAAAAAAAGATTTATTTATTTAGGGGTGTCTGGGTGGCTCAGTTGGTTAAGCAACTACCTTTGGCTCAGGTCATGATCTCGGGGTCCTGGGATCGAACCCCTCATTGGGCTCCCTGATCTGCGGGGAGTCTGCTTCTCCCTCTCCCTTTGCCCCTCCCTCCCACTCATGCTCATGCTCGCTCTTTCTGGAATAATCTCTAATTAAAGATTTTATTTATTTACTACAAATAGAGAGAAGCTCTCTATCTCCATCAGTGTGCCTGTGCTCACACATTCTCCCTCTCTCTCAAATAAATAAATAAATCTTTAAAAAAATAAAAAATAAAAAAGAACTCAAAAAAAATCTCAGAAAAGGAAGAACAAATGAAGCCCAAAATTAGCAGAAGGAAGGAAATAACGAAGATCAGAGGGTAAATAAATTGAGACTAAAAGAACAATAGAAAAGATCAGAGAAACTAAGAGCTGGTTTTTTGATAAGATAAACAAAATAGACAAACCTTTAGTTAGACTCACCAAGAAGAAAAAGAAAGGGGGCGCTTAGATGGCTCAGTCATTAGGTGTCTGCCTTCGGCTCAGGTCATGATCCCAGGGTCCTGGGATTAAGCCCTGCGTCAGGCTCCCTGCTCAGCAGGGAACCTGCTTCTCCCTCTCCCACTACCCCTGCTTGTGTTCCCTGTCTCTCTCTGTCTCTCTCTCTGTCAAATAAATAAATAAAATCTTAGACTCAAAAGTCAGAAATGAAAGAGAAAACATTACAACTGAAATCACAGAAATACAAATACAAAAGACTACTTTGAAAAATTATATGCCTAATAGGACAAATAGGACAACCTAGAAGAAATGGAGAAGTTCCTAGAAACATGCAACCTACCCAGACTAAATTATAAAAAAACAGAAAATCTAAACAGACCAATTACTAGTATGGAGATCAAGTCAATAATAAAAAAACCTTCCAACAAACAAAAGTTGAGGATCAGATGGCTTCACTAGTTAAGTCAACCATTTATTTATTTAGATATAAACCTGAATATTTATTTAGAATGTAAAGAGAAGTTACATAACAAATTTAAAAATGGAAAAGTGAATACATTCAGCAAATATTAGAAAATACAGAAAAATAACAATAAAATAATCTAATAATATTTTTATTAACTTCCTGACACTCTTCCATAGTATTTTGGGGGCATATTCTTTGACTGTCTCTTCACATGGCAATGATATTATTATTTTCCATAGAGAAACTAGAAAGATAATTCTGTTTTTCCTCCAGCATAGTTGATCAAAATTTGGGTGTTTTGAGGGTTTTTTTTCATTTTTTTAAAATTTAAATTCAATTAATTAACATATAATGTATTATTGGTTTCAGAGGTAGAAGGTCAGTGATTCATCAGTCTTATATAATACCCAGTGTTCATTACATCACATGCCCTCCTTAACGTCCATCACCCACTTACCCCCTCTTCCCACCCCTCCCCCCCACCCCCTCCCCAGCAACCCTCAATTTGTTTTCTGTGATTATGAGTCTCTTATGGTTGTTTCCCTCTCTTGTTTGGTCTTGTTTTATTTTTTTCTCTCTTCCCCTATGATCCTCTGTTCTGTTTCTTAAATTCCACATATCAGTGAGATCATATGATAATTGTCTTTCTCTGATTGACTTTTTTCGCTTAGCATAATACCCTCTAGTTCCATCCACATCATTGCAAAGGGCAAGATTTCATTTTTTGGTGGCTGAGTAGTATTCCATTGTATGTATATACCATATCTTATTTATCCATTCATCTGTCGATGGACATCCAGGCTCTTTCCATTGTTTGGCTATTGTTCAACCAAATATTTAAAGAAGAATTAATACCAACTCTTCTAGAACTCTTCCAAAAAGTGTAAAAGGAAGGAACACTTCCAAACTCATTTTATCAGTCCAGAATTACATTGATAACAAAATCATACAAGGACACTACAAGAAAAAATAATACAGGCCAATAACCCTGGTGAACATAAATACAATAAACCTCAGCAAACTACAGTAGCCCCCTTTATCCACGGGGCATACGTTCCAAGACCCCAGGAGATACCTCAAACCACACATAGTACCAAACCCTATATATACTATGTTTTTTCCTGTACATATATACCTAAGATAAAGTTTAATTTATCAATTAGTCACAGTAAGAGATTTACAACAATATAGAATAAAACAGAATAATTATAACAATGCACTACAATAAAAGTTATGTGAATGTGGTCTCTCTCAAAATATCTTATTATACTGTATTGGCCCTTCTTGTGATGATGTGAGATGATAAAATGCCTACATGATGAGATGAAATGAGGTGAATGACAGAGGCATTATGAGGTAGCAAAGGGGTACGACTGATCATCTGACTACATGTCAGAAGTTTCATCTGCCTTTAAACCACAGCTGACCATAGGTAAATGAAAACACAGAAAATAAAACAAGAGATAAGGAGGAACTACTGTATTAGCAAATCAAATTTAACAATACATTAAAAGGATGATACACCATGATCAAGTAGGATTTATCCCTGAGATGCAAGGATGGTTCAGCATTCACAAATCAATCAATGTGATATACCACATTAACGAAATGAAGGGGGGGAAAATCATATTATCATCTCAAGAGATGCAGAAAAACCATATGACAAAATTCGACATCCACTCATGATAAAAAAAGAAAACTTTCAACAAAGTAGATATACAGGGAACATACCTC
This sequence comes from Ursus arctos, assembly GCF_023065955.2. Taxonomy (NCBI): domain Eukaryota; kingdom Metazoa; phylum Chordata; class Mammalia; order Carnivora; family Ursidae; genus Ursus; species Ursus arctos. The sequence continues at coordinate 30,630,432 of NW_026623067.1, forward strand.
AACATAATAAAGGCCATATATGAGAAGCCCACAGCTAACATCATATTCAGTGGTGAAAAACTGGAAGATTTTCTTCTATGATCAGAAACAAGACAAAGATGCTTACTCTTGCCACTTTTATTCAACATAGCACAGGAAGTCCTAGCCAGAGCAGTCAGGCAAGAAAAAGAAATAAAGGGCATCCAAACTGGAAAGGAAGAAATAAAATATCTATTTGTAGATGACATGATCTTATATAGAAAACCCTTAAGACTCCATCAAAAAACTGTAAACTAATAAACAAATTCAGTAAACATGTAGGGTACAAAATCAATATACAAAAATCAGTTGTGTTTCTATATACTAATAATGAACTATCAGAAAGAAAAATTAGATAAATAATCCCATCTACAACTTCATCAAAAAGAATACAATACCTAGGAATAAATTTAACCAAGAATGTGAAAGATCCATATGCTAAAATTGTAAGACATGAAAGAAACTGAAGAAGACACAAATAAATGAAAAGATATTACAAGCTCACGGAATGGAAGAATTAATACTGTTAAAATGTTCAAACTACCCAAAGCAATCTACAGATTCATTGCAATCCCTAAAAAAATTCTAATGCCATTTTTCACAGAACTAGAACAAACCATCCTAAAATTTTCATGGACACACAGGAGACATTAATAAGGCAAAACAATCTTGAGAAAGAAGAACAAAGCTGAAAGCATCAGACTTCCCAATTTTAAACCATAATACAAAGTTAAAGCCATCAAAAGAGTATGATATTGGTATTAGAACAGACACACGCATCACTGGAACAGAACAGAGAGCCCAGAAATAAACCTATGTATATATGGTCAATTAATTTATGAAAAAGGAGCCAAGAATATACAATGGGGAAAGAATAGTCTCTTCAATAAATTCGTTGGGAAAACTGGACAGCCACATGCAAGAGAAAGAAATCCAACTTCTATCTTATGTCATACACAAAAATCAACTCAAAATAGATGAGACTTGAATGTAAGACCTGAAACCATAAAAAGCCTAACAGAAAAAAAATAAGGGATAATCTCCTTGATATTAGCCTTGGCAATGATTTTTTGGATTTGACACTAATAACAACAACAGCAAAAATCAGAAAAGAGGATAACATCAAACTAAGAAGCTTCTATACAGCCAAAAAACTATCAACAAAATGAAAAGGCAACCTACAGAATGGGAGAAAAGATTTAAAATCATGTATGTGATAAGGTGTTAATAGCCAAATTATATAAAGGATTCATACAACTCAATAGAAAAAAAATATTCAACAAAAAATGAGCACAGGATCTGAAGAGATGTTTTCCCAAAGAAGACATTCAAACGTCCAACAGATACATGAAAAGGTACTCTATCATTAATCATCAAGGAAATGCAAATCAAAACCACAGCGAGGTATCACCTCACACAAGAACAGCTATTATCTAAAACACAAATAACAAGTATTGGTGAGGGTGTGGAGAAAAGGAAACCTTTGTGTGCTACTGGTGGAAATGTAAGTTGGTGCAGCCACTCAGGAAAACAGTGTGGAGGCTCCTCAAAAGGTTAAAAATAAAACAACCATACAATCCAGCAATTCTACTTCTGTGTATTCATCCAATGAAAATGAAATCACTCTTTTGAAAATATATCTGCAACCCCATGTTCACTGCAGCATTATTTACAATACTGAAGACATGGAAGCAACCCAAACATACACTAATAGACGAATGAATAAGGAAAATACCACACACACACACAGATGGCAATATTGTTCAGCCCTTAAAAATGAAGGAACTCTTGCCATTTGCAACAACAGGGATGAAAATTGAGGGCATTCAGTTAAGTGAAAAGTCAGACAGAGAATGACAAATAAGGGATGATTTCACTTACACGTGGATCTAAAAACAAACCAGAGGGGCGCCTGGGTAGCGCAGTCGTTAAAAGCGTCTGCCTTAGGCTCAGGGCGTGATCCCAGCGTTATGGGATCGAGCCCCACATCAGGCTCCTCCGCTATGAGCCTGCTTCTTCCTCTCCCACTCCCCCTGCTTGTGTTCCCTCTCTCACTGGCTGTCTCTGTGTTAAATAAATAAATAAAATCTTAAAAAAATAAATAAATAAAAACAAACCGGGGCACCCAGCTGGCTCAGTCAGTGAAACATGGAACTCCTGATCTTGGGGTTGTGGGTTTCAGCCCCATGTTGGGTGTAGAGGTAACTTAAAATCTTTAAAACAATCAAACAATGAACTCATACATACAGAGAACAGACTGGTGGTTGCCAGAGGTGGGCAGTGGAGGGTGGTGACATGGGTGAAGATGGTCAAAAGGTAGAAATTTCCAGTTATAAAACAAATAAGTCCCGGAGCTGTAATGTATAGTACAGTGACTATAGTTAAGAATACACTACTGTACATTTGAAAGTTGTTCAGAGAGTAAATCTTAAGAGTTCTCATCACAAGGGGAAAAAAATGTAACTACATATGGTGACAGATATTAACTAAATTTATTGTAGTAATCATTTAGCAATATATACATAAGTCAAATCATTATGTTGTATGCCTAAAACTATAAAATGTTATACACCAGTTATATCTCAATAAAACAACAACAACATTCTTCAAAGGGATGTAAAACAATCTAGAGGCCCAACACCATCATATTACAGAAGCTAGGATTACATTATAAAAAAATTACATGACATATGGAGAACAAGGAATATGTGACCTACTCTCTAGAGATAAGACATAAAGAAACTGACCCAAAGATGAAACAGATGTTGGAATTAGCAGACAAGGATTTTAAAAGAGTTATTATAACCGTGTTCAACAATGTAAAGAAAAATAATACAATTATCAAGAAATCTCAGAGAAGAACTAGATGACAGCAACAATAATAAAGAATCTACTGAAAATGGTAGGAGTGAAAAATAGAACATCTTAATTTAAAACTGTACTGGATGGACTTATCATGAAAACAGAGATGACAGAGGCAGAATCACTTAGGTTTGAGGTATGCTAACAGGTATCATTCAATCTAAAGGAAAGAGAGGAGAACCTGTGAAAGGTGAAATGAAATGTGGTCATATTATGTCCAGGAGGTTTAAAATGGAGCCAAGAGGCCATTAAGGAGATTGGCCTTATACTTATCCTCACTAGAGGAACCATGAAATTCTGAATTGGGCCAAACTGGAAATATCCCAAGGACTTAGCCTAATACACTGCACTGTGTTGCTTCGGATCCCATTTCTTCTGATACCAGAAATATCAACCCCAAAAAAAGAGGCAGAGCTAAAATAAAAACAAGCATTTTATTTGGGGTCTCAGAATTGCAATCTGGGGAACACAGATTTGGGCAGCAATCCAAATAGTGCTCCCTCCAGGGGAATAAGTCAAATGTTTTTAAAGACAAAATAAGAATGCTTGTATCCACATTTACAAAAATATTGATTGGTATTAGTGGCAGAAAACTAATCTTGAATGAATACAACTGGTTGCAAAGGCCGTAACTAAGCAAAATCTCCTACTGTAGAAAATGAATCACAGTTACATAGGCTCCAGAGACTAGCTGGATACTGCCAGAACTGGATCCCTAATTTTTCTGCTATTGCTCAACCCTTATATATCTTGCTTAAAGCTAATCAGTCTGAGCCTCTTCCATGAACTTAGCTAAGCCAGAAGGCATTTGAAGAAATAAAACATAGCTTACTAGATCCTCTGACATAGAAACATCCAAACTGTAAGTTATCCTTTTTTCTTTTTGTTGGATGAATGCAAAGGCAATGCCTCAGGTGTTTTAATTCAAAGGCACGGAGGCCAACAGAGGCCCTTAGGATATTACAGCCAGCAGTTAGACCTTCTAGCCAAAGGACCGCCACTTTGTCGCAGAGCCATAGCAGCAACTGCTAGCCTGCCAGAAAGGGTAGAAGAATTAGTCATGGTCTGCCCTTTCCGTGATTATGTTCCTTATTCCATAGAAGCTCTCCTTCACTCTCACCAGGCTCAACACCTATCTGCCAGGCAGATTTACTTCTGATGAAATCCTTCTACTTTCACCTCTAAATGTCATCACTGCCAGCTGCCACTCCTTGAACCAGCTACTTTCTTCCTCTCCCTTCTGACAAGACTCTTCATGACTGTATTACAGTGACTGATCAATTACTAACTAACTCCTACACTGGATCTTTAAGAAACTCCTACTGACAATGCTAAGTAATTTTGGTTCAGGGATGGTTCCTATTTGAAAGACGGAATGGGGAAATATCAGGCAGGGGATACTATAACATCGATTACTGAACTTTTTGAAGCAAACCCCGTATTGTAGACTTCCTTGGCCCAACAGGATGAACTTTTTGCTTTAACGTGGGCCTGCCTCTTAACAAAAGATAAAGTGCAACATGTATACTGACAGCCAATATGCTTTCAGGATTACATACAATTCCATAATGCTCTGAGAACAGTCAGGACTTTTTTTTTTTTTTTTTTTAAGACTTTATTTATTTATTTGGGGGGGGCAGAGGGAGAGAGAGAGCATCTCGAACGGACTCCCTGCTGAGCAGGGAGCCCCAGGTGGGGCTCAGTCTCACAATCCCTGACATCATGACCTGAGCTGAAATTAAGAGACCGATGTTTAACAGACTGAGCCAACCAGGTGCCCCAAAACAGAGGATTTCTACCTCCTACTGAGCAACAAATTAAAAGTAGTTCTTAAGTCCTAAAATTACTTGAGTCAATTCAGGTACACAAAGATACAGCTATAATGAAAATCCTGGTCATTCTGCAGCCAATAACGGAAAATAAAGGCAATCATATGGCAGATGCTGCTACAAAAAATAACAACTTCAGCTTTACAAAATCATTCTACGTTAAAATTACTGTCAGCTTTAACTCCTTTTGAGTCCCCTAATGACCCAAAACAATTAATGAAGGATAGTCAACAGAATGCTAATATTAAAGAAATAAAGAAGTGCTCAGAATCAAATTGTAAATTTTATCCCAACACTCAAATTTGGTATGGCCCCAATGGACAGCCAGTCCTCCCTGATCACCCACAGAAAATGATTTTTAAAATTATCCATGAAATGACCCGTTGGAATACGGATAAAATGGTAGATTGGGAAAAACAACTTTTTTGGAACCCATCTCACAAAACTGCAGCAGAAACTTACCACTCCTGTTTAATTTGTCCCAAGCTTAACCCTGGGAAGCCTATTCAGAGTTCCACAGGGCATTTCCATTGTTCTCAGGACCCTGTGAAGTTTAGCACTGGGATTTCATCTGGCTACTCCACTCACAAGTATACAAATATGTAATGGTAATGGTATGTGTATACTCCCATTGGGTGGAAGCCTTCTTTGTCGCAGAGCCACTGCATTAGCAGTAGCCAAGGTATTATTATAGAAAATCATACCTAACTGGGGAATTCCAACTGAATTACATAGTGATAAAGGAATTTATTTCATAGGACAAATAATCAAAGCAGTTTGTAAAATCTGGCCTATACTACAGCATTTTCATTGCACCTACCATCCCAATCATCAGGGTTGACAGAAAGAACCAATGGCATAATTAAAACACAGTTAGCCAAAATGACAGAAACCTTTAATTTACCCTGGCCTGAGACTCTGCCACTTCTGTTACTAAACCTAAGTCCCACAACCTTTGGGAAACATAAACTATCTCCCTTTGAAATCATTAACTAGAAGACTTATGAGACTAGACTCTGGGGCCTATGAGCCCATACTGGTCAAAGGAGAAATGCTTGAATACTGCAAAAAAATCAAAGGCCTTAAAGAAAAATGCACACATACTCCCGGAAGATGAAGACCTCCTCTGCCATGATCCACAACCTAGAGATTCTGTCTACTAGAAAAGACATCTCTTCAAAGATAGCCTACAATCCCGAAAAGAGAGACCCTATCAGGTACTCTTAACCAACCCTTGCACAGTTAAACTCAAAGGTGTTGATTCTTGGATTCATGTTTCTCATTTAAAGAAAGCTCCAGACCTCCAATCTAAGCTCCAGACATTAAAACCAACTGCATACCTAACATTCAAACTGACCCAGAGTTGGAGCACACAACATCTGGGTAGACAGTTTGCCCAAAACACTGGACCAAGACTATGTATTTCCTTGTCCTTTTTTAAAAAAATGATTTTATTTATTATTTATTTGAGAGACAGTGTGTGCATGCATGCACGAGTATGAGTGGAGAGGAGGGGCACAGAAAGAGGGAGAAGCAGACTTCCCACTGAGCAGGGAGCTCAATGGAGGGCTCCTTTCCAGGACTCTGAGATCATAACCCGAGCAGAAGGCAGATGTTTAACTGACTGCGCCACCAAGGAACCCTATTTTTTTTTTTTAACCAATAACTTATTTTCTTTATAACCCATTTTCAGAATCATCTTATTAGGGAAGCTCTTTTATCTACTTTTCGATAAAGCACTATGACACCATTTGTAACATATATTCTTCTACTCCTTCTTGTGGACCACTTTACACGAAATTAATTCTTTCAATAGGTTTATGGTTGGGATTTTAAATTAGAGAGCACCCCTCAGATTCTTTGACAAATTAGTCATGAAGGAACGCTGGACTCAAGTATTTGGGCTGTTATTTGTCCTAAAAAGTATCTTAATGCTTTTTGCTATATTACACAGAGTAGGACCACTTAATTGATGGTAAAACCCTACAGTACTGGAAGAACTGGCTGCTTTCATATTGGTTATGTGCCCTATGGAGTAAATCTCTCACTTATTAATTACTCCATCCTGCATGGAACTCATATACTAGCCAACATATCTGTTTTTCTCTAACTTTGTCCTACAATGGTCTCTGTTATTAGGAATAATTTTAGCCTCTGGGTTAACATTTTATTTTTTCCTGTGACCCTCACTGCTGATGGTCAAGCCTTATCAGAACCTTCTGTCCTTAACCTGAAATAACTTTCTGCTTCTGAAAACCTAAATGACTGTTGGATTTGTGCCAGAGCAAATCACACTCATGAGGTGCCTGAATTAACAGCTTCACCTCTATTCCTAAGGAAAAGAAAAACTTAACTACAAAAATGTAGGATTCTTTTTGGTGTATTTGAAATACTGACCAACTTCTATCTGGAAAACATACCATAGATGTAACTGCCTTCTACTGGGTTCCTCTCTGCTTGTAAGGGAATACCTCTCACTCACATCTGGACATTGACTAATAATCTTTCCTTATGTTTTGAAAATATAAATGGTACTGGTAGAACATTAGATTATCTTCCATTGGATGTTTGTAACCACACAATTTTGTAAGAGTTAGACAGTCATGAATTTATTCTACATTGGAGTTTACATGACCACAGTGTGATATCTCATAATGTGTCCTTATGATGGGAAAATGAAATCCATAATGCAACTGGACAGTGAGAAGCAGATGTGCTTCCCCCTAACGGAACAATATGGGAAACCGATAAAAAAAAATCTGGAGACTAGTGGAAACTTAATTCCATCTATCTTTTCCTAGAAACATGCCATAGCTTAGCCTGTGCTGATTCCTAATAATCAAACTCATTTAACCACTTCAAGTATATAAAAAATATAAGACACTCTCATAATCACTTGCGTAATTCCAGTAAATCAGATTATATGCACTCTGTGAAAACTACATTTTTGATCATGAGATTTCTTCCTCTGAAATTGACAAGAGAGTCTGGGCAAAGAGACCCACTTATCTCTTATCCCTAGAAGGTTCTGGATATTTTTGTGTGTGTGGCACCAATATTTACTCCACTCCTCCTATTAAATGGAAAGAGTGTTTGTGGGGTTGTTCTTGCCCCAGACACCACCACTGGAAAAGTTCTTCTTTCCACTGCTCATGTACCAAATCTGAGATCCCTTTCATATCAGTTCAAAAGACCCTGGTGAAGCTGGGAAGGTTATAATTTTGGATGGATGCCAACCAGTAACCCAATGGCAGACAGAAAGGGCCTTGATCTTTCCTTTACCCAAGACATTTCCTTGGATGGGAATAATAGACCAGGAAAAAGCAATATGCAACCCTATCCACAGTGATGGTGGCTACCACCCTTAAAACTCCTCTTCAAGCATCTGAATAACAACAAATACAAATTGATGGCCTGGCAGAAGTTGTCCTACAAAACAGAGAGGCACTTGATATCTTAATGGCCCAACAAAGAGGCACCTGTGCCATATTAGAAGAATGTTGTTTTATGTTAATCAATCTGGCAAAATAAAACAAGAACTAAGAACTATAAATCAAAATGACAACTTAGCTGAGGAAGGACACATGCCAAGACTTGGACATTATTTCATTCTCTTTAGCTGGTTACCGTCAGGAATAGGATCATAGTTAAGAATGATAGCACAAACAATAGCATATAAATCTTAATCAAGTGCTTACTAAAAACAGTAAACTCTGCTGTAACTTGTCCAAGTATACAGCTCATGTTTGCACAGATGACCATGTAAGATACTTTTCATCAGGATGGATTTTATGGACCAGAAGAACTGGAGAAAGTAGCTATTGTTTTTTATAGGACACCCCACCGAGGGACTAGATGTAACCAGAGCAGGTAACGAAACCACTTCCACCTTGAGAAACTAAGGATGGATGTCTTCTCTAAAGAACCGTGAGCAAAGGAAGAAAAATATGAAAAGAGTTGCCAACAATGACTCCATTTTTGTACTTTGGAGTTGATCTTGTTAAAATAATGATTTTGTACTGGCCTTGCTGACTTGCAAACAATTGATATAGTTTTATTCCTTAGATTTGCTCTATAAAACTGATAAATATACTGAGCCCTTATATACCTAATAATCAAACATTCTTAACAACTTCATATATTAATGCTTATTGTCTGCTAGGTTTTTAGACTATTATTATTGCTAATTGCTCTTTTATGCTTATCACTTTATTAAGAAAGTTCCATCCAAAACCTCTACAAACATCTGATTATGGTCCCTCCATAGACAGATTCACCTGAACCTCCAGGTGGCTTAATAAAGCCCCTGATGGCTCACAGGGTAGCTCAATTTTCAACTTTATAAGGGACCTCCACACTGTTTTCCAGAGTGGCTGTACCAACTTGCATTCCCACCAACAATGTAAGAGGGATCCCCTTTCTCCACATCCTCTCCAACATATGAATCATGGAACACTACATCAAAAACTAAGAATATACTGTATAGTGACTAACATAACATAATAAAAAATTATTTAAAAAATAGATAAATAAAATAAGTATAATTTAAAATATTTCAGACTGAAAAAAAGGAAATTTGTTACTGTGTTAAGTATCCCTTCTCAGTAAATGTCAGAATATATTAAAAATAAAATAAAGCCCCTGATGAGGACATTACCTAAGAACCATTTCTGGCTTCCTCGTTTCTCAATGGGGCCTGACCCTAACAACAGTGACTCCTTGAAATACTCATTAAAATTAAAAATGCCCCCTGATGTGAGACATGACTTCCAGGGACAGGTCCATCCCAGTGATGCAAGACTAAATAAATCTATGGTTGATCAGTGACGTTTTCAGAGAAAGATCTTGAGCAAAAGGCAGAAAGGTAAAATGCAATGGAGTCACTTATGTCCAGGGTTTTTAAAATGGAGCGGTGAAACCATTAAGGAGATGAGCTTATGTATGTTCTCATTGTAAGAACCATGAACTTTTGAACTGGGCCAAACTGGAAATACTCTAAGGACTTAGCCCAAACCCTGCAACTTGTTACATTAGGAGACTTTGATTAGTGACAGCCTTAGCAACCAATTATATTCAGTCAAGATTAGTTTTCTGCCACCAATCAAATTCTTTGTAAATAACATATTCAAGCATTCCCTTTTTTCTTTAAAAACCATTGACTTCTGGAGTGCCTGGGTGGCTTTGTTGGTTAAGCATCCAACTCTTGATTTTAGATCAGGTCATGATCTCAGGGTTGGGGGATCAAGCGCCACATCAGGCTCCATGTTGGGCACAGAGCCTGCCTAGGATTCTCTCTCTCTCTGCCTTTCGCCTCCACTCTCTCTCCCTCTGTAAACAACAACAACAACAACAACAACAACAGATATTCATCATGGGGTAAATTAGAAGTGGCTCTTTGGTAATTTAGAATGATTACAAATTCATCATTTAGAATACTTTCGCTAAGTTCTTACAGTTCTCTGAACCTCTATCCTGTCACTTTCCAGATCCATTCAATTAATCTATTTACATGTCTAATCTACCACTACCATCCCCAATAAGACCATAAAGTATTCTGGGAACAGGCCATACATATTTCAGTTTTATTTTTTTACCTAGTACAGCTTCTAGCATGTAATAGATCTCAACAAGTTTACTGAGTTTAATAACAAGGTGGCTCTGTACTATCCCCATTTGCTCATTGTCTTTATGCCAGAACATCTTCCTGAAAAGAAAGGAAACGCACTACCTGTCAAGGAGCTCCTTCCACTTTTTGGCAATTACATTAAATTTCTCATCAAACAGAACCCAAGTATATCGTCTGAATATTCTACTCATGTGTTCTAGGGCAACTCAGGGCCACAGAGAACAAATACAATCAATTGTTCTAATCAATAGTTTCAATTATTCATTACGATTCTGACAATGATTACAATTTGAAGGTTTTCCAATACCACCAAGCAATTCTCTGACACCAGCTGGGGGTTCTATAATTTAACTTAATTCTGACACTACCCCCTAGAGATAGTATGAGATTCCACAGGTTAAGGACCAAGTCCTGCAAGACTGTATCCCTCCCCACCACACCTCCACTTTAGAGGTACTAATCAGTGCTTCTGACCTATCAGTGACAGATCCCATAAATCAAAGCTTCCAACAACCTCCTCCTTGGATTCAATTAATTTGGTAGAATGGTTCACAAAGCTTAGAGAAACAGTTTCCCTGCTAGATTACTAGTTTATTATAAAAGTATATAATTTAGGAACAGGCAGATGGAAGGGATGCATAAGGCAAACCATATGGAAAAGGGCGCAGAGCTTCCATGCTCTCTGAGCGCACCATTCCTGCAGCACCTCCACATGCTCACCTACTGGAAGCTTTCTGAACTCCACCTTTTTGGGTTTTTGTGGTGGCTTCATCTTATAGGCACAACTGATTAAATCACTGGCCTCTTCTAACCCTCAAATCACAAGGCTGGTTCCCCCAGCAACCAGCCTTAACTTAAATTCCGAGGAAGCTTTCCATTAAGTCACCTCTTTAAATAACAAAGACACCTTTGTAACGCTCAGCACTTAGAAAATTCCAAGGGTTTTAGAAGCTCAGTGCCAGAAACTAGAATGAAGACGAAATATATATTCCTTATTATAAATCACATTCATTCAATACATACCAAACTAAGTGTTTAGCACTACACTAGAGCTTGAAAATGCAATATTGGTAAAAATCAGTCTTTGCTTACTGGGGGGAAACAATAAAGGCAATATAGATGTAAATGAACAATTAAAATAAAACAGAGTAAACTTCTATAACAGAGGGAATTGCAGGCTACTATGGAACAAAAGGAAGATACACTTGTGGAGGGGAAGAGGAGATGTCAGACCAAATTTATCAGAGGAGACAATGCCTCAGTTGTGAGCCCTGTTACTTGAAGACAACTTTATGTCCCAATGGAATTTTTTCTTTTCACCCTGTAATTTACCTCTATCAAATTTATACATGCCTATATTTTAAACACAAATAGTTCTTGAAAGTTTATTAAGAAAAACAGGAATTACCTATCTTCCCTCCCCTCTCCATTCCCAGCTCCCAAAGGTAGCCACTTCCTTCACCTGTTTCCTTTCATATTTTATTGCTAAACATATGCATCAGAAACAATTATGCTATCATTAAACCTAAGTTTGCTTAGGGCCTTAAAAAAACAACAGGGCCCTACAGCAACTATGTCTTCATGAAGACAATGCATTAACTGATTATGACCACACGAAAACACATAGTTAGAAGTTTTTATTGTACACATAGCTCTTTAAGTGAATTTCCAATATTGTGTCAAAGACTACCTAGTTGTTCACCAATCCTATTTCACCTTCCTGGAAAGAGAGAAACTACATTTCCCAACCTCCCTTGAAATTAGATTGGGGCCTGATAGTTCTGGCCAAGAGAATGTGGACAGAAATGATAAATGCCACTTACAGACCTGGGTCTAACATGTATCATGAAATCCCCCACGTGGCCAGGATGAAAGGACTCCAAGACAGCAGTCATCCTGCAGTGAAAGAAATCAAAATTCTTGAGTCAACATTTAGAGGAGAATCAACCTACATTGGACTTTCTATGAACGAAAACTAGATTTTTATCCTTTTGTGTTTTGAAGATTTGGGAGTTTATTTTTACCATATGTAGTCCATCCAGCACGCCCTGACTAATACGACTGAGTCATAAGAACTCTGTGGAGTATTCCACCCAAGGCCAGAAGAGGAGAGGAGTTAGTTGGTAAGTGCAGTGAAGGGGCAGGTCCACACAGAATAAATTACTTGCTCTGTCTAGCTCCCAAGAATCCTACCAAGAGAAAGCAGTTGATGGGTGAGGTCCACAGCCCTGTGCCGGTCCCCAAGCCGGAAGCTGACATTACTGAGATCATCTAGGACCTGGACCTTAGAGATAGTGCTATGTTCCCCTGCATTCACAGTTTCTTCAGCACCTTTGCATCCAAAGCATTCGGTGGTGAAAGTCGCTGATGCTGTGGCCTGTCTGGCCCAGTCTGAAGCAATCACCAATACTGAGGGTTGAATGATACTTGGTCCCTAGAAATAATTAGAACAATGATATTGCTAGAAAAGGACATGAAGTGGTCAATAAAGAGATCATTCATTCCCATTCCATTCCCACTCCCCGAATATAGCCAGTCTTTTCAGCTGTTTCCTTTCAAATTTTATCTCTAAGTATGTGCTTCAGAAAATGATCAAATCATCTTTAGAATTATGTTTGGCTGGCAGGCACACCTGGGTGGCTCAGGTTAAGCGTCTGTCTTGGGCTCAGGTCATGATCTCAGGGTCCTGGAACAGAGCCCCGCTTCGGGTTCCCTGCTCACGGGGGAATCTGCTTGTCCCTCTCACTCTCCCTCTGTGCCCCCTCTCTCTCAAATAAATAAATTGAACCTTTTTAAAAAGTAGAATTATGTTTGGTTAAGGTAAGGGATTTAGCCCTACAAAAGACACTGAAATGAGCTCCCACAGACCAGCTTATTAGGGGAAATTTTATTTGTTTAAAAGGGTAGGGTGGTGAGATAGGGAAAGTGAAGGACTCCACAAAAACGTGCTTTTTACTACTTTTCCTGATTCTGTTCTACCCCCACTTTACACATGCCTCATAATGCAGTGTGTGTCCTCCTTGTAAGGGACTAGGAGTTAATCATTTCCTTAGAACAGATAACATCTAAGGAAGGACCAGGTGAAAATAACTGAACAAAGCCATCATATGTGCATTCTAGACCACTTCGACTAGACATCTCAACACCAAGACCCCCTGCCTGGCCCCAAGGGATTGATGTAGGAAAAGGTTGGGGTAGAAAAAGGTTGGGGTTTGGAGCCAACAGCCAAGAAAGAATTCTTGAGGCGTCTTCAGAGCAAAAAGGTAGTTTTATTAAAGCATGAAGACAGGACCTATGGGACAAAGAGCTGCACTGGGGTCATGAGGAGTGTCCCATTATATACTTTAAGGTTGGGAGGGAGTTAGGCATAGCTTAAGTCTCTAAGGAATTTTGCAAGCAAGGTTTCCAGGACCTTGAGGGGGCTAACTATTGTTAGGAAAAGGTCATTTATTACTGTCTAATAAAACCTTAGTCATGAGACCCTTCAGATGTATATCAGTGCGTCATATGCTTGGGGAATGACTGCCAACATATACCTCGGGGTTGGGTGGGGGGTAGTTATAGGAAGTTTCCAAAAGAATTTTTATATGTTAAAGAAGACTTACAGGATTGTAGGGGGTTGGGATAATGTTAAGACAAGACTGCCTTTCGCTCCTAGCAAAGTATTAACATCAAGGCAGCTGAAATCCTAGAGGAATGTCACTCTGCCTGTTTCAAGGACTTGTCAATGGGCTGAAAGTAGTAAGGAAATTTAATTTTTCTTTTGCCTTTTTTCCCACATCAGGATAATACCTGGGCCCTCGTCTTTGTTTTTACTGGTTCCCCGTTGCCTGAGAGAACATGCACACCATACCACAACTCTCGATAAAAAACCCCGAGACCTCAAACATGGATGAGTCTCTCTTTTTTCCTTTCTGAGTCTCTCAGACACTCTGTCTGAACCTGCACTCTCTCTATACCTTCAATAAACTCTGCTTTCACCTCTTGCTGGTTCGTATTTGATTTCTATCCTGTGTGCAACCAGGGACCCTCTAGGCTGGTTCTGCAGGACACCCTCTGGGCCCTTGGTCCCAGCCTGCCAGCATTGGTGGGATGAAGACAATAGGTATGAATCAGAAGATACTGGCAAGTTCTGATCCAAGACAATACAAACATAAGACACCAATAAATGCTAAGTTTGATGAAGCAGGGTACTGAAGGTTATCTGCCTATTATACCAAAGCCACTCAGGCCTAACAGTTCAATTTTTCTTATAGCCTGCTTGGTTTTCATCTCCCAGATCCCCATAAAAGGCTCAGAGTCATGACAGAGCCACAACACTAATATTCTAAAAACAGCTTCTTTGTATTTCTCAAGTACTATAGCATGAAATAGCAAATTCTGAAGGCAAAAACAGCAGTAATGAAGCAATTGTTCACAAAGGGAACCCATGGATAGTGCTTGCCTGGCAGGGCCCCCTTAGAAAGAGCCTTTAGATCCAGTTTATGTGCGCTGAAGAAGCAGTAGGGCCTCAGCAGCCCTAATCTCATCATCCATCATCCTCTGTGTGTTTGTGGGGGGATGGGGACAGGGACGGACACTTACGCCATGATGTGAGCCTGGCAGTGAATTCTCACATACCAGAGAGGCAGAAAGCAAAAGAAAGAGAAAAAAAAAGTCACATGAAATTAAAAGAAAATAAATCAAGTAAAGAACAGACTAGAGCATACTATCTGATCTCGATGCAATCTACTTTTCACAAAGCTAAAATCATCTGGAAATAGAGGGAATAGAGAGGCGGCAGCAATGATTCTCTCAAACTATGCTGCCTAATACATTAACTATTGACCACATGGGACTATTCAAATGTAAGTGTATTAAAATTAAATTAAATTTAAAACTTAAGTCTCTCCGTCATTGTACTGACATTTCATATGCTCAATAGCCAGAGACAGCTAAGCACTACCAAGTTAAATAACAGAGATATAGGATATAGCCAACATCACAGAAAGTTCTGTTATACTGTGTGGCTCTAAAACAACTTCTGGAATTGAACAAACTTGAGAAAATTCTGTTTCAGACTTACTAGCTTATCCTTAAAATGAGTCACTGGTAGTTTACTGATGTAAATACAAATCGTTCCTAAAGGCGTTCACTTTCAAGTAGACTCCAAAGAATTTCCACAGATAAAATTTCAAGGAAATCAAATAGTTCTCAGTGAGGATAAATAAATAAATAAATAAATAAATAAATAAATAAACAAACAAAAGCAGAACAAATCCCATAAAAATTCAAATGTTAGAATTATCTGACATGGAATATGAAAAGTATATTTAGTATGTCTGAGGAAATGAAACAATGACTTAAAACATGACAAAATTACCCCCCCAAAAAAGTGTGAAACAAAAACTACCTAAATGAAATATATAACTGAATTTAAAATTCAGTGGATTGGGACTTCTTTTGGCCATGACAATGTAGCTTACAATAAACTAACTTTCCTACCAAAAGCAACTATAAAATATGAACGGAATCAATAAAACAATTATTTGAAGGTAGTAGACTAACTTGAGGGCTATATTCCTTAAGAGAAGAAAGGTACTAGGGGTGAGCTTCATATTCAGCCTAAACTTTCTAAAATCTGTTTCATTACAAAATAAATGGATTTTATGGAATGCAGTTTCTTAATATAGCTGTTTTAAAAAATCAGAGTGTTCCTCTATCACAAATTGAATAGCCCCATGGAAAAGATACTGGCATTTTGATGCTTCCAGGGTATGAGCAGCACCCTGTCCAGTAACTAAGCCAAATCCTGCCAGCATAAAAGTTCCTCCACATTTTTAGTATTTCCAACTGGGGGAATTTAGTATTTCCAACAGGTTTTTAGTTTTCTCTTTCAACTTATCCTTTCTGATATCAATCCTCTCTAAAATGAGCAGATAATAAAAAATTCACCAGGCATTTAATGAAAATCTCCAACATCAGAATCCATGATAATACAAAAAGGGAGAAAAGGGTTCTTGGATAGAACACATATAATAATAGGAATGGATAAAAAATTTCTTTAAAACGATTAAAAAGGGGCACTTGGGTGGCTCAGTCGGTTAAGCATCTGCCTTTGGCTCAGGTCATGGTCTCACAGTCCTGGGATTGAGCCCCACATCAGGCTCCCTGCTCTGCAGGGAGCCTGCTTCTCTCTCTCCCTCTTCCCCCTCGTGCTTTCTCTCTTATTCCTCTCCCTCTCAAATAAATAAATAAAACCTTTAAAACAAAATAAAGTAAAACTATTAAATAATAGAGTTATTTATGATGAGAATACATCAAAAACACAAATGCAAAATGCTATGTAAAAAGAACAATGATCAAAAAAATAAAAATTTTACAAATTCAAAATATGACTGCCAAATATAAAATTCAAAGTAAAATTGCCAGTTCAAGGAAGTACAAAAATAGGTCAAGGCATGAAAAATTTGAGAAAGGAAAACCAACATTAGACTCAATGCAAAAGAGCCCCCATCCAATTAATGTAGGTTCTAGAAAGGGAGAAGAGAGAAAATAGAAGAGAAGAAATTATCAGAAATACAATACAAATGACCAGAGCTAAAGGAAAACACATCTCTATATTAATTGGCTCACAAAGTGGGAAAATGACACAAACGAACAAAAAACTCCCTAATATTTAAAATACCATTGTGAAATCTCCAGCCCAAGGATAAAGATAAGAGCTTCAAGAAAGAAAAAAAAATAAGTATTTTACAAAGAAGCTAGAATTGTACTGGTAGTCTTTCCATCAGCAACAGTGAACATCAGAACAACAGAAGTTCTGAAGCAGAACTAGTTTCAATTTTGGCATGCTTATAGAAGAACTAAAAAATAGATCAATTCTATTTAGAAAAGGAAAATGGAAGATCCCGGGGAAAAAAAATTTAAGGAACTCATAATAACTCTATTTATATTAGACTTAGAAAATAAAAATAAATGATAACCTGACGTCTCTGCACAAATATTAGCTGCCACAAGACTTCCACTTCCACCATAAACTACTAGAAAACTGGACAAAAATAAATTAAACAACTGTTTTCACAAAGTGAACAAAAAGCACAGCAGGACTAATCCATGGGGAAAAGAGAAAGAAACATGGTAAACAGGTCCATCTTTCTGCCCACAAATTCTTGACATCACTGTAGGAAAGTGTACTCCCAACAAAGCCAGTGATCTTCTTAAACTGAGGAAACAGAGATCAGGGTTTGGAGATGATAAGGAGCTTTACACACACAAAAGATCCAGAAATCTGCAAATGGACCTCTAGTCTTTGGCTGAATACATTTCTGCACATGCATAAGATGAAAATCTAAAAGCTAGACAAAGAAATAATGTGGAGGCAAAGAATAATTACCAAGAAACTTTGAGTTAAACAATTCTCAGCATTACACAAGGCAGGAAATCATTTGATCACCCACCATCAAATGGAGAATATGTGCTCAATATATGGAGCATTCAGTAAAGATGCCACCAAAAACAGGACATGCAAGAAGGGTTAAATATTAAATACATACTCTGGATCCACTATAACAAAAGTTAACAGCAAACCTCAAAGGGATAAAACCGATCCATAATTTAAATACTTGATACAATAAAATAAAACACTCTTTAAAACAATACCACAAGATCCAATGTAAAATTCACAATTCTGGCATCCAATAAAAAATCATCAGACATGGGAAGAAATCAGGAAAACACAGACCACAATCAGGAGGAAAAAATCAATCCAAAGAAACAGACCTGACAATGACAGATTATGAACTACTAAACAAGGACTTTAAGAGAGCTATTATAAATACAATGAATAAGTACAAGGATATAAAGAAAAACTTGAAAACATGAGGAGAGAAATAGGTATTATTTTAAAAAGAACTAAGTGGAACTTCTAGAGATCAAAAATGCAATATCTGAATAAAATTATCACTAGGTGAGATTAGTAACATGTCAGACACTGCAGGGGAAAAGGTCAGTGAATGAAAACAGTAACACAAACAATCCAAATTTTAAAAGAGAGGCTATTTTTTTTTAAACACTGAAAATAAAGGAACAAAGCCTCACTGACCTATGGGAGAATATAAAGCAGTCTAATACATATGCAGTTAAATTCCCAGAAAGAGAAGAGATGGAATGAGAGAAGTGAAAAAGTGTAGAACTGATACCTGAAATTTTTCAAAAAGATAAAAACTATAGAGATTCAAGAGGATCAAAGAACCCACATATGATAAATACAAAGAAAACCACACTAAGGCACATCATAACCAAATTACTTTCACAAAAACAGAGATGAAGATGAAATCACTATATTCAGAGGAGCAAAGACAAAAATGACATCAGACAGCTCACTGGAACTATGAAAGTATGCAGCCCAAAGAAATGGAAGTAACACCTTTAGGTTCACCTGGGTGGCTGGGTTGTTTAAGCTTCCAACTCTTCCCTTAGGCTCAGGTCATAATCTCAGGGTCCTGGAACTGAGCCCCATGTAGGGGTCCCTGCTCAGCGAGGGATCTGCTTGTCTCCTTCTCCTTCTACCCCTCTCCTTGCATGGGGCTCTCTAACAAATAAATAAACCTGGAAAGGAAAGGAAAGGAAAGGAAAGGAAAGGAAAGGAAAGGAAAGGAAAGGAGAGGAGAGGAGAGGAGAGGGGAGGGGAGGGGAGGGGAGGGGAGGGGAGGGGAGGGGAGGGGAGGGGAGGGGAGGGGAGGGGAGGGGAGGAAGGAAGGGGAGGAAGGAAGGAAGGAAGGAAGGAAGGAAGGAAGGAAGGAAGAAAGAAAGAAAGAAAGAAAGAAAGAAAGAAAGAAAGAAAGAAAGAAAGAACACCTTTAAATTGTTGAGAGAAAAAAGGCCCACCCTGAATTTTTCTACTTCATGAAAAGATCTTTGAAAATAAAGGTGAAACAAAGACTTTTAAGATAAGGAGAAGTTAAAAGTGTTCATCACAAGACCTCCACTACAAGAAAAGTTGAAGTTCTTTAGGCAGAAAATTATACCAAATGGAAAATTGTATATACACACAAAAAAACCCAGAGTGCTATCAATGGTAATTATGTGGTTAAATATAAGAAAGATTTTTCCTCATTATTTAATTTCTTTTAAAAATGACTATTTAAAGCACAAATAATAGCAAGAGCCTGTGGTTCATAATATATGCCCAAGAAAGATGTTTTATTATAACAGGAAAAAGGAAGAGAACGAGAAAATGGAGGCATAGTGTTAAAAGGTTTTTATATTTATGTAAAGAGGTATAATACTATGTAAAGGCAGACCGTGATAAGATACAGATGCATGCTATAAACCTCAAAGCAACTATTATAAAAATAAGACAAAAAATTAGAGCTAATAAACGAACAGTGGGGATAAAATAAATTAACAGAAATATTCTGCTAATTCAAAATGAGACAGAAAAAAGGAGAAAGGGAAAAAAGAAGATACTAAGAAAAAAGAATAGCAAGATGGTAGATTTAAACCAAAATATTTAGATACTTAATGTAAATGGTCTAACCCCAATTAAAAGGCAGAGATAAGAGAACTAGATAAGAGAGCCCAACCCAACTCACCACTGTTGTATTATGGATATCAAGACCACCTACAGGTACAAGTTCAATGATTCACCAAGATCTACATGTCTTGACATACGGTTGTACTCACAGATATCATTTATTACAGTAAAAGAATACAAAGCAGGATCAATAAAGAAAAAAGGAGCATGGAAAAACGTCTGGAGGAAATCAGGTGCAAACTTCCAAGAGTTCTCTCTCAGTAGAGTCACACAAGCAGCACTTAATTCTTCACAATTATGACAAAGCATATGAAATATTGTCTACCAAGGAAGCTCATCAGAGATCAGTGCCATAGGTTTTCACTAGATACTGGTTGCTTACAGGCTCTGCCTAGCCCATACCAGAAGAGACTCTCAGATGATGGCAGGCATTCAGTAACAATCCACTGTTTGCACAGTTTAGGCACAGTGAGTCACAACTATCAGAGAGTGGTGGGAGATGCCACTCAAAGGTCAACTTCACAAGCAGACCTCACTAAGAAAAGTGGTCTCAGATCTGCCATGTTAACTCTTCTCTATCCTTCTGTCTGTAAGAAAAGCACTTTAAACGTAATGGCACAGATAGGTTAAAAGTAGAAGGATGAAAAAAGATAATGTAATGCAAAAACCTAATTGTAGGAAAGCTGACTATACTGACATCAAACAAAGTAGAGTTCAAACAAAGTAATATCACCATGGATAAAGAAGGATATTTCATAAATAAAAAGGGAGAAATTGATCAAAGAGTTTTTTTTTTTAAAGATTTTATTTATTTATGTGATAGAGAGACAGCCAGCGAGAGAGGGAACACAGCAGGGGAGAGGGAGAGGAAGAAGCAGGCTCATAGCGGAGGAGGCTGATGTGGGGCTCGATCCCATAACGCTGGTATCACGCCCTGAGCCGAAGGCAGACGCTCAACTGCTGTGCCACCCAGGCACCCCGTATTTTTTTACATTGTTGAATTCAATTTGCTAATATTTATGTGCTGAACATTTTTGTATCCATGTTCATGAGAAATATTGGTTTACAGTTTTCCTTTCTTGTAATGCCTTTTTCTGGTTTTGGTATTATAGTAATGCTGGCCTCACAAAATAAGTTAGGAAGTGTTTCCTCTGACTATATTCTGGAAAATATTGTAGAGAATTGGTATTTCTTTTTCAAAAGTTTGGTAGAATTCACAGTAAACCCATCTGGGCCTGGTGCTTTCTGTTTTAGAAGGTTAATTGCTAATTCAATTTTCTTAATATATATAAGGCCTATTAAAATGATCTATTTCTCCTTGTATGGTTTTTGGTAGATTGAGTCAAAGAATTGATGCATTTCATCTATGTTATCAAATTTGTGTTTTCATAACATCCCTTCATTATCCTTTTAATGCTCAGGGGATCGCCAGTGATGGCCCTTCTTTCATTTCTGATATTAGTAATTTGTATCTTCTTTTTTATTGATTGACTGGCTAGAGGTTTATCAATTTAATTCACCTTTCCAAATAACCAGCTTTTGGCCTTGTTGATTTTCTCTAATGTTTTCTTCAATTTCACTGATGTCTGCTCTAATTTTTATTATTTTTTTTCTCCTATCTTTTGACTTAATTTGCTCTTCTTTCTTTCTAGTTTCCTAGGGTAGAAGCTTGGATTAATTTTAGATCTTTCTTCTCCTTTTTTTTTATAATAATTTTTATTGTTATGTTAGTCACCATACAGTATATCCTTAGTTTCTGATGTAGTGTTCCATGATTCATTATTTGCGTATAACACCCAGTGCACCATGCAATATGGAAGTCATAGTACTTTAAGACTATAAATTTCTCAAAGACTCTTCCTTTCTTTATACAGATCCAAATTTCTGACCTGTATAATTTTCCTTCTCCATAAAGAACTTCTTTTAACATTCTTGCAAAGTAGGTCTGCCAGCAACAATTCCCTTAGGGAATTGTCTGAGGGAAGTCTTTACCTTGTCTTACTTCTGAAGGGTAATTTCACTGGATACAGAATTCTAGATTGGTAGGTTTTTTTCTTTCAACACTTTAAATATGTCACTCTCTTCTTGATTACATAATTCTGAACAGAAGTCTGATGTAATTTTTGTCCTTATTCCCCATAGGTGTTTTCTTTCTTTCTTTCTTTCTTTCTTTCTTTCTTTCTTTCTTTTTTTGTGCAGTTTCAATATGATATGCCTAAGTGTAGAATTTTTGTTATTTTTCCTGCTTGGTGTTCTCTGAGCTTGTTGGATCTTGTTTGATATCTGACATTAATTTTGGAAAATTCTAAACCATTATTACCTCAAATATTTCTTCTACTCGTTTTTCTCTCTCTGCTATTCTCATTATGCATATGTTATACCTTTTGTAATTTCCCCACAATTCTTGGATATTCTGTTCTGTTTTTTACATTAATTTTCTCTTCAGTTTGGGAAGTTTCTGTTAACACAACTTTGAAGCTCACTGCTTCTTTCCTCATCCCTTCCCAGTATACTGATGAGCCCTTCAAAGCTATTCTTCGTTTCTGTTACAGTATTTTTATTTCTAGCATTTGTTTGAAACTTTCTTAGAGTTTCCAACTCTCTCCTTACATTATCCATCCAGCATATTTTTCTCTTTTTTCATCAGAACCCTTATCATAAAGGAAAAACTGGGGAATGCAAGATGTTCACAGGGAGCTTTGAAGAACTCAAACGTAGACTAGGACTTAAAAATGCCATACACATGTACAGTGCTGTGCACATTACCAAGAAAGACCTAAGAAGGCCCTAATCTCTCAAGTCCCACTGTCCTTGACTCTGTGCAGGCTAGACGTGAAAGTTAAGGCAGAATTGTAGACTGTCTGCCAGAGTATTGAAGGTGTGCCCGGACACCCACACAGGGTCCCTCAGCAAAGGCTGAGGGACGTTTGGTTCCAGATATTTTTGGAAATCTCGGTCCAATAATTAACTGACAATCAGGTTAGCCAAGCAGAGACCATCAAGTGGCCACATGAGAAAAAGAATACATACATTGAAGGTTTACAGCGTGAAAGTCACTAAACAAACAGTACAAACAACAACAATCCCTGGGAGGGGGCAAAGGGGAATCTGATTTCCAGAGTTCTCATACTATATTATTTAAAATGTGCAATTTTCACACCCTAACAATAAAAAAATGCAAAGAAACAGGAAAGTATGACTCTTGGAAGCCTACACACTGGACTTAGTTAATAAGACTTTAAACCAGCTATTATAATAAGTATTTTCAAAGAATTAAAGGCAACCATGTCTAAAATGTTAAAGAAATAAACAAGAATAATACTTCACCAAGGAGAGAATATCAACAAAGAAAGTGAAAGTATAAAAAAGAACCAAATAGAAATTATGGAATTGAAAAAAAAAAAAGAACTGGAATATAAAATTCACTAGAAGGGCCCACCAGCAGATTTGAACTGGCATAAAAAAGAATCAATGAACTTGAAGGCAGCTCAAATGAGATTACCTGGCATAAGGAAGAGAGAGGGGGAAAAAAAGGAATAAAAATAACAGAGCCTGGAGTAAAAGGTAAGATACTGAAGTAGGAAAAGCCAGGAATCTATCTTTCTAGACAATAACTGCACTGCCACAAGTTGTCTGAAGTGACTATTGAAAGTTTGCAACTTCCAGGGGAAAGCTTGGCTGGTAAACTGCAATTAATATCATTTGATTATAGACCTCTGTAGAGTTGCAGATCCCATCCCTAAGGCAACCCACATTTCTGGCATGGCTGAAGCCAGAGTGGGTAATAAAGACCTTATCCTCCAAATATCAAGACTCTCAGTTCTGAATGAAGATTCCTGTTTCTGATCATGGAGATACAGGGGCTGGCTAGCATTGTTCTAATCCCCGCAAGCTAAAGCAATGCCCAGGAGATTTAAAGAAGCAGCACATCTATTTTTATAGACATTCAAAAACAACCGCATATTTGATGGAATTTAGAAAGTCAATGTGCATGTCCAGGGACAGACACAGACTCAGAAAAGACTATAAGAAAACCTTAAACTTTCATCTCCAGCTGCTCCTGAGCACAGGACACCCTATAATAACAACAACAAGATATTCAAACCCTGGGGAAGAGAGAGAATCTTATCTCCAGAACTACCACATTATAAAATTCATATATTCAGTTTTCAAAAAGGAAAACAAAGGCATACAAAGAAATATGAAAGTATGGCCCATTCCAAAGAACAAAATCAACACATACTGTATCCAAGGAAACCCAGATGTCAGGCCCACAAGAAAAAGACTTAAAATTCTCTTTAAGATGTTCAAAGTGCCAAATGAAGACATAAACAAAGACAGGAAATGATGTATGAACAAAATGAGAATGGCAATAAATAGCAAAATGTTACAAAAATGAGCTCAAAAGAAATTATGAAGTTGAAAAGTACAATAACTGAAATTTTTAAAAATTAACTGGGGGGGGGGGCCTGGGTGGCTCAGTCGTTAAGCGTCTGCCTTCGGCTCAGGGCATGATCCCGGCATTATGGGATCAAGCCCCGCATCAGGCTCCTCCGCTGGGAGCCTGCTTCTTCCTCTCCTACTCCCCCTGCTTGTTTTCCCTCTCTCTCTGGCTGTCTCTCTCTGTCAAATAAATAAATAAAAAATAAAAATAAAAATAAATTTTTTTTTTAATTTACTAGAGGGGTTTAAAAGCAGATTTGAACAAACAGAAAAAAACAGACTTTAAATCCATAAAAGTTAGAGCAGACTAAGAAGGACATTATGTATCTATTAAAGGTTTAATACATCAAGAAGATAACACAATTATAAACATTTACACAACTAATAACAGATCCTCAAAATATATGAAGTAACAATTGACAAAAAAAGAAGGGAAAAACAGAAGTTCTACAAAAATAGCTGGAGACTCCAATATCCTATTTTCAATAATGGATAAATCAACCAAAGAAGATGAATAGGGAAATAGAGAACTTGAATAACAAAATTAGCCAACTAGACCTAAGAGACATGTACAGAACAATCCTTCCAACAATAGCAGAATACTCTTCTCAAGCCAACATTCTTCTCAAGTTTACATGAGACATTCTCCAGGACAGATCATATGTCAGGGCACAAAATAAGTCACAACAGATTTTATAAGACAGTTATCATAACAAAATATCTGCTGTGACTAGAAAAAGATAAAGTTAGAAATCAGTAACAGAAGGCAAACTGGATAATTCATAAATATGGAGAAATTAACAACACACTCTTTAAACAACCAATTGGTGAAAGAAGAAATCAGAAGTTAAAGTAGAAAACAGAGATGAATGAAAATGAAAACACAATATAACAAAACTTCTAAGATGCAATGAAAGCCGTGGCAAGAGGGAAACTTGCAGCTATAAATGCTTACATGAGAAAAGAAAGATCTCAAATCGACAACCTTATTTACAACTTTAAGGAACGAGAAAAAGAAGAACAAACTAAACCAAATGACAGCAGCAGCAGAAGGGAAATAAAGGTTAGACTAGAAATAAGCAAAAGAGGGAACAGAAAATCAATAAAAACAAAAGTTGGTTCCTTGAAAAGATTAACAAAACTGACAAATCTGCAGCTAGGCTAACAAAGAAAATAAAAGACTAAGAGACGGGATGCAAATAACCAAAATCAGAAAATAATGTGGGAACATTAGTACCAACCTTCAGAGATAAAAAGGAGCATAAGGGAATTCTATGAACAACTGTACACCAACAAGTTAGATAACTTACAATAAAGGGTCAAATTCCTTGGAACACACAAGTTACCTAAACTGATGCAAGAAGAAATAGAAAATTTCAACAGACATAACAAATACAAAGATTGAAGCAGTAATCAAGAAGCAGTAATCAAAAACCTCTAAACGGGAGGGAGTTAAGATGGCGGAGGAGTAGGGGACCCCTTTTTCAGCCGGTCCCCTGAGTCGAGCTGGATAGGTACCAGACCAGCCTAAATAACCACGGAATCAGCCTGAGATGCAGGATGATGCATCTGGATCTCTACAAATGAACATCTCCAGCGCTGAGTATTGAGGTACGAAGAGGGGAGCTGTAAACCGTGCACAGATATCGGAAGATAAACGGAAGGGGGAGGGAGCCGCCGCGTTTGGGCGCCGGGAAGCGGCAGCCACCTGCACGGGGGAGCGGGCGGACTCACAGAGGGCACCCGCGAGAGAGCGGACTGAGACCGGTGAGCCGTGAACGCGCGCCACCAGGCATCTCCCGGAACACCGGAATTATCCAGACTGAGACCGGGAGCTCCCGGAGCGCGCGCGGGGCGGCTGGCGGGCCACCTGCACGGGGGAGCGGGCGGACTCGCAGTCGGCACCCGCGAAACAGCAGACTGAGACCCTGAACCGGGTGCGCGCGCCACTAGGCTTCTCACGAAACTCCGGAATCGAGGTGTGCTCACCGGGCATAGACTGAGACCGGGAGACCTGGGAGCGCACGGGGCGGCCGGTGGCTGGCGGCATTAGAAACACAAAGGACAGAGACGCGCCGGCCCTGGAAGTGAGGGCAGGGACGCCGGGTTGGTGAGGACATCCCGGGACGCTGCAGGGTTGAGCAGCACCAACAGTAACAGAGTTAAAGTGGCCAGAACATCAGTGGAGAACGGGCCGCAATCCCTCTGTTCTGCGACAATGCAGCCTCTGCTGCTCTGACCCTCAGAAGAGGCATAGCCGGCCGCCAGGGAAAGCCGCCAGAGAACAAAAGCCTGGAAATACCGGCTCAGAGAGTGCCCATCCCCATCCCCCCTCGCAGGGGACACGGAGACTCTAACCAAACAGGGTTGCCTGAGTATCGGCGCGGCAGGCCCCTCCACCAGAACACAGAAGGCAGGCTGAAAAATCAAGAAGCCCACAACCCGGGCGCCTGGGTGGCGCAGTCATTGAGCGCCTGTCTCTGGCTTAGGGCGTGATCCCAGCGTTCCGGAAAGGAGTCCCTCATCGGGCTCCTCCGCTGGGAGCCTGCTTCTTCCTCTCTCACTCCCCTGCTTCTGTTCCGTTCTTGCTGACTGTCTGTCTCCCTCTCTCAGATAAGTAAATAAATAAAATCTTTAAAGAAGAAGCCCACATCTCTAAGATCCCTATAAAACAAGGGGCACGGCCTGGGACCCAGTCAATAATTTTGGGCTCTGGACAACCCCGCAACCTCCCCTCATTAGAATGACAAGAAGGAGAAGCCCCCCCCAGCAAAGAAAAGACAGTGAGTCTGTGGCCTCTGCCACAGAAGTAACGGATATGGATGTAACCAAATTATCAGAAATGGAATTCAGAGTAACAATGGTCAAGATAATGAGTAGACTTGAAAAAAGTATTAAGGAAAATGTTACTGAGAATATAGAATCCCTAAGGGCGGAAATGAGAGCGAATTTGACAGAAATTAAAAATTCTATGAGCCAAATGCAGGCAAAACTAGAGGCTCTGACGGCCAGGGTCACCGAAACAGAGGAAAGGGTTAGTGAATTGGAGGATGGGTTAATAGAGGAAAAAATAAAAATAGAAGATGGTCTTAAAAAAATCCACGCCCACGAATGTTGGCTACGGGAGATTACTGACTCAACGAAACGATCCAATGTTAGAATCATCGGCATCCCCGAAGGGGTGGAGAAAAACAGAGGTCTAGAAGAGATATTTGAACAAACTGTAGCTGAAAACTTCCCTAATCTAGGAAGGGAAACAAAAATTCGTGTCCAAGAGCCAGAGAGGACCCCTCCCAAGCTCAACCATGACAGACCTACACCACGTCACGTCATAGTGCAACTCGCAAATATGAGATCCAAGGATACAGTATTGAAAGCGGCCAGGGCAAAGAAATTTCTCACGTACCAAGGCAAAGGCATCAGAATTACGTCAGACCTGTCTACACAGACCTGGAATGAGAGAAAGGGTTGGGGGAGCATTTTTAAAGCTCTTTCAGAGAAAAACATGCAGCCAAGGATCCTTTATCCAGCAAGGCTGTCATTCAGAATTGATGGAGAAATAAAGACATTTCAGAATCGACAGTCACTAGCCAATTTCGTAACCATGAAACCAGCCCTACAGGAGGTATTACGGGGGGTTCTATAAAAGTAAAAAGGCCCCAAGAGTGATACAAAACAGAAAGTCACAGCCAATACAAACAAAGACTTTACTGACAACATGGCAGAATTAAAAGCATATCTCTCAGTACTCAGTCTTAACATTAATGGTTTAAATTCTTGCTTAAAACGCCACAGGGTTGCAGACTGGATAAAAAGAAATGACCCATCCATTTGCTGTCTACAAGAGACTCATTTCGAACCCAAAGATGCATTCAGACTGAGAGTAAGGGGATGGAGTACCATCTTTCATGCAAATGGACCTCAAAAGAAAGCTGGGGTAGCAATTCTCATATCAGATAAACTGGATTTTAAACTACAGACTATAGTTAGAGACGCAGAAGGGCACTATATTATTCTTAAAGAAAGTATTCAACAAGTGGATATGACAATTATAAATATATATGCCCCCAACAGGGGAGCAGCAAGATACACAAGCCAACTCTTAACCAGAATAAAGAGACATATAAATAAAAATACATTAATAGTAGGGGACCTCAACACTCCACTCTCAGAAATAGACAGAACACCCTGGCAAAAACTAAGCAAAGAATCAAAGGCTTTGAATGCCATACTCGACGACTTGGACCTCTTAGATATATATAGAACACTACACCCCAGAACCAAAGAATACTCATTCTATTCTAATGCCCATGGAACATTTTCAAGAATAGACCATGTTCTGGGACACAAAACAGGTCTCAGCCGATACCAAAAGATTGAAATTATCCCCTGCATATTCTCAGACCACAACGCTCTGAAATTGGAACTCAACCACAAGGAAAAATTTGGAAGAAACTCAAACACTTGGAGACTAAGAACCATCCTGCTCAGGAATGACTCGATAAACCAGGAAATCAAAAATCAAATTAAACAATTCATGGAGACCAATGAGAATGAAAATACAACAGTCCAAAACCTATGGGATACTGCAAAGGCGGTCCTAAGGGGGAAATACAAGCCATCCAAGCCTCACTCAAAAGAATAGAAAAATCTAAAATGCAGTTTTTATATTCTCACCTCAAGAAGCTGGAACAGCAACAGAGGGACAGGCCTAATCCACGCACGAGGAAGCAGTTGACCAAAATTAGAGCTGAAATCAATCAAGCAGAAACCAGTAGTACAGTAGAGCAGATCAACAGGACTAGAAGCTGGTTCTTGGAGAGAATCAATAAAATTGACAGACCACTGGCAAGACTTATCCAAAAGAAAAGAGAAAGGACCCAGATTATTAAATTATGAATGAAAAAGGAGAGGTCACAACGAACACCATTGAAATTGGAAGGATTATTAGAAATTTTTATCTACAGCTATATGCCAATAAACTAAGCAATCTGGAAGAGATGGAATCCTTCCTGGAAACCTATAAACTACCAAGACTGAAACAGGAAGAAATTGATTTCTTAAACAGGCCAATTAATTATGAAGAAATTGAGTCAGTGATAAACAACCTTTAAATAACAAAACTCCAGGCTCGGACGGTTTTCCTGGGGAATTCTACCAAACATTCAAAGAAGAAATAATACCTATTCTCCTAAAGCTATTTCAAAAAATAGAAACAGAAGGAAAGCTACCAAACTCATTCTATGAGGCCAATATTACCTTGATCCCCAAATCAGGCAAAGACCCCCTCAAAAAGGAGAATTACAGACCGATTTCCCTAATGAATATGGACGCCAAAATCCTCAACAAGATACTTGCTAATAGAATCCAACAGTTCATTAAAAGGATTATCCACCACGATCAAGTGGGATTCATACCTGGGATGCAAGCGTGGTTCAATATTCGCAAATCAATCAGCGTGATACATCATATCAACAAGAAAAGACTCAAGAACCATATGATCCTCTCAATCGATGCCGAAAAAGCATTTGACAAAATACAGCATCCTTTCCTGATTAAAACCCTTCAGAGTGTAGGAATAGAAGGTACATTTCTCAATCTCATAAAAGCCATCTATGAAAAGCCTACTGCAAATATCATTCTCAATGGGGAAAAGCTGGAAGCCTTTCCCTTAAGATCAGGAACACGACAAGGATGCCCACTCTCGCCACTATTATTCAACATAGTACTAGAAGTCCTTGCAACAGCAATCAGACAACAAAAAGGGATCAAAGGTATTCAAATCGGCAAAGAAGAAGTCAAAATGTCTCTCTTCGCAGATGACATGATACTCTATATGGAAAACCCAAAAGAAGCCACTCCCAAACTATTAGAAGTTATAGAGCAATTCAGTAACGTGGCGGGATACAAAATCAATGCTCAGAAATCAGTTGCATTTCTGTACACGAATAACGAGAACGAAGAAAGAGAAATTAGGGAATCCATCCCATTTACAATAGCACCAAAAACCATACGTTACCTTGGAATTAACTTAACCAGAGACGTAAAGGACCTATATTCTAGAAACTATAAATTACTCTTAAAAGACATTGAGGAAGACATAAAAAGATGGAAAGATACTTCATGCTCATGGATCGGAAGAATTAACATAGTTAAAATGTCCATGCTACCCAGAGCAATCTACACTTTCAATGCTATCTCGATCAAAATACCGAGAACGTTTTTCAAAGAACTGGACCAAATAGTCCTTAAATTTGTATGGAATCAGAAAAGACCCCGAATCTCCAAGGAACTGTTGAAAAGGAAAAACAAAGCTGGGGGCATCACAATGCCGGATTTCGAGCTGTACTACAAAGCTGTGATCACAAAGACAGCATGGTACTGGCACAAAAACAGACACATAGACCAATGGAACAGAATAGAGAGCCCAGAAATGGACCCTCGGCTCTTTGGGCAACTAATATTTGATAAAGCAGGAAAAAACATCCGGTGGGAAAAAGACAGTCTCTTCAATAAATGGTGCTGGGAAAATTGGACAGCTACATGCAAAAGAATGAAACTTGACCACTCTCTCACACCATACACAAAAATAAACTCCAAATGGATGAAAGACCTCGATGTGAGACAGGAATCCATCAAAATTCTAGAGGAGAACATAGGTAGCAACCTCTACGACATCGGCCAAAGCAACCTTTTTCATGATACATCCCCAAAGGCAAGAGAAACAAAAGATAAAATGAAGTTATGGGACTTCATCAAGATTAAAAGTTTCTGCACAGCCAAGGAAACAGTCAGAAAAACTAAGAGGCAGCCCACGGAATGGGAGAAGATATTTGCAAATGACACTACAGATAAAGGACTGGTATCCAAGATCTACAAAGAACTTCTCAAACTCAATACACGAGAAACAAATAAACAAATCAAAAAATGGGCAGAAGAAATGAACAGACACTTTTCCAATGAAGACATACAAATGGCTAACAGACACATGAAAAAATGTTCAAAATCATTAGCCATCAAGGAAATTCAAATCAAAACCACACTGAGATACCACCTTACGCCAGTTAGAATGGCAAAAATAGACAAGGCAAGAAACAACAATTGTTGGAGAGGATGTGGAGAAAGGGGATCCCTCCTACATTGTTGGTGGGAATGCAAGTTGGTACAGCCACTCTGGAAAACAGTGTGGAGGTCCCTTAAAAAGTTAAAAATTGAGCTACCCTATGATCCAGCCATTGCCCTACTGGGTGTTTACCCCAAAGATACAGACGTAGTGAAGAGAAGGGCCATATGCGCCCCAATGTTCATAGCAGCAATGTCCACAATAGCTAAATCGTGGAAGGAGCCGAGATGCCCTGCAACAGATGACTGGATTAAGAAGTTGTGGTCCATATATACAATGGAATATTACTCAGCAATCAGAAAGAACGAGTTCTCAACATTTGCTACAACATGGACGGCACTGGAGGAGATAATGCTAAGTGAAATAAGTCAAGCAGAGAAAGACAACTATCATATGATTTCTCTCATCTATGGAACATAAGAACTAGAATGATCAGTAGGGGAAGAAAGGGATAAAGAAAGGGGGGGTAATCAGAAGGGGGAATGAAACATGAGAGACTATGGACTATGAGAAACAAACTGAGGGCTACAGAGGGGAGGGGGGTGGGGGAATGGGATAGGCCGGTGATGGGTAGTAAGGAGGGCACATATTGCATGGTGCACTGGGTGTTATACACAACTAATGAATCATCGAGCCTTACATCGAAAACCGGGGATGTACTGTATGGTGACTAACATAATATAATAAAAAATCATTATAAAAATAAATAAATAAAAAATAAAAAATAAAAATCCAAAATTTTGAAAAAAACAAACAAACAAAACAAAACAAAACAAAAAAACCTCTAAACGTAGTAAAGTCCTAGACCAAAAACTTCACTAGTGAATCTCACCAAATATTTAAGAATGAATACCGATCCTTCTTTTTTTTTTTTTTTTTAAAGATTTTATTTATTTATTTCACAGAGAGAGACAGTTAGCGAGAGAGGGAACACGAGCAGGGGGAGTGGGAGAGGAAGAAGCAACACGAGCAGGGGGAGGGGGAGAGGAAGAAGGAGGCTCCCAGCGGAGGAGCCTGATGCGGGCCTCGATCCCAGAACGCTGGGATCACGCCCTGAGCCAAAGGCAGATGCTTAGCGACTGAGCCACCCAGGCGCCTCAATACCAATCCTTCTTAAACTCTTCTGAAAAATTGAAGCAAAGGGAACACTTCCTAAGTCATTTTATGAAGCAAGCTTTACCCTGATACCAAAGGTAGATAAAGACCTTACAAGAAGAAAATTAAAGACCAATATCCCTTGTGAATATTGATACAAAAATCTTCAACAAGATATTAGAAAACCAAATCCAACAGCATATCAAAAAGATCATTCACATTAAAGTGTTATTTATTCCATAAATGCAATGGTGGCTTACCACAAGAAAGCTGATCTTTATAATATATCACGTTAATACAACAAAGGGGAAAAAAACACACAATCATCTCAAATGATGCAGAAAAATCATTAGACATAATCCAGCACCCTTTATTAAAAAAAAAAAAAACCCTCTCATAAAACTAAGAATACAGACAAAACTCCTTAATATCATAAAGGGTATTTAGGGAAAACCCACAACTAACATCATATTTATTGGTGAAAGACTGAAAGCTTTCCCCTTAAGATCCAAAACAGGAGAAGTACACCCATTTTCACCACTACTATTCAACACTGTACTGCAAGTTCTAGCCACAGCCATTAGACAACTAAAAGAAGTAAAATGCATCTAAATTGGAAAGGAGGAAGTAAAACAATCAACCGATGACATGATCCTATACAGACCCTAAAAAAATCTAGGAGAGAACTAATCATGCTAATAAACTATCAGCAAAGTTGTTTGGTACAAGATAAACATATAAAAAGCTATTGTGTTTCCAAATACCACTAAGGAACAATCTGAAAAGTATATTAAGAAGCAGTTCCCCCCCTTTCCCTTGGCTGGCAGCGCAGAGGCCACACGAAGTCTGGGGTTCCTATAAAAGACGTGAACCAACAGGTGTTTCTCAGAGCTCTGTCAGCCTTCCTCAAGAAGTCTGGGAAGCTGAAAGTCCCTGAATGGGTGGACACTGTCAGGCTGGCCAAGCATAAAGAGCTTGCTCCCTACGATGAGAACTGGTTCTACATGCAAGCTGCTTCCACAGCACGGCATCTGTACCTCCCGGGTGGCGCTGGGGTCGGCTCCATGACCAAGATCTATGCGGGACATCAGAGAAATGGGGTCATGCCCAGCCACTTCAGTAGAGAGTCCAAGAGCGTGGCCTGCAGGGTCCTCCACGCCCTAGAGGGGCTGAAAATGGTGGAAAAGGACCAAGATGGGGGCCGAAAACTCACACTTCAGGGACAGAGAGATCTGGACAGAATCACTAGAAAGGTGGCAGCTGCCAACAAGAAGCATTAGAACAAATGCTGGGTTAATAAATTGCCTCATTTGTAAACCTGAAGAAAGAAAGAAATGAAAGAGAGAAAGAAAGCAAGGAATTCCCTTTATAATAGCATCTAAAAGAATTAAAAGCTTAAGAATAAATATAACCAAGGAGGTGAAAGACTTGTACACTAAAACCTACAAAGCACTGTGTAAAGAAATATAAAAGGCGCCCAAATAAATGGAAAGACATCCCATGTTGATGGATGGGAAGACTTATTGTTCATATGTCAATACTACCCAAAATAATCTAAAGATTCAATACAATCTCTACCAAAATTCCTAAAATCCTTTTTGCAGAAATGGAAAAGCTGAACCTCAGATTCCTCTGGAATTGCAAGGGATCATGAATAGCTGAAACAATCTTGAAAAGAAGAATAAAGTGGGAGTATTTACACTTACTGCCTTGAAAACATACTACAAAGCAACTACTGTAATTAAAGCAATACGACTGACCAGCATTAGCAAAAAAATGATCAAAAAATGGGCAAAGCACTTGAAAAGACATTTCCCCAAAGAAGATATACAAACAGCCAATAAGCACTTGAAAAAGATGTTGAACAACACTAATCGTTAGGGAAATGCAATTCAAAACCACAAGGAGATACCACTTCATACCCACTAGGATGGCTGCTATCAAAGACAAAAACAAAAAATATCTAGTGTTAGGGCACCTGGGTAGCATTGTCAGTTGAGCATGGGACTCTTGATTTCTGCTCAGGTCATGACCTCAGGATCATGAGATCAAGTATCTCGTCAGCTCTGTGAGCTCAGCAGGGAGTGTGCTTGAGATTTTCTCTCTCCCTCTAACTTTGTCCCTCCCCCACCCCCTACACACTCGAGCACACACACTCTTTCTCTTTCTTTCTCTCAAATAAATAAATTAACCTTTTTTAAAAAAATAACGTGTTGACAAGGATTTAGAAGAACTGAAACTCTTATGCACTGTGGAGGGAATGTAAAACATGAAAAAGAGAACGGCAGTGCTCAAAAATTAAGAAGGGAATTACCAAATGATCCAGCAAATCCAATTCCCCTTGATCTTGGAGTTGTGAGTTTGAGCCCCAAACTGGGTGTAGAGATTTCTTAATAAAATTGAAAAAAAAAAAAAAAAAAAAGAATGAATGCTGCAGGGAAAACTGGATATCCCACACAAAAGAATGAAATTGGACCCTTGCTTTAGAAAAGATCAAGAGTCACATACTCCACTGACTGAGCCAGCAGCCACCCCAACAGCATTCATTCTTAAGATTATCCTTTCCTCGTTGAACAATCATAGCTTTCTTGTTGAAAATCAACTGACCACATATGTAAAGTTTTATTTCTGGGCTTTCTGTACTATGGTTTATGTATGTATCCTTAGGCCAGTTACATACATTTTTTTTTTTAATTTTTAGTTGTGGTAAAATACAAATAACATAAAATTTACCATCCTTACTGTTTTCTTTCCTTAAGATTTTGTTTATTTATTTAAGACAGAGAGCACAGAGGGAGAGGGAGAAGCAGACTCCCTACTGAGCAAGGAGCCCCATGCAGGGCTCAATCCCACAGGACCTGAGCTGAAGGCAGATGCTTAACCAACTGAGCCACTCAGACACCCCTGTTTAATTGTTATATAGTTTATGCTGAAGATGATCTTTAAAAAAGTTTTGGAATAGAGAGTGGTAATGCGTACACAACTATCTTGTGAGTGTATTTAATGCCACTGCATTATACATTCACAAATGGTTAAAACGATAAATACTATGTTTTGTATATTTTACAACAATAAAATAAAGAACAGAGAAAAAGTAAAACCAAGAGCTGATTCTTTAAGAACGTTTTTTTAAACAGTCAAAATGGCCAAGTAAAAAATATAAATCAGCAGCAAGTTAATGAAAATAATCAGGACGCCTGGGTCACTCTGTCAGGTGTCTGACTCTTGATTTCAGCTCAGGTCATGATTTCAGGGTTGTGAGATCGAGCCCTACATTGGGCTCTGCACTCAGTGTGGTGTCTGCTTGAGATTCTTTCTCTCCCTCTGC
The DNA here is from genome assembly GCF_023065955.2 of Ursus arctos. Classification (NCBI taxonomy): domain Eukaryota; kingdom Metazoa; phylum Chordata; class Mammalia; order Carnivora; family Ursidae; genus Ursus; species Ursus arctos. The sequence goes on from NW_026623067.1 coordinate 30,666,273, forward strand.
CTCTGCCCCTCCTCCCACTCATCCATGCACCCTCTCTCTCTCCAAATCAATCAATAAAATTTTTTAAAAGAATTAAAATAATCAATAATTCTAATGATATTTATTATCATAAATAAATAGATAAATACAAGAACAGGTACAGGCTAATAAATTTCAAAAAGTAGAAAATACAAAATGACAAAAGCTGGTACAAGAAAAAATAGGAAACTTAAAGAGACCAAGAAACATTAAAGAAATGAAAATATATCAAATACCAGTCTCTAAAAAATCCTCCAGGTCTTGATAATTTTCTTTGTGAGATCTAATAAAGTTTCAAGGAATACATTCTTAAATACCCTCACAAGCCCAGAAAGAGATTCAGAAATATAAGGGAAAGCTCATGTACACATGTGAACACCCAAGTGTGCACATGTACAGACATGCACACACACAGACACACACAGCTCAGCTCACCAATGGATGGGTCCTGAAGGACAAAGCTCTCTGCTAATGACCCACCTTGATTTAGACGCTTCAGCACCTTGTACACATCCACTAGCTTTCCCAAGTCTTCCTTGTCTTCAGGTATTACAAGGCTCAATGCATCTCTTTTCTCAGCCCAGCTAATGGGATTTGCTGAGAGAAAAAAATAAGAAAATAAAAATAATTAACTCAAAATTAAAAGATTTTATTCTATAACAAAGTTAAAAAGCACATCTCAAATATTGTGACTTTATTATGTACCAGGTCCTAGAATAAGGAACTAAAAACATTATGACCATTAATCTTCCCAACTATCAATACTAATCAAATATGAACATCTCCCCCACCTCCAACTACACAGATAAAACCAGCTCAGAGAAGTTATATGACTTCCCGAAGTCATACAATTGGTAAGTAATGGAGTTTGGGTAAAAGCTCAGGTAGGTGTAACCATAAAACCAATGCTTTTAATTGCTAAGTTATAATTGCCTCACAAATCAGCAAACATGTCAGCAACATCTAGTCGAATAGGCTGGGAAAGAAGGTAAGTGCATCCACACACAGCTAGATATAATCTTTCTGAAGGAACCCTGCTAGTCTAGAATTTGGCAGTTTTATTCCTATGACTTTACCCCCAGAAAAAAAAAATCAGAAAATGTGCAAAGATGTTTTAACAAATTGTTCATTAAAGCATTTTCCAAGTATTTAAAATGTTCAAGAAAAGGAAATTTATTAAATCATGATACAGCTCATAATAAAAATATAGCACCATTAAAATGATGAGGAAATCTGCATTCACTAACAGAATAACATTAGCTACCAAGTCATATTATGATCCAATTTTGGTTAAAACTTAATTTAACTAAATTTGGTTAAAAGAAATATATATATTTTGTGTGCCAGTGTATGCAAAAAGAAAAAAAGTCTGTACACTGACATCATGATTATCTCCATTGGGCAGATTGTGACTGCTTTTTACTGTCTTTATTCCTACAACTGTCATGTTGCTACGAACTCTGCTCTCACACTGGTAGTCCCCTTCCAGTTTCCTATGGAAACATGGAAACAGCAATTGGCTTCAAGGAGAGTTAGGGCCATCCACTGATTGTGTACTGAATACTCTAAGGCTCTAAGTAATCAATGTGGTGCTTGCCAGTGATTTGTTTCGGAATAGTCACCTAAGGCTATTTGGGCTAGACATAGGCTTACTGAGAGACATCAGTAAAGATTTGTTCAATGTTATCAATAAAACTAAGAAATGGCTCTTTGGCTGTATATTGTCCTGTGTCTAAACATGACACCTAAAACTGTTAAAGACATTTTGGTTGAAGAGAGTTAATCTGAGGAGAAGCAGATATGTTAACAGCAGCAGAAAGAAGATCAAACAACCTGAGTTCATAATATTGGTGAGCCTCTTGATCAACCAGCCCTCCAACTGCCTGAACTTAGGATTTTTCACATGTGACATTACATTTTCCTGTTTAAGTTATTACCTTCTGGGGCACCTGGGTGGCTCAGTCACTTAAGTTTCTCCCTTTGGCTCAAGTCATGATCTCGAGGTCCCGGGCTCAAGCCCCGCCGTCAGGCTCCCTGCTGAGTGGGGAGTCTGCTTCTCCCTCTCCCTCTCCCCCTCCCAACTCTCGTGCTTGCTCTCTCTCTCTCAAATAACAACTTTTTAAAAAAAAGTTATTACCTTATACCAAAAGTATCTTTAGCTACTTTAAAATATTTCTGTATAGTCTTAATTTTGTTTGCAAGGTGAAAGCATGGTTTTTACACCTGTTTATCTGTTTCCTGGTTGTTTTTTACTGCTGTAACCTAACTCCAAAAAGCAGTGTCTAATGCATGAGAAGTAATTTCTAAACATTTGCTGAATGTTAAATACGTGAATCAATAGGGCACGTGGTGATAAAACCGTTGTCATTGTTCCAAAAATACTTCTCGAACTTACTTGAGAAACAATAAATTTCTCAAGGAATTTGAGGAAACTATCCATGAGTCTTAACAGGTCAGGCAGCTGACTACACAGTGCAGGAAGAGTTCTGTGAGATGGGCATTCGAGTTGTGATCAGACCCTAGAGAAGCAACAAGGAGACACAGAGCCTGCACTGGAGTCTAGTCCTATGCAGCCAGCTGAAGAGGTGCGCATTCTTAGTCGTAACTGTCCCCTTCTCCCCCAACCTCAAGAACCCTGGATTCATGCCCTAACTGTCCAGGTACCACCCATCACACCGGGGAGAATACATGGAACAGGTAAGGATCGAGAAAGCCCAAAACAGGACAGGGCAAAATGAGCAACTGCAAAGTAAGCATATGAAATGTCAAGTTCACATTTTTTGAGCATGAACCATCAAGGGCTAGGCTAGTGGGACAGCTTTCTAAGTCTTACTAATAAGCCTTTTCAGCAACCTAGATTTTACACAGACTAAAAATAGACACAACTGTAAACAGAAGTGCAAACAAAGGTTTCTAGGCAGAAACTATACAAAGACAACTTCGAAACAGAGACTGCTAGGGAAAGACTGATGAGATTAGACTGGCTAAAGTAGGGGGTGGGTGTGGGGAGCAGTGGGATTTAAAGCTCCAAGTGGCTAGGGACCACATAAAGAAGGGACATAGCCTCCAATCTGCCCTATCAACCCTTCCCTCACACTCTCCCTGGAAAAGATGAGAAGGGCTGAAGCCAATCAGGACAGATCGCAGGAACCAAAGTAACTGTAATTACTATCTTTTTTTGGCAGAATTAAAGTTTCGAATTACATCTTTAATAATTACATATCTATTCATGTTTTCAGAGGGCAATTTATATTTTTCTAAGATGTTTCATTTACCTTTTCAAAATTATTAGCATATAACTATAAGCTGTATGTAATTATAGCATAAAGTTAGCATAAAATCCTTAATAAAAAAATTCAGTTGTGATAAAATACGTATAAAGCTTACCATTTTAACCATTTTTAAGTGTACAGTTCAGTAGAGTTACCTCTGTTTACACTGATGTGCAACCAATCTTTGCACATTTTTTATATCTTATAAAAATGAAACTCTATATCCATTGAACAACTACTCCCTATTTCCCTCTCTCCTCCTGGCCCCTAGCAAATACCATTCAATTTTCTATATTCATGAATTTGACTATTCTAGATACCTCATATAAGTGGAATTATGCAGCACAAATCTTTTTATGACTGCAATATTTCACTTAGCATAATGTCCTCAAGGTTCATCCACATGATACCATGTACCATAATTTCCTTCCTCTTTAAGGCTAAATAATATACTACTGTAGGTGAATACCACATTGTGTTTTATCCACTCATCTGTCAATGGACACTTGGATTGTTGCCACTTTCTGACTATTGTGAAATAATACTGCTAGGAAACACGGATATACAAATAATCTGTAAGACTGACTCTGCCTACAGTTCTTTGGAATTGTGAGATCACATGGGAATTCTATTTTTAATTTTCTGAGGAACTGCCATACTGTTTTCCATGGATACTACACCATTTTACATTCCTACCAACAGTGCACATGGGTTCTAATTTCCTCACATCCTTGCAAATGCTTGTTATTTTCTGATTGTTCTATAGTTTTTTGTCTTTGTTTGTTTTTTAATAGCAGCCATCCTAATGCACGTGAGGTAGCACCTCACTGTGGTTTTGATTTGCATTTCTGTAATGATTAGGGCATACTGGGCATACTTTCATATGCTTGTTGGCCATTTGCATATCTTCTTTGCAGAAATGTCTATTCAAGTCCTTTGACATTTTTGAATGAGGATATTCATTCATTTTTAAATTCATATGTACAGTTATGTTTCAATTTTTCCTTTTAATAATGCTTATTCGTACTTCTTTTTTTTCTTGACCAATTCAGCCTGATTATTTTGTTAATGTTTACAAACATTACCAGCTTCTGGTTTTGATGATTCTCTAAATTATAACTTTTTTCCCCACTTAATTTCTGCTTTATCTTAACTGTGTCCTTCCTTCTATTTTTTGGGGGGGGGTTCCTCTGTTGCTATTTTTCTAACTCTTTGATTTAGACACTGCTAACTCAAAGTGTCTACAAAAATATAAATGAAGTCAGGGGCTGTTGGCAAGCCTCAGTTAATGGCATGAAAGAACTCTGAAAGCAAAGAAGACCCTTAACAGATATTTTGAAAAGACAAATCATACTATGATTATAATTAATTAGTTCAATAAGGAAAAGGTCTCCAAACCTTTAATATCTATTCTTATAAAGTATAATTTATAGCTATCCTTCTTTATTTCTTTATTTAGACAGAAAGTTTGAGTGGGGAGGAGGGAGGAGCAGAAGGAGAGGGAGAGAGAGAATCTTAACCAGACTCCATGCCCAGCACGGAGCCCCAGGTGGGTCTTGATCTCACAACCATGAAATCATGACCTGAACTAAAATCAAGGGTTGGACGCTTAACTAAGCCACCCAGGTGCCCTTTATTCTTTATCTTCTCATTATATGTAATCAAGGTTCTAAGTCATGATGAAATGCTTGTTATAATAATTCCAAAGTATATTTAATTCATAACTTTCCATCTGTATGGCTATGCTATAGCAAAGGAATATTTTTTAAAATAATTGTTATAGAAAAGGTGTATGCTCATTAAAGATGCATACTATATTTGTCATAAGAGATTGGTTTTCTTCCTGATAATAAAAATAAAAATTCTTTTAAACATTCAAACCATAGAGGCTCCTGGGTGGCTCAATCAGTTAAGCATCTAACTCTTGATTTCACCTCAGGTCATGATCTCAGGGTCCTGAGATCAAGCATCACACAAGGCTCCACACTCAGCGGGGTGTCTGCTTGAAATTTTCTCTCTCCCTCTTCCTCTCCCTCTGCCCCTCTCCCCTCTGGTATTCCCTCTCTCTCTCTCTCCCCCTCGCTAAAATAAATAAATAAATAAATATTTTTTTTTTTAATTTAAAACATGAAGAGGACATTAATCCTTATAAAACCAATTTTATAATTAAAAAAATAAAGTGATTGCAGCATTTGAACCTTAAAATACAATGGAAAATTTTCCTTTACTCAACAAAACTTAGTTCATTAATTCCAGTTTTATTCCTTGTAATTTAGGAATTTAAAACTATAATGTCAGAGGAGTTAAGATGGCGGAGGAGTAGGGGTCCCCTTTTTCAGCGGGTATCCTGAGTCGAGCTGGATAGGTACCAGACCATCCTGAACATCCACGGAATCAGCCTGAGACGCAGGAAGATACATCTCGATCTCTACAAACATATCCAGCACTGAGTATTGAGGTACGAAGCGGGGAGCCATGAAACCGCGCACAGATATCGGAAGATAAACAGAAGGGGGAGGGAGCCGCCGTGTTAGGGAGCCGGGAAGCGGTAGCCACCTGCACGGGAGAGCGGGCGGACTCGAGGACCGGCACCCGCGAGAGAGCAGACTGAGACCGTGAGCCGGGGAACGCTCGCCACCAGTCTGAAAACCGGAGCTCCGGAGTGCGGGAACCACACTGAAACGGAGCTCCGGAGCGCGCGGGGGCGGCTGGCGGTGTTAGAAACACAAAGGACAGAGACGCGCCAGCCCTGGAAGTGAGGGCTGGGACACCAGGTGTGGGGCGCACATCCCAGGATGCTGCAGGGTTGAACAGCACCAACAGAAACAGAGTTAAAGTGGCCAGAACCCCAGTGGAGAGCGGTCTGTGATCCCTCTGTTCTGAGACAGAGGCTGAGATTCAGCTACTGCTGCTCTGACTCTCAGAAGAGGCACAGTACACCGCCAGGGAAAGCTGCCAGAGAACAAAAGCCTGGAAATACCAGCTCACAGTGTGCCCATCCCTATCCCCTCTCGCAGAGGACACGGAGACTCCACCCAAACAGCGTTGCTTGAGTATCGGCGCGGCTGGCCCCTCCCCCAGAAGGCAGGCTGAAAAATCAAGAAGCCCACATCCCTAAGGTCCCTATAAAACAAGTGCACACTGCCTGGGTCCTGGTCAATAATTTGGGCTCTGGACAACCCCACAACCTCTCCTCATCAGAATGACGAGAAGGAGAAATCCCCCCCAGCAAAGAAAAGACAATGAGTCTGTGGCCTCTGCCACAGAACTAATGGATATGGATGTAACCAAATTATCAGAAATGGAGTTCAGAGTAACAATGGTCAAGATGATGTGTAGACTTGAAAAAAGTATTAACGAAAATGTTAATGAGAATACAGCATCTCTAAGGGTGGAAATGAGAGTGAATCTAGCAGAAATTAAAAATTCTATGAATCAAATGCAGTTAAAACTAGATGCTCTGACGGCCAGGGTGAATGAGGCAGAAGATCGTATTGTCGAATTGGAGGATGGGTTAGTAGAAGAGAAAGCTAAAATAGAAAATTGGCTTAAAAAAATCCATGCTCAGGAATGTAGGTTACGGGAGATTACTGACTCAATGAAACGTTCCAATATCAGAATCATCGGCATCCCTGAGGGGGTGGAGAAAAACAGAGGTCTAGAAGAGATATTTGAACAAATTGTAGCTGAAAACTTCCCTAATCTAGCAAAGGAAACAAGCATTCGTGTCCAAGAGGCAGAGAGGACCCCTCCCAAGCTCAACCACACAAACCTACGCCACGTCACGTCATAGTGCATTTCGCAAATATTAGATCCAAGGATACACTATTGAAAGCGGCCAGGGCAAATAAATTTCTCACGTACCAAGGCAAAGGTATCAGAATTACGTCAAACCTGCCTCCACAGACCTGGAATGAGAGAAAGGGGTGGGGATGCATTTTTAAAGCTCTTTCAGAGAAAAACATACAGCCAAGGATCCTTTATTCAGCAAGGCTGTCATTCAGAATTGATGGAGAGATAAAGACCTTCCGGAATCACCAGTCATTGACCAATTTCATAACCACGAAACCAGCCCTACAGGAGATATTAAGGGGGGTTCTATAAAAGTAAAAAGTCCCCAAGAGTGATACAGAACAGAAAGTCACAATCTATAGAAACAAAGACTTTACAGGCAACATGGCATCATTAAAATCATATCTCTCAAAAATCAGTCTCAATGTAAATGGCCTAAATGCTTCCATAAACGCCACAGGGTTGCAGATTGGATAAAAAGACATGACCCATCCATTTGCTGTCTACAAGAGACTCATTTTGAATCTAAAGATACATTCAGACTGAAAGTAAAGGGATGGAATACCATCTTTCACGCCAATGGACCTCAAAATAAAGCTGGGGTAGCAATTCTCATACCAGACATATTGGATTTTAAACTAAAGACTATAGTTAGAGACACAGAAGGGGACTATATCCAGCAAGTGGATATGACAATTATAAATATATATGCCCCCACCAGAGGAGCAACAAGATACACAAGCCAACTCTTAACCACAATAAAGAGACATATAGATAAATATACACTAATAGTAGGAGACCTCAACACTCCACTATCAGCAATAGACAGATAACCTAAGCAGAAAATCAAAAAAGAAACAAGAGCTTTGAATGCCATACTAGACGAATTTGACCTCATAGTGATATATATAGAAGACTTCACCCCAGAACCAAAGAATGCTCATTCTATTCTAATGCCCATGGAACATTCTCAAGAATAGACCCTGTTCTGGGTCACAAAACAGGTCTCAACTGATACCAAAAGACTGAAATTATTCCCTGCATATTCTCAGACCACAATGCTTTGAAATTGGAACTCAACCACAAGGAAAAATTTGGAAGAAACTCAAACATTGGAGACTAAGAACCATCCTGCTCAAGAATGATTCGATAAACCAGGAAATCAAAAATCAATTTAAACAATTTATGGAGACCAACGAGAATGAGAACACAATGGTCCAAAACCTATGGGACACTGTAAAGGCAGTCCTAAGGGGAAAATACATAGCCACTCAGGCCTCACTCAAAAGAATAGAAAAATCTAAAATGCAGTTTTTATATTCTCACCTCAAGAAGCTGGAGCTGAAACAGAAGAACAGGCCTAACACATGCACAAGAAGGCAGGTGATCAAGATTAGAGATCAATGAATTAGAAACCAGGAGCACAGTAGAGCAGATCAACAGAACTAGAAGGTGGTTCTTTGAAAGAATAAATAAAATTGACAAACCACTGGCAAGACTTATCCAAAAGAATAGAGAAAGGACCCAAATTAATAAAATTATGAATGAAAAGGAAGTGGTCACAACCAACATCAATGAAATTGGAAGGATTATTAGAAACTTTTATCAACAGCTTTATGCCAATAAATTAAGCAATCTGGAAGAGATACAGGCCTTCCTGGAAACCTAAAAACTACCAAGACTGAAACAGTAAGAAATTGATTTTTTAATCAGACCAATTTATTATGTAGAGATTGAAACAGTGATTAAAAACCTTTCAAAAAACAAAACGCCAGGGCCTGATAGATTTCCCAGGGAATTCTACCAAACATTCAAAGAAGAAATAATACCTATTCTCCTAAAGCTATTTCAAAAAATAGAAACAGAAGGAAAGCTACCAAACTCATTCTATGAGGCCAATATTACCTTGATCCCCAAACCAGGCAAAAACCCCATCAAAAAGGAGAATTACAGACTGACTTCCCTAATGAATATGGACGCCAAAATTTTCAACAAGATCCTTGCTAATAGAATCCAACAGTACATTAAAAGGATTATACAGCATGACCAAGTGGGATTCATCCCTGGGATGCAAGGGTAGTTCAACATTCACAAATCTATCTGTGTGATAGATTTTATCAGCAAGAAAAAAGCCAAAAATCATATGATCCTCTCAATAGATACAGAAAAAGCATTTGACAAAATACAGCATCCTTTCCTGATTAAAACCCTTCAGAGTGTAGGGATAGAGGGTACATTCCTCAGTCTCATAAAAGCCATCCATGAAAAGCCTACAGCAAATATCATTCTCAATGGGGAAAAGCTGGAAGCCTTTCCCTTAAGATCAGGAACACGACAAGGATGCCCACTCTCACCATTACTAGTCAACATAGTACTAGAAGTCCTTGCAACAGCAATCAGACAACAAAAAGGGATAAAAGGTATCCAAATCGGCAAAGAAAAAGTCAAGCTGTCTCTCTTCGCAGATGACATGATACTCTATATGGAAAATCCAAAAGAATCCACTCCCAAACTACTAGAAATTATAGAGCAATTCAGTAATGTGGCGGGATACAAAATCAATGCTCAGAATTCAGTCGCATTTCTATACACGAACAATGAGACTGAAGAAAGAGAAATTAGGGAATCCATCCCACTTACAATAGCACCAAAAATCATACGTTATCTTGGAATTAATTTAACCAGAGACATAAAGGATCTATATTCTAGAAACTACAAATCACTCTTGAAAGACATTGAAGAAGACACAAAAAGATGGAAAAATATTCCATGCTCATGGATCAGAAGAATTAATATAGTTAAAATGTCCATGCTACCCAGAGCAATCTACACTTTCAATGCTATCCCGATCAAAATACCAATGACATTTTTCAACAAACTGGAACAAACAGCTTTTTTTTTTTTTTAAATAATGATTTTTTATTATATTATGTTAGTCACCATACAGTACATCCCCGGTTTTCGATGTAAGGCTCGATGATTCATTAGTTGTGTATAACACCCAGTGCACCATGCAATATGTGCCCTCCTTACTACCCATCACCGGCCTATCCCATTCCCCCACCCCCCTCCCCTCTGTAGCCCTCAGTTTGTTTCTCATAGTCCATAGTCTCTCATGTTTCATTCCCCCTTCTGATTACCCCCCCTTTCTTTATCCCTTTCTTCCCCTACTGATCATTCTAGTTCTTATGTTCCATAGATGAGAGAAATCATATGATAGTTGTCTTTCTCTGCTTGACTTATTTCACTTAGCATTATCTCCTCCAGTGCCGTCCATGTTGTAGCAAATGTTGAGAACTCGTTCTTTCTGATTGCTGAGTAATATTCCATTGTATCTATGGACCACAACTTCTTAATCCAGTCATCTGTTGCAGGGCATCTCGGCTCCTTCCACGATTTAGCTATTGTGGACATTGCTGCTATGAACATTGGGGTGCATATGGCCCTTCTCTTCACTACGTCTGTATCTTTGGGGTAAACACCCAGTAGGGCAATGGCTGGATCATAGGGTAGCTCAATTTTTAACTTTTTAAGGGACCTCCACACTGTTTTCCAGAGTGGCTGTACCAACTTGCATTCCCACCAACAATGTAGGAGGGATCCCCTTTCTCCACATCCTCTCCAACAATTGTTGTTTCTTGCCTTGTCTATTTTTGCCATTCTAACTGGCGTAAGGTGGTATCTCAGTGTGGTTTTGATTTGAATTTCCTTGATGGCTAATGATTTTGAACATTTTTTCATGTGTCTGTTAGCCATTTGTATGTCTTCATTGGAAAAGTGTCTGTTCATTTCTTCTGCCCATTTTTTGATTTATTTGTTTCTCGTGTATTGAGTTTGAGAAGTTCTTTGTAGATCTTGGATACCAGTCCTTTATCTGTAGTGTCATTTGCAGATATCTTCTCCCATTCCGTGGGCTGCCTCTTAGTTTTTCTGACTGTTTCCTTGGCTGTGCAGAAACTTTTAATCTTGATGAAGTCCCATAAATTCATTTTATCTTTTGTTTCTCTTGCCTTTGGGGATGTGTCATGAAAAAGGTTGCTTTGGCCGATGTCGTAGAGGTTGCTGCCTATGTTCTCCCCTAGAATTTTGATGGATTCCTGTCTCACATCGAGGTCTTTCATCCATTTGGAGTTTATCTTTGTGTATGGTGTGAGATAGTGGTCAAGTTTCATTCTTTTGCATGTAGCTGTCCAATTTTCCCAGCACCATTTATTGAAGAGACTGTCTTTTTCCCACCGGATGTTTTTTCCTGCTTTATCAAATATTAGTTGCCCAAAGAGCTGAGGGTCCATTTCTGGGCTCTCTATTCTGGAACAAACAGCTCTTAAATTTGTGTGGAACCAGAAAAGGCCCCAAATTGCCAAGGAATTGTTGAAAAGGAAGACAAAGCTGGGGGCATCACAGGATTTCGAGCTGTACTACAAAGCTGTGATCACAAAGACAGCATGGTACTGGCACAAAAACAGACACACAGACCAATGGAACAGAATAGAGAACCCAGAAATGGACCCTCGGCTCTTTGGGCAACTAATCTTTGACAAAGCAGGAAAAAACATCCAGTGGAAAAAAGCAGTCTCTTCAAAAAATGGTGCTGGGAAAATTGGTCAGCTACATGCAAAAGAATGAAACTTGACCACTCTCTCACACCATACACAAAGATAAACTCCAAATGGATGAAAGACCTCGATGTGAGACAGGAATCCATCAAAATCCTAGAGGAGAACATAGGCAGCAACCTCTATGACATCGGCCACAGCAACCTTTTTCTTGACACATCCCCAAAGGCAAGAGAACCAAAAGATTAAATGAACTTGTGGGACTTCGTCAAGATAAAAAGCTTCTGCACAGCCAAGGAAACAGTCAAAAAAACTAAGAGGCAGCCCACGGAATGGGAGAAGATATTTGCAAATGATACTACAGATAAAAGACTGGTATCCAAGATCTACAAAGAACTTCTCAAACTCAATACACAAGAAACAAATAAATCAAAAAATGGGCAGAAGATATGAACAGACACTTTTCCAATGAAGACATACAAATGGCTAACAGACACATGAAAAAATGTTCAAAATCATTAGCCATCGGAGAAATTCAAATCAAAACCACACTAAGATACCACCTTACACCAGTTAGAATGGCAAAAATTGACAAGGCAAGAAACAATTGTTGGAGAGGATGTGGAGAAAGGGGATCCCTCCTACATTGTTGGTGGGAATGCAAGTTGGTACAGCCACTCTGGAAAACAGTGTGGAGGTCCCTTAAAAAGTTAAAAACTGAGCTACCCTATGACCCAGCCATTGCACTACTGGGTATTTACCCCAAAGATACAGATGTAGTGAAGAGAAGGGCCATATGCACCCCAATGTTCATAGCAGCATTGTCCACAATAGCTAAATCATGGAAGGAGCCGAGATGCCCTTCAACAGATGACTGGATTAAGAAGATGTGGTCCATATAGACAATGGAATATTACTCAGCTATCAAAAAGAACGATTTCTCAACATTTGCTGCAACATGGAGGGCACTGGAGGAGATAATGGTAAGTGAAATAAGTCAAGCAGAAAAGACAATTATCATATGGTTTCTCTCATCTATGGAACATAAGAAGTAGGAAGATTGGTAGGAGAAGAAAGGGATAAAGAAAGGGGGGTAATCAGAATGGGGAATGAAGCATGAAAGACTATGGACTCTGAGAAACAAACTGAGGGCTTCGGGGGGGGAATGGGATAGGGTGGTGATGGGTAGTAAGGAGGGCACGTATTGCATGGTGCACTGGGTGTTATACGCAACTAATGAATCATCGAACTTTACATTAAAAAACCAGGGATGTACTGTATGGTGACTAACATAATATAATAAAAAATATTATTATAAAGAAAAAACTGTAAATGTCCTTCTAAGACAATCTAGATGCATCCTCAAGATCTGGTATATAATGTTTTTATGATATTCATTCCACTCCAAATATTTTCTGATTTCTATGATGGTATCATTACTGACTCATTAGCTAATTATATGAATATCTGAAATTTTTTAAACACAAACTTACTTTTGTTATTTTCTAAGTTCATAGAATGGTCATCAGAGAACATGGTCTGCTTGATAACCTACTCTTAAAGCTGAAGTTTGTCTTAAGACCTAGTGTGTGAATTTTTTTTTAATGTTCTATATGCACTGGAAATGAACATACGGGGTTTTATATGTGTTCATCATGCATTGTGTTGCTCAAATCATATATAACTTTAACATGTTTTGATCTGCCTGATCTATCAAGGGCTGTGTATGTATGTTAAAATATCCCACAATAAATATGGCTTTATCATTTCTTCCCAGTAATTTTATAAATATATGTTTTAGTATTCCTATGCTACATTACAATACCCAAAAAAGTTTAGTATTCCTAAGATAATTATTTGCCTTAAATATCATTTTGTCTGATATTAATTTGCTATACTGGTATGGTCTTTGGTGCTGATCAAAAAATTCTGGGGGTGCCTGGCTGGCTCAGTTGGTAGAGCATGCAATTTTTTTTTTTTATTTATTTTATTTATTTATTTTATTTTATTTTATTTATTTATTTATTTGAGAAAGAGAGAGAGCGTGCAGGCCCACACAAGCAGGGGGAGGGGCAGAAGGAGAGGGAGAAGCAGACTCCCCACTGAGCATGGAGCCTGACACAGGGCTGGATCCCAGGACTCTGGATCCTGACCTGACCCGAAAGCAGATGTTTAATCGACTGAGCCACCCAGGCACACTGAGCATGCAATTTTGATCTCAGGGCCATGAGTTTGAGCCCCATGCTGGGTATAGAGATTACTTAAAAAATACAAATCTCGGGGCACCTGGGTGGCTCAGCTGTTAAGCACCTGCCTTCGGCTCAGGTCATGATCCCAGGATCCTGGGATCGAGCCCCACATCAGGCTTCCTGCTCAGCGGGAAGCCTGCTCCTCCGTCTCACACTCCCCTTGCTTGTTTTCCCTCTCTCGCTGTCTGTCTCTGTCAAATAAATAAATAAAATCTTTTAAAAAATAAAATTAAATAAATAAATAAAATAAATAAGAATCTTTACAGGCACCTGGCTGGCTCAGTTCGTTGAGCAACTGACTCTTAATTTCTGCTTAGGTCATGATTTTAGGGTCATGGGTTTGAGCCCCCTGTCAGGCTACAAGCTCAGTGACAAGTCTGTTTGAGATTCTCTCTTTCCCTATCCCTCTGCCCCTCCCCCTGCTCAAAGGCACACATACTCTGTCTCTCTCTCAAAATAATAAATAAAATATCTTAATAAATAAATAAAATCTTTAAAAAAAAAGATTATGCTTCTGGGGAGGTTAAACCTGCAGTGAGATTATGTATTAAGCCCTGGTTTGGGGACTCAGCCTAAGTGACACCATTTGGGGCCATGTGTGGTGTTGCTGTTGTTGTTGTTTTCAAGATTTATTTATTTATTTGAAAGGGAGAGAGCAGGGGAAGGGGCAGGGGGAGAGGGGGAGAGAAAATCCTCAAGCAGACCCCCTGCTGGGTGTGTGGCCTAATGAGAGGCTCCATCCCAAGACCTCAAGATCATGACCTGAGCCAAAACCAAGAGTCAGGTGTTCAACAGACTGTGCCACCTAGGTGCCCCTGGTGCTTTTTTTTTTTAACAATTGAATTGCGTTGTTTTCCTGTATTTTCTATTTCTCTTTTACGCATCCAATTATTTAAAACATACTAGACTTGTAAGTGTCTACAGTTCTTGAGGCACCTGGGTAGCTCAGTCGGTTAAGTGTCCCAACTCTTGATTTCGGCTCAGGTCACAATCTCAGGGTCAGGAGATTGAGCCCCACACTGGGTTCTGCACTGTTCATGGAGCCTGCTTAAGATTATCTCTCTTCCTCTCCCTCTGGCCCTCTCCCCCTACCTTCCTGCCCACTCTCACGTGTGTGTTCTCTCTCTCAAAAAATAAAAAATAAAAATAAGTGTCAACAGTTCTTGGGGCTCTAATTTTAATTTTACTTTCTATTGTTTCTGCTAACAGTTGCAGTGAATTGTTTTTGTAATTTAGAATTGTAAACTCATCTTGAGGAGGGCCTGTGTGGTCTGGATTTAAAGTATGTCCCTTCAGAGATTTGCCTTTACTTCTGCTAGGCAATCTAGATGACCATGTTCATGTCTGGAAAATGAGAGAAGGGCAGAGTCCTAGCCAAACTGCAGGAATAACAGATTACCTTTACCTTTTCATTACAGACAGTTTGGCTTCATCCAAAAGGAGATATTCTTTCAGGCCTGGACCAGTTGTTTTTCCACAGAAATTAAGCCAGCCATGTGCCCTACAAGAGGACAGAAGAAAGGGCCTGTCAGAACTGGACAGATGACTGTCCAGCTTTCTTCACTGTGACAAAAGTGCCAATGAAAGAGGCAGGTCCCCTGAGCCAGGAGATAATCTGCTTTCTCTCAATCACTAGGTCTCACTGCTTAAGGAAATCTGATAGTACCATTGTTCTATCCTTCAGCTTCAAGAAAAGAGAGACAGGAACTCTCACAGGGATGTTAAAGACTATGGCCAATCAGTGGCCTCTGTCATCAGGCAGGGTCCTTTATTCCATCCTTTTACCCTGCGGGTAATCTTGTCATGTAAGCTTGGAAGCCATGGAAGAGAAAACCATTTAAACACAGAAATAAACCCTGAAGTTTGAGGTGACGAAGAAAAACAGCAGAAAGGGCTTTCGGGCCATAAAATGTACTCTGCCCACAATCAATGACCTTCCACAAGAAGTGTTTGAACATTCCTTATATGATGGCTAATTGAATTTAAATTTCAAAATAAGGAAAAAAAAAAAAAGAAGTGTTTGAACATGCCTAAAGGCCCTGACAGTATCTACACCCCACAAGAAGGAAATATACCACAAACACCTGTTCCCTAGAAAAAAACCTTTGGTCTGTTGAGGTTCAGGCCCTTAATGGCCTCTACAAAGAAAAGTATTAATGTCTGGAAACTCCTTTCTCACTGTGTTCTAGTTTCAAGAAAACTTGTTGGTGAGACTTTCCCATCCTGATAGAAAACAAGGAGGCTATTGCTGAACTGGGAACTAAGACTCATTTGTGGAGAATACTACCTTCCTTGGCCCATACCAACAGATGTGAAGATATCAGGCCATGTGCAGCCCAGGAAACCAAACCAGGACATCGCTATCATGGACATTTGGAGTTTCATGATTCTAGACATCGGCATCTGCCAGGCATTTATTTCATTAGACCACTATAGTTAAAAAAAAAAAGCGCTAATACAAGGAGACTAAGACAAAGGCACAAACATGTGCAAACACACCCAACACAAACCAAAGTAATTGACTTGTGGTATAATAGCTTAAGGAACCTATTATATTATATGCTCTTAGGAAATCAAGCAGTAGAGTGGAGCAATGAGTTGGAAAGGAAGCAGACATCGATAAAGGGGTATTTTAACACCAGGATGATCTGCTAAGAATCACATGTTTAGCAAACTATGAATTTGGGAACTAAACAGTTCAGAAAGGAAGTGATCAAAGCTGAGCACACAATTTATAACAAAGCCAAGTTCAAACAATTAACTGGTCAAAAATGACGTCAAAGATGACAGAGCTCAACAAGAAAAAAAAGCTACCACAGACAAGGCATAATTCTAGATTTCACATATAATTCAGTTGTCTCTATTTAAATTTGGTCCCTGAGGTCAAAGAGAGAGGAGCATGTCCTGGAAAGTTATAGATCCCTCTGGGAGCATAAGCAAGAACACGAGTGAGCACAGAACAGAAAAGCTATATATTCAGACTCAGGAAACATACAACATTTACTTTTTGAAGGACATATCTCTTCAGTAGTAAAACGATACATCTACATATCATAATCTTTAAGGCCACCTCTAGTTCCAAACAATTCCTATGATATTTATCACATCTTCGCTCAAAGAAGAAATATAATATAGGTACATATTGTTGTAACTTTACAGTAAAGTAGTTTTTCCATTTACTAGCTGTGATGCTTTGAGCAAGTTAATTTGCCTTTCGAAGTTCTGTTTTTCATTCTGCAATATGGTTAGCATAGGATGAAGATTAAATAATAGACATAATGTGACTGGCACATACTCATCATTCTATTAAAGATAACTACAGCCATTACTGTTTTGGAAACATAAAATGTAAAAAGTAAAAAGTGTCTGCTTTTTTTTATGTTGTCCAAATTCTGCCCTTGGTCTACTTCTCCTTCTCCATCCTTTTAATATAGTAGTAACTAACATTTATTGGTGGTTACCAGTGTTCTACATATCCTGCTTGTATAAACTTATTTACTCCTTGCAACAATTCCATGAGGGTAGGACCTCTTAATTTCACCATTTAATAAATGTGGAAACTGAGCACAGAGAGGTTAAGTAACCTGCCCAAGGTCACATAGCCAGTAAAGTGTCAAAGCGAAGCAATATGGCTTTAAAGTTCATGTTCTTTACTATGCCATAGCTACCTCAACTAGCACACCTATGCAGATAATTCCCAAATCTAGTATTCTGGTGCTGTGGACCAATATTTCAAAACAAGGCTAAAGCCAGGAGGGTGCTAGAACCACCCAATGGAATTTCTGTCCCTATGAGTTTAGTCCCAATGGTAAAAGTTGCAATGACAAAAAGTGCTATATTTGTAAAACTAGTTGGTAGTGACACAGCAAGGCTCCTGCTAAGCAGTACTCTAAGATGAATTACGCCAACCACCAATGACACACATCCTTCCTATGGTAGAAGACTTTTCTATAACCACTTAGCCTTGTTCCCATCCTCTGGGGGAGAGCTAACATTTACTGAGTGGTTACCACTTTTGAAATCGAGTCTACAAAAAGACAATTACCTCACCAAGGTAACACAGAGTTGAGAATATAAGACATAAGACATAGGTCTTTAAAGTCTAAGTACTGAGCACCTTGTACCTGGTATCCGAATATATTATAAATATTATTATCTTATTCAATCCCCATAGCATACCATTCAACCTGTTCACCCAAAAAGCCATGCAATCACCTTCAACTTCTCTTTTCCTTTCATGATACACATGCAATCCCTTACCTGTCTCTACTATGTGTACCAAATGCAATAATTTCTTACTACTTTCACCACTACCACTCTTATCCAAGCTATTATAACCTTTCTCCTGAATGAATGCAATAGTGCCTTAGCAGTGCTTTCTTCTACCCTGCCCCCTCTATAGTCTATTCTGCACAAAAGAACCAGAAGTGATCCTTCATTGTCTCACTCAGAGGAAAATCCTCAAGTCCTTGCCCTAGATTGCAAGGTCCTTCATACTCTGGCATCTGGCTACTTCATCTACTAAACCTCCCCACCCTTGCTTGTCCACTCCAATGACAGTGACCATTCTTCTACTGTTCTTCAAAAACACCAACTATTCTTCATCCCTAGGTAGTTTATATTTATTATTCCTTCTGCTTGAAATGCTTTTCTTTATTGCATTCAGGACTCTACTCAATAGTCACTTACCAAAAAAGGACATCCCTCCTCTTTCTGCATAAAATACCAGACTCCAGCATTTTCTATCCCATTAGGCTGCTTTATTTCTCTTCACAGAAGCTACTCAGAAATAACTTCTCTTCTTGTCTTCTGTAAAAATCTAAGTGAGACCATGCTCAGAGCTTACAGAAGAGTAAGTTCTGAAGACAGAAAAAAAAGGTCGGTAAAGGGAGGAAAAAGACAAAAGTCTAGTTAAGAGAACTGAGTACTACACTCATAAACAGCACCTCTAAGAAAAAATTAGAGCTCAGAATTGATGGTTCTGTGGTAGCAAAGAGTATCAGGATTCCCACCCTCCACAGATTCCTGAACCCCAATGTGGCACAGAAGCAGAAAACTGTGATCTTTTAACAAAACACTGTATACATGAACAAACATCACATACTATCAGCAACGATCATGACAAAGTCAAAGATAGAGGTCTTCCTTCTATTTTCTGGGGTCCTGGTTATACTTTACCACACAGACTGTGGTAGGAACTTTGCAGAGGACAGAGTCCCCATGATGACCAAGAGTAAATTTCTCATCAGCACAGCAGCAGGAAAGAGGCTCTACATCTGATTTTATTTGAATTAATAAAAATTTTCAAAATATACTTCTTGCTCAGCAGGATTTTGTCAAGGGCTCTCTGTGCCTCCTAGATCTGGATTTCTGTTTCCTTCCTGAGACTTGGGAAGATTTCAGCTTTTATTTCTCCAAATTAATTTTCTGCCCCCTTTTCTCTCTCTTCTCCTTCTGGGATCTCTTTAATGCTAATGTTTTTATGATTGATAGTGTCACTGAATTTGCTTAATCTATTTTCCTTTTTTATTATTATTTTTCTCTCTTCTGTTCAGCTTGATTGCTTTCCATTACTCTGTTCTCCAGGATGCTGATCCATTCCCTGCTTCCTGTAGTCTACTATTTATTCCACCTAGTATATTTTTCATTTTAATTACTGAATTCATCTCTGAATGGTTTTTTTATGCTTTCTATCTCTTTGTTAAGGGTCTCACTGAGGTCCTCCACTCTTTTCTCAAGTCCAGTGAGAATCTTTATGACTGCTACATTAAATCCCCTATCAGGCATATTACTTCCCTCTGTTTCATTTAGATCTTTTGCTGTGATTTTGTCCTGTTCTTTCATTTCGGACACATTCTTCTGTTTCCATATTTTGTCTAAGTCTCTTTGTCTGTTTCTATGTGTTAGGAAAGTTAGCTGCCTGATCTTGAAAGTAGTGAGCTTATGAAAAAGAAACCCTGTAGTGTCCTGCAGGGCAATCAATGTCCCCTATTCACCAGAACCTGGCATTTTATGGGTGTCTCCTATGTGTGTGTTGCCTGAGCCCTTCTGTTGTGGCTGAGCCATATTTGCCTTCAGTCCAGTTGTCTGGACAACAGGCTCTCTTTGCCTGTTGTGAGCAGGGTTTGGTCCCTGTGTTAGTGGGCCAGTCTGAGGCCACCTTGGGTTTGAGCTGGGTCAGACTAAGCATTTGTCAGATCTGCAGTAAAAGTAAACTGCATGGCGCTCTCACTGTATTGTCTCCTAAGAAGCTTTCATTGATGGGTAGGGCCCCCATCCCACTGCTGGGGTTGCAGTTGAACTGGTGTGTGGTTTTCTTCCACTCTCCCTTGAGCAAGAGCCAATTTGGGGTGGTGGTGACCTATGCTGGGCCTGCTTGCATACTGCCATGCTTGTGTCTGCTACGGACAGACTTTTGTGAGTGTGTACAGTGCAGAAGAGTGTGCTAACAGGGCCTGCTGTTACCAAGGGATGTGGAGAGTGTTTGTGCTAAGTTGGTTCCTGCCCATATATAGGCTGGGGGGCAGGCAGAGGAAATGGCACCCACTAGCTCTTGTGTTCCTGGAGAAGTCTCCTAAAGATCCCTGCCCCTCCAGCACATTCTCTGAGATTAGCAAACAGATCTCTTTCCCATATACCCCAGGCATTTTCAAATTGCTACTTCAGCAGGGCTATTTGTTATGCTGCTTTTTAAAGAAGGGGGCTCAGTTTCCTCTCACCCTCTAGCTCTCCCAGAGCTGAGCCCACTGATTTTTAAAGTTCCAAGTGTTAATCCCCACTGATTGTAAGAACTTAGAAGTTAAGCCCCTGTGGTTTCCAAAGCCAAATCTTATATGGATTTGTCTTCCCACTGAGGGTCCCTCATGTCTTGGGTTCCGGGGGGGGGGGGGGTCTGCTCCTCTCCACACCTGCAGCATCCCTCTCTCCCTGGGGACAGTCCTGCAGATCAGTTTGGCTCAGGACTGCGTCTCCACCTTTTCTATTCTCTTTGATGTGGCCTCTTCTCTACATTTAGTTGTGGAGAGTCTGTCCTGCCAGTATGGGTCATTTTCTGGGCTATTTACACTGATGTAGGTATTATCTAGTTGTATCTGTGGGATGAGATGAGCTTAGGATCTTCCCACTCAGCCATCTTCCCCAGAAGTCCCAAAGCACATTGTGAATGAAATACAAATTTCTGATTATAGTCTTCAAGACTCTACATGGCCTTGTCCTTTTTTAGCAACCTAACCTCATCTGCGCCCTGTTCCCCTTTCTCCCTGTGTACCATACTTCTCTTTTAGTTCTTCAAAAATGTCAGGTCTTTTATAGCTCAGCTTGTTTCCTTTACCTCCAATGCTATTTCCCTTCCTCTACTCCCACTCTGATTCCTTTTAGTTCTTAGGTCTCAGCTTATATGTCACTTTCACAAAGAGGCCTTCCTTGAACATCCTATCTGAAACTCTCCTGTCCCAAGATTCTCCATCACTCTACCTCTTTGATCTCTCTTAGCAAAAGGCAGAGTTTTTCCATTTGAATAAATAAAACAAGATCCAAATACGTACTGCATACAAAAAACACCCTTAAAATTCAAATTATCTAAGACAATTTTGAAAGTATAAGAAAAGTAAAAGATATACCATTCAAACAGCAATCACAAGAGAGCTGGAATGGCTATATTAATACCTGACAAGATAGATTTTAAAACAGGAAATAGTACTAGAGACAAAAAGGAATATTTCGGAGCACGTGGGTGGCTGAGTCAGTTAAGCACTTGCCTTTGGCTCATGATCTCAGGGTCCTGGGATCAAGCCCCATGTCTGGCTCCCTGCAGGGAGTCTGCTTCTCCCTCTCCTTCTGCCCCTCTTCCCACCACCCCCACTTGTGTTCTCTCTCTCTCTCTCAAATAAGTAAATCAAATCTTAAAAAAAGGAATATTTCATAATATAAAAAGGGTCAATATATCAGGGGCGCCTGGGTAGCGCAGTCGTTAAAGCGTCTGCCTTCGGCTCAGGGCGTGATCCCGGCGTGCCGGGATCGAGTCCCACATCGGGCTCCTCCGCTGTGAGCCTGCTTCTTCCTCTCCCACTCCCCCTGCTGTGTTCCCTCTCTCGCTGGCTGTCTCTCTGTTAAATAAATAAATAAAATCTTTAAAAAAAAAAAAAAAAGGGTCAATATATCAGAAAGATATCACAGTTATAAATATACATAAAGATAGTCCCCCAATACATAAAGAAACAATTGACACAGATATTTCAACAGCTGGATATCTGAATACCTCATTCTTAATAACTGATCTAACAGTACACAGAAAATCAGCAAGAATATAAGATTTGAACAATGTTACTGAAGATTAGCAGAATACGTCCCCCTAAAATATGCCATTTTGGCATAAGAACTATTGTGAGCTAAAGACACTTGAAAAAACAGCAGATGCAAGAAAGGTCCTCTGACCTTTGCCTTTCTTCCTGAAAGCAATCAATAAAACTCCTATGGGAAAGATGCCCTTCCTATAGCAGGAAGAAAAAAAAATTATTATCAAAGACAATGAGTAGAGGCCTACACAAGTCTATACAAACAGACCTTGTTAAAGTAACTCTTAACCTTCTGTTAGTCTCCCACTTATTTTAGTTCCTTTTCCACAACTGCTAATCTTTGTTCAACCTGGTATAAAAGCACTTGATGCCATCCACTTTCTGGGTCTTTATTCCCCCATGGGGGCTCCCAAGTACATGTTAAACTCTATACTTTTCTCCTGTTAATCTGTTTTATATTAACATAATTCTCAGGCCCAGCCAGAGACCATAAGAGGGTAGAAGTGCCATTTTGCTTCCCCTACAATATCAATCAATTTGATCTCACATCTATAAAATATTCCACCAAACAGCACTAGGATACACATTCCTTTCAAGCTCACACAAAGCATTCTCCAGGACAGTTCATAAGCCGAATCATAAAATACGTCTAAAAAAATTTGAAAAACATTGGTTTTCAATCACATGAAATTATTATTATTTTTTTAAAGATTTTATTTGACAGAGAGAGTACAAGCAGAGGGAGAAAGAGAAGCAGGCTCCCTGTGGAGCAGGGAGCCCAATGTGGGGCTAAATTCCAGGACTCTGGGATCATGACCTGAGCAGAAGGCAGATGCTTAACCGACTGAACCATGTAGGTGCCCCAAAATTATTATTTTCTAAAAGATTTTATTTATTTATTAGAGAGAGTGAGAGAACGAGATTGAGAGAGAGAGAGAAAGAGAGCAAGCATGAGGCAGGGAGGGGCAGAGGAAGAGGGAAAAGCAAACTCCCTGCTGAGCAGGGAACCCAATGTGGGGCTCAATCTCAGGATTGGAGCCAGGTGCTCCAATCACATGAAATTAAATTAAAAACTAAAAACAACAACAACAACAACAACAAAAACCAGAAAACTCCTGGACATCCTCAAATATTTGGAAATTGAAAAACAGACTTCTAAAAAACCCACTGGTCACAGAAGAATTTGCAATGGAAACTAGAAAATATTTTGAACTTTGTGAAAACAAAAATAAAATACATCAAAATTTGTAAGATGTAGCTTAAAACAATAGTTAAAAGGAAATTTATAGCTTTAAATGCTTCTATCAGAAAAGTCTCAAATCAATAACCTAAGCTTCCACCATAACAAACTAGAAAAAGGGCCAATTAAACTAATCAAAGCAAGCAGACAAAATGAAATAAGTATTAGAGAGGAAAGCAATGAAAGAGAAAACAGAAAATAAAGGAACCCAAAATTTAAAGATAGATTAGATGGACACATAGACACATACACACAAACATACAGGAATGAAATAAAGAACAGCTTTACTGACCACGCAAGAATGTAAGGGATTATAAGGAAATATTATAAACATCTTCATGCCAACAGAGCAGACAACTTTGATAAATGGGAAAACCCTAAAACTCTAGAATCCTAGAAAGTATAATTACCAAGCCAAACTCAAGAAGGTATTAAAAAAATCTGAGAAAAATCTGAAAACATGGCGGAGTAGGAGGATCTTAGGCTGATCTTCTCCCACGGATACACCTAGATAAGAGCCACATCACTGTAACTAACCCAGATAACAAACCTACAACTGGCAGAACAGACTCTCCACATTGAATCGTAGACGGGGGGGGGGGGGGGGGGGGGGGGGGGGGGGGGGTGGACGGTAGGAAGGGTGGAGTCCCAAGAGAGAACCAAAGTATCATGTGAGACTAACCACAAACTCAAGGGACACCACAACCATGCAGAATGGAAAGGAACAAACCCCACATCAGAAATCCCAGGAATAGGAGACCTATACTAGAGACAGGGAAGCCAAGTCCCCATAACGCTTGCCTTTGAAAACCAGAGGGGCTTATCTTCTTGAGCTTTTACTGTCAGTAGGGCTTAACACCAGAAGCTTTAAAAATCAGTAGGCTCAGCTCTGGGAGAGTCAAAAGAACAAAAGGAAACAGTCTCCACCCTTTAAAGAAACAGCATAACAAACACCCCACTGAGACATAGCAAAGGACAGCAGTTTAAAAAGTGCCCGGGTTATATGGGAAGAAGATTGATTACTAATCTCAGAAGTCTGTGGTGGAGAAGTAGCGATCTTTAGGAGACTTCTCCAGGAACAAACGAGCTGTTGAGCATCATTTCTCTCCCCAAACCTCACCCTCCAGTCTAGATACTCAGACACCTGTGGGAACCAGTGTAAACACTCTCCACCCACCTCTTAACACCCTGTGCCCTCCTCCCACTTCTCGGGTAGACTAGTCCCATCCAGCAAGAGCCCCTACAAAGCATCTCATTCTGTAAGCAGACCTGGCAGTAGCCAGCAGCACTTCAAAGTGACTCTTCCCCTAGAGAGAAAGAAAGAAAACACATACACCAGTTCAGGTACAGCCCCAACAGTGAGCTGGAGGCAAACAACTGATCTGACTGCCAGCCCAACACCAACAAAAATCTCACAGGAGGCAGCACAAAAAGAATTCCCTTTAGTTCAGGGTCATTGAAATCCCAACAGACAGACGGGGGCAGACATCTGGTCTGACTGCAGGCCCCACCCACCAACAAAATCCTATCAGGGGGCAAAGCAGAGAAACTTCCCTGCAATTCCAGGTGACTACAGGCCAAGGGCAAACATCTGCTCTAACCCAACCACAAAGCCCGAGACGGCCCCAGAATTGTCCTTTAACCACACAGAGACCAAACCCTGCCTACAACAGGTTAAGAGGGCAATTGCGTCAAGCAGACTGAAGGCAAACACAGCTCACCGGTAACAGCAGGATGCAAACAAAACACACAGGGGACACCTGTGAAGCATCAGGTCTGGTGAACAGGGGACACTGCAAAGCAGAGCACTACAGTACCTCTTTATAAGGCCCCTACTATCAAGACGAGGAGACGCAGCTGAACCTCCTAATACATGGAAACAGACTCTCAGTGAGGAGACAGAGGAATATGTCCCAAATAGAAGAGCAGAACAAAGCATAGCAAAACAACTAAATGAGATAAGCAATAGGCACGATACAGAATTCAAAGTAACGATCATAAAGATACTTACTGGACTTGAGGAAAAAGTGGAGGAACTTAGTGACCCCTCTGACAAAAAGACACAAAATTAAAAAGAACTAATCAGAGATAAGAACTCAATAATTGAAATTTAAAATGCACTCAAAGGCGGGGGGGGCGCATGGGTGGCTCAGTCAGTTAAGCGTCTGCATTCAGCTCAGGTCATGATTCCAGGGTCCTGGGATTGAGCCCCACATCAGGTTCCCTGCTCAGTAGGGAGCGTGCTTTTCCCTCTCCCTCTGCCTGCCACTCCCCCTACTTGTGCTTGCACGCACTCTCTCTCTGTCAAATAAATAAAAATCTTTTAAAAATAAGATAGAATAAAATAAAATACACTCAAGGGACTAAATAATAGACTAGAGGAAGGACAAGATGAATCAGAGAGCTGGAAGACAGAGTAATAGAAAGCAAACAAAATGAACAGCAAAGAGAAAAAAGAATAAAAACATGACTAAGTTAAGGAAACTCAAGATATCATGATATGTAATAACATCAGCATTATAGGAATCCCAAAAAGAAAAGAGAGAGAGAAAAGAGAGCAGAAAATTTATTCAAAGAAAAAATATTGGAAAACTTGTCAAATCTGGGGAAAGAAACAGAAATTAAGATATAGGAGGCACAGAGAGCCCCCAAGAAGGTCCACCACAAGACACACGGTAATTAAAATGACAAAAAGTAGGGGAGCCTGGCTGGCTCAGGTGGAGGAGCACGTGACTCTTGATCTCCAGGGTCCTGAGTTTGGGTGTAGAGGTTACTTAAACAAATAAACAAACAAAAGTAGTGATAAAATGAGAATTTTAAAAGCAGCGAGAGAAAAGAAGATAATTACATAGAAGGAGAAACCCTATAGGGCTATCAACTGATTTTTCAGCAGAAACTTTGCAGGCCAGAAGAAAGTGGCATGATATATTCAAAGTGCTGAAAGGAAAAAACCTGCATCCAAGAATACTCTAACCAGCAAGGCTATCATTTAGAATAGAAGGAGAGATAGTTTCCCAGGAAAACAAAAGTTGATGGAATTCATTCACTAAACCCCCCGGCTTATAAGAAATTTTTAAAGGGAATTCTTTGAGTGAAAAGAAAAGGCCATAATCAGGAGTAAGAAAATCAAGAAAGGAAAAAATTTCATAGGTACACACAAACATAACAAAAGTAGTAGATTAATCACTTATAAAACCAGTCCAGAGGCTATAGCACAAAAACAGTAAAGGTCTCCAGCATCTCTACAGAGCAGACTGTCAGGTAGAGACTTCCTAGCCGTGAAATGTATATCTAAGGTTCAATGCTAATTTTGCACCAGTGTCAGTGGTCAGGAGCACTTGGTAAGGTCCTTTCTGATGTGGGACTGTCGAGCCCAATGGTCAAGAGAGAATGAGATGTTTTACATTGCAAAAAGATATTTTTATTATAGCACAGGTAAAGGACCCGTGGGCAGAAAGAGCTGCTTTATAAGAGTGAGGAGCATGAGGAGTAACTGATTACATAGGGTTTTCTATCCTATGGAGGGGAAAAGTGTGTTAGGGCTCAGGAAATTGAGTCTATAGGTTTCTGGAAGTTTGACTATTCTCAAGATTGGACTTTTCTTGTAAATCATTAAGACGTGACAAACTGATAGAGTTTCATGTCCTTTATGACTGTGATCTTTATCAGCTGACCATTGGCTTTTTCCTTCCTTTGTTCGTGGGCAGTCGTAAGTGCCTGAGAAATGTTACATGTATCCCACTCCTACCTTGGCAGGGGCCATGCAGAGTGTCAGTTTCCCTTTTGCCCTCAGCTTGCCTTTTGTTATCTCATCATTTTCCCCCCGGAACAATTCCGAACCTTACATCTTTAAGGTTGTTGAAAGTGGAAGGTCTCATCTTCTGCAGCTTCTTCCTGCTGAATAGGGGAATGTCCCTACCTATGAGTCAACACTGGTCAGCTGAGAATGTATAGGGGAGTTATGAAAGACATAGGCAGAAGAGTCCAATCTGGACAGCAAAGAAGTATCTCTGTGGGTGCTAAGGACTACATGTCAACATGAAGTTATTGTAGTGATGGAGCCTCAACACCAAGTAGAGAAACACTGAAAAAGGCAACATATTAGAATTAAAATGGCTGTAAGAATGAGAAGTCCAGGGGCACCTAGGTGGCTCAGTCAGTTGTGTGACTGGCTCTTGATTTCAGCTCAGGTCATGATCTCAGGTTCCTGGGATCGAGCCCCACTATACTCAGTGAGGTGTCTGCTCGGGGATTCTCCTCTCTTCCTCTCCCTCTGCCACTCCTATGGCTCGCATGCTCTCTTTCTCTCAAATAAGTAAATCTTTAAAAAGAAACAAAAAAGAATGAGAAGTCCAACAAAGAGACCCTTAATAGTTGACCATAGTCCTCCTCAAACCAGGAACTTAACCAGTCACTGAATGAGAAGGAAATATTCAGCAGAGCCTCAATTTGAGTATGCATGTCAGTTAGTAACCCTATCACATTTTTGTGGTAATCTGGGGTATATACATAACATTCTGTTTTAATGAAGCATTAGGTTCCTCCTTGAGCTGCAGTCAGAATATCAAGACCCATTCAGTTGTGGAGGGCCACCTTCTGAATTTGTGGGTGCCTATGAGTTGGGTCTGATCAAATGTGGGCACTGTATGCTTGGCTAAAGCCTCTATTTGTCGTCTTATATCACTAGAGGTGACTCCTGGGGCAAATACGGCTAAGGGATAAAACTATCAAGAAACCCTCTTAGTTTGTTGTCTAACTTTAACAATATTTCAATTATGAGGAATCATTGGCAAATGGGAGAAGACTTGTCTGGGAATATGGGCATCCCCAAGTGCATCATCCAATCCAATCATAAGCAAATTCAGACCATCCATTATCTCCACAAGTCCATAATTAACCCCATAAAATGGGATATGTTCCAGCTTTTAGAGGGCAATTTCATCATCCCAGCCACAAAGAATTGATCAAGGTGATAGCTGAGTTATACAATTGTTGGGGAATCCATCCCACCTTCCAGCTTGTTCAAATAATCCTATGCCCATGGGATCCTGTTAGTATCTCCACAGAATAACAGGCAAGATTGTCTATACATGAGCTATCGTGGCCACTTCTCTGAATTTTACCTCAAGTTTTCTAGCTTGGGCAAACAACAAACATTTAAAGGCAATCAGAACTAGAATTTAACATCCACAAAGATGTGTTATTGAAACAACTTTTCTCTCTAAAATTATCATTATTTCCAGAGATAGACAAATTCATTCAAAAAACAAGTTCAATTTTAACAAACTTGGCCTAATTATTTACACAAGCTCAGCAAGAACAGTGATTGATCATATAGACCTTTTAAAATTTGCTTTGCCTGAACTTTTTATAAGGAATCTTGACTGAACTTTTAATAGCCTCTATAGGCCAGAAGCCAAGCCAAATACTTGCCATGAGACATGCCTGCAATACGTGTAGATTTGGGTGAATTCCTCTTCTCAAGGTCCCCAAAATATCCTGAGCTTCCTGCACCTGTCAGGAAATGACATTCTTTACTCACCTGATAAGGCTGCTGGGAACTCTGTAAGTAAGTATCAGGCCAACATTTCTAAGGGGATTTATTGGCTTCATGTTTCATAAAGTCAACCTTAGTTCCCTAAAGTGGTATGGTCATATCTGAGTCTATGCATGTCTCTTTCAAATATGACATTCCAGTCAAAGCCTTAGTAAAATAACCAATATTTCTAATGGTGTGCTGTTACAAGAACAGATTCTCCTTGAACTTATGTAAACAACTATAACTGCCATGAAAGAAAGAATATTCACTGAGTTTCTGAATTTCAGAGGGTTTACACAGAAAAGTCAAATGCTTCAATTTGTTCACAAAGTAATATTTTATACTTTTGTATATCATAAATACCTTAAGAGAAAGTTTCCTTAATCTGGAAGAGCAAACATTAGCGAACCAGCAATGTTTCAAACAAGAGTCACAGAACTATAATCATCTTCTTCAGCTCATTTAATTCCATGTTACTAATTCTTGTTTGAATGCAGCTATTTAGTTCTAGAAATTTTTTTTTTTTTTTAAAGATTTTATTTATTCGACAGAGATAGAGACAGCCAGTGAGAGAGGGAACACAAGCAGGGGGAGTGGGAGAGGAAGAAGCAGGCTCATAGCGGAGGAGCCTGATGTGGGGCTCGATCCCATAACGCCGGGAACACGCCCTGAGCCGAAGGCAGACGCTTAACCGCTGTGCCACCCAGGCGCCCCAGTTCTAGAAATTTTTACCTATTTGTTTTATGATTTTAAAGATACCAAAAACCCGCAATTGTGAAAAAAAGTCCTTTTTATGACTCTCCTTGAAGATGAAACTCATTTTGTAAATGACAAAAAACTATAATGCAGTTGACAAGGAAATTCAGTTATTTCTGTGACACGTTAACACTTTAATAATCAGAATATCAAGTGATGGCCTTACACCAAAACATATTAAAACTTTAGGAATTGCATATAAACTCTAGAATAGTTATAGAATTTGCCCAAACATAACATTTAACCGTGCTTCCAGAGTAACTTAGACCTAATTGTCAAAAAAGACTTCATTTACAATTCAAATCTTAGGGAAGTTTGTTAAAAGCCCTCAGAAAGTTGTAAAGTACATGCCTAAATAGGATTATAGATCATTATAAAACTTAAATCTTATTTATTTAACCAAGGTGAAAATAACAGATTCCAAAGGCAAACATGTAGGGTTATATGGTTGTTAGCAAAACTTAGCTCCTTTAACATTGAGAAGTTTCACCTTTCTTAAATAACCAAATACCTGATAAAGACAAAACATAGAAACTTAGGTTTTCCGGGCAAAGAAAAGAGAAAAAAACTGTTTACATTTTTATCAAGTGCAAACCAACAATCCAAGAAAATTTTGGCTTTTTAACAGAGAATAAAGCAGAATTTCAATCTTATACTAGTATGCTTTTAAAAACCATCTGATGTGGAGAACAAAGGCAAAAGGAAATGTAGATAAAATTAAATTTCCTTATAACCTGCAGCCATTGACAAATACTTGAGAAAGCGTATGACATTCCTCCAGGAACTGCCAACTGTCTTAAAGTTAAGGCCTTGCTAAAGGGAAAAACAGCCTTAGCTAGGCAACAACTAGGCCTCCAGGATCCTGTAAGTCTTCTTTAACATACGAAAATGACTTTGGAAACTTCCCTTGTCTTTACCTCCCCCAACCCGAAAGTGTATCATCAATTGGTCAGCTCATTCTGTCCACAGGTCCTCACCCTGGGCTTCAATAAAATCATCTTTTTGTACTGAAAACGTCTGAAGAATTCTTTCTTGGCCATTGGTTCAGGGACCCTACTTCATATCACATTCATTTCAGCTTTAATCTTGACCACATATAAAATTCCCTTCCAAAGATTTCCCTTCATAAACTTCCTACTTTTTCATTCAGAGTTGCTTCCCTTATTTCCATCAGTCTTAATTACATTTCACAGAATTTTAATTCTTAGAAACCCTAGTTTCCAGGGAAAATTGAGTAGTAACTAATTGTGAACTGTTATATCAGAATTCTTTAGGTCTGAAATTTATTCTTTTAAGATCTTATTTATTTGAGAGTAAGAGAAAGGGGGGGAGTGGGGAGAGTGGGGAGAGAGGCAGAGGGAGAGGGAGAAGCAGACACCCAGCTGAGTTCGATACCAGGCCAAAGTCAGACACTTAACTGAGCCGCCCAGGTGCCCCTAGATCTGAAATTTATAAATACATTTTATAATTTCTAAAAACATAGGTTTTTTCCACAGTACAATTTTCAACAAAGCATAAAGCATGTTTACCAAGAGACCCAAGTATCTTAGTTTCTCTGCAATAAGAAGCCAAAAGCACAAACGTAAGTTCAGAAATCAGTGCTTTACACCTATTTAGAAAAGGCCTAGATGTCCAACAAATTCAATCCTATATATCATCCAAGCAAAACTTCAAAAGTTTCAGGTTACCAAAGACAACAAAAGCTATCTTAACAACTACCCATGGAAACTCTGAGACACACAAAATTAACTATCATTTTAAGTCACCTTTTTGCTGACAAATTGCCACACAGATCATGAGCTTATTTGACCTTCCGCACACCTGGATAAAAGTTTTATATTTAATGCTGATAACTCCAAACACATGTATATCTTAATTAAACCAACAACCTTAAAATGGTTTCAATAATGTTCCACCTGGGTATACTTAAAAGTCAATCAATTTGCTCCTCATTGTCAATTTTTTACCTGGGACACTGGTGGGGAAATCTCAAGTGGGCAGTGTAAGTCCAAGAAGTGCTCTTCGCTCCTTAACACTGAGAGGAGGAGGAGGAACCAATGGTGGCAGAGGCACAGAGGAAGGTATAGGAACCAGTTATGCAGGCTGCACCCAAGGCGGTGCAGAAACAGGAGGAGGGGTAGAGGAAGGCAGAAGTGCTCTGCTGCCTGGAAGGCTGGAGGCAGCTAAAAGCCCAGAGGGCAGAGAAAGAGGTCTACGGGTCCTAAAGCTCATCAGCTTGAACAGGTGAAAAGACTGGTTTCCTTTCCACCAACAAATGGAAATAGGCAGTCCATATTAAGCTGGAGAAGACAGGAAACTTCACCGAAACAAAAGGAGTTTTGGCAGCTACTTGGAAATATTCCCTAAAGTCCCCATTCCAAGATGGGTTTACCAAAGACAGTTCGTTCCAATTATCATGGCCTAATGGACAGAGGTACACTATGTCCAGGCCTTCATGGCCCTAAATCAGGACCCCTCTGCAAGGGCCTCTTGCAGAATATGTTTGGCCACTAACCAGGCTAGAAAACCCCTTCCCAATATTTTGGATGATAACTGCCTAAATGGGCCTCCTCTGAATAAACCCAGGTTGCTGGAAGAAACATGGGCCATCCCTGACAAAGGGGACACTGACTTTCTCTCTCACTGTTTCTCCTAATAGACCGAGGCTACTCTAACCGTATGTGGGGGCTTCTCCCTCATTCATTTCCTGGGTTATATTAGCAGGGGATAGTAGAGGATCAGTAGAAGGTTGTATGCCAACATACAATGGTCTACTGGTGACTATCTCATATGGAAGGAGTTTATGTTTCCAAAAGAGTGTACTGTGAATAATCAGTAGAGAAAGAGGTCACACCTTAGCTCAATGTTTATAATTTGAGTCATGTCAAACACAGCATGTTGGATAAAGAAATGCAAAAATCAAAAAAAATGGAATTTTCCTGGGAGCTGGGGAGAACCAAGTGGCAATCTTGGATTTCCCATAGCCTTGACTGTTCACTGAATTTACAGCCCATCTCAATCTAATTCGGGAACAGACTGTTGGCCATGTCACAAGAACATCAGGATGGTAAAAGTCTGGCAACAAGACGTCATTCTTTGCAGGAACAGAATGAACTTCATCTACATGTGCCATAACCTTTACAGATTCTGTTGCTACTGCCTTTGCATGAAACTTACCAAGGACAGTTCCCTGATGTCCTGGTTCAGTCCTTTCAGTGTGAGCTTCAATTTTGATGACAGTAATTTCAGAAAGAAAAACAGCACTAAGAAGACTGTTTTACTTGAGTATTTTTTATTAGGGTCCCAGTGAATGTGAGGAAACCCCTTTCTTTCCATAACATTCCAAAATCATGGACAATCCTGAAAGCACATTGGCTATCACTATAAATATGAACAATTTGCCCTTCTGCTGTTATCTGGCATGTTTTGGTAAGGGTATGGAGCTCTGCTTGTTGGGATGGTTTAGCGTGTGGGAGATTTCTCTTTTCAAATACTTCATATTGGGTGGAAACAGCATGGCAGCCTGAAACTCCCTTTCTCATTTTTATGACAGACCCACCAAACACAAAATTAGATCAGGATTAAAGGGGTGTCTTATAAATCAGGACATGGTGTCAAGAAATGGTATGTTATTACCTGACAGTCATGGGGCTTGCCCTTGTCAGGCAGGAGTGGTAATGTAGCAGGACTGAGAATGTTACAATGTTTTACATGTAGATTAGGTGGTGAATGTAGAAAGATCTCATTAAAGGACTCTCGGTGATGGGTATTGAGGAGGGCGCGTGTTGGGATGAGCACTTGGTGTTACACGCAACTAATGAATCATTGACACTACATCAAAAACTAATGATTTACTATATGTTGGCTAACTGAACATTAAAAAAAAAGGTTAGTGGGCTGCACAGAAATGTTGAATTAATTCAGAGTTAACAGACTTTTGACAGCTGGTAGAGTTTGTAAATGTCATTTCCTAAGGCTAGATCTGCTGAGGCTTCTACCAATTTTGCAGCTGCCTTGAGGTACTTTGTTGTTTTTTTTTTTTAAAGATTTTATTTATTTATTTGACAGAGATAGAGACAGCCAGCGAGAGAGGGAACACAAGCAGGGGGAGCGGGAGAGGAAGAAGCAGGCTCATAGCTGAAGAGCCTGATGTGGGGCTCGATCCCACAACGCTGGGATCACGCCCTGAGCCGAAGGCAGGCGCTTAACCGCTGTGCCACCCAGGCGCCCCCCTTGAGGTACTTTGGATATACCCAAGCAATTAAATGAAGTTTTACGCTACAGTAGGCGGTAGGCCTATGTTTATTACCATGTTTTTGTGGGAGACCAGGTCTTGAGTCTCTTTCACATATAAATAAAGGTGAAAGGTTTTGAATAGTTCAATAGCCCTAGGGCAGGTGGCTCTTGCAGGGCTAGGTTTGGTTTTATAAAGGTCTATTCAAGTTTATTCTCACAGGAAAACAGCTCCAGGACTGAAATTTTAGTAAGCTCACAAAGCAGGGAAGCAAATAAAGAAAAATTAGAAACTCCTAGCCTGTAATAACCAGCTAGACCTAAAAATCCACAAAGCTGTGGATCTAGGAAACTCCTGGTTTAGCGTAATTCTTTTTGGAGAGAGCTAGATTCCTTCAGCATTTAGATTATGACCTAGGTAATGAACAGTGTCCAGAGAAAACTGTAATTTTTTTTAGGTAACTTATGTCTTTTTTCAGCTTTACAGCAACTAAATGGAATCTTTTATGGATGCCTCTTTGGTAAATGAGCACAGCAAGAAGTCATCCACATATTGTAAAAGGGTCAATTCCCAGTGAATTGGAAGGTACTTAAATTTTGATGGAGCACTTGGGAGAAATAAGAAGGGGCCTCTGTGAACCCTCAAGGCATCACTGTCTAAGTATACTGTCAATTGTTGCAAGTAAAAGCAAATAGATACTAACTGTTGGGATCTATAGCGATGTTGAAAAAGGTCTACAGGAGTAAACCATTTTGACTCTGGTGGAATTTGTGACAAAAGTGTTCATGTTTGGAACAAATGAGAAACAGAGAATAACTACCTTCTTTATAGCTCTTAAATCCTGGACAAATTACTATCCCCTCCCATCATGTTTCTGAAGCAGCAAGAAAGGAGTACTATAAGGGCTAGTACAGGGAATTAGATTAACCCCTGGATGATTAGTCTTATATTGGTAGTGTGATACTTTGTATGGCCTCAGGCTTTTAACACATATTGGGACAACTTAGAAAGAAGTTCAGTTGTATCTACTTGAACTTTTATATGCTCTGCACTTTTTATTCTCCCAATGTCAGTAATGAAGTAGCCCAAACAATTCCAGGCACCTCAATTAAATTAAGGATTTCTTTTGAAATTCATCTTCAGTATCAAGGACAGATGTAAAGAACATTATAGATCAGATTGAGATTCTGAGGGAACTCTAAGGTGAGGTCTCCACTGGAGGCAAACTGTATTAGCCCTTTGAATTTAGAAAGGAGATCTCTAGCTAACAGATTGACCAGGGCTGTATCATACAGCAAAAACAAATATTTTTCATTGAAAGGTCCCAGTCATTTGTACTGGTTGTGATATAAATTCTCTCTGAACTTCATTAGTACCCCCACTATGGAAACTTCTTTTTCATTCTGAGGGATTTGTTGTGTATGAGAGTGGGGTATAAAGCAGAAAGAATAGCTCTGGTATCCACCAGAATTTGTCAAGGTTTTCCATTAATTTTAATTTTGTTTCTCCTTGGCTACTTAAGGATATTATTGGTAGCAGTTTACCAGAGGGTCCCTGTCAATTTTGGGAGGGGACCATATGGATATTTGATTATTAAGGAATTTGTATAGGACCTTATAAGACAATTTTTTCATTAGTGCCCTAATTGATTACAAGTGAGACATCAGCTCCTAGGCCAGCTTATTAATTACAGACTACCAAGAAGAGTAAACATGGATGGCCTAGGTATTGTTGAAGTCTCTGGCCTTGGAGCTAGTGTAGTTGTAAAGACATTAGTTCATGATCTCGGTCCAAAGCCTTTCAAAGTGTTTGGTACAGTCAGTTCAGTTAAGCTTGTGGCCTCCCATCCTATTTTGTCTTTTTATTAATCCACTAATGTCCGAGATAATGCATTCACAAATAAGGGAGCTATAGCAGGTTGGGTGGCCTTATTTATTGTGTGGAAGAAAATGCTTTAGGAAGAGTGCTTTCAGATGGGCCCTAAAGTGTGCAAAAGATTCCATCTTTCTTTTGTTTTCATTCTTGAATGGACCAATTAGTGTGGGCAGGGAAAATGGCAATGGCTTGTAAAAGTTCAATTGCTATTTTGTGAGCGCTTTCTGGTTGAGGATCTCAAATATTATCCTCCATGTTTGGCTTTCTTGCTTTCTACACCCATTTTCGGGCTTCCCCAGGTTTGACCAACAGGTACACAAGCTGATAAAGATTTGGCAGCTTGGGGTCATAGGCCCTGTTAGAAGGTGAGGGAAGGACAATAAAGTATCCCCCAAAGTGAGAAGGTACTTTGAGACTGGAAAATAAAGCAGGCCACTCCCTATGGTTTACACAGTTTCAGACAGGGTAACTTATTGACAGGGGGAGTTGGGCGGATGACAATCCATTTGTGCAGTTATTCGCAGCAGTGTCTTAACCTCAGTCTACAGATTTTATAGAGAAAGGGGATGCACAGAGGAACACTGTAGTGAGATCAAAAGGTCTGAACACACCTCAAAGAGTCTGCAAGCACCTAATTGACAGCTAACCTTGAATTCGATCTTGTGGCACCACCCCTCAGTTAGGAAGGGGAAAGACTATGTTCTCTCTAACAGATTATGGGAGGCCAAAACAAGCCTCCCTGTATCCCAGTCTTGGTGGGCATTTCGAAGGTATGTATATTAACTTACAATGGGCCCAGAACCCATAGGCCCAAGAGAGGTCAAAACAAGACAGAGGACCAAAGATTGAGTCAGTATTGTCAGCACTCCTACAAGCCCCATTGAAGACTCTATAAATTCTGCAAAAAACTTTTGTGCTTCTTCTGGAGTGTTAGAAATTTGACCAAGGGGTGAAAGATAACTGAGGGGATTCATATGCACCTTCATGTAACTTAATTTTAAAACTTTACTGTTTAACAGTCTCCCAGGGTAGAAAGTCAGTTTTAGAGAGAGAATTACTAAATTTGAGTATTCCGGTAAAGAGCAGTAGCAGTCACATCAGTCATTAGCCTTCTGTAATGAATCTCTCCATGAAGCTATTTTAGAATCTTAAAGCCTTCTGGAAGCTTCTACTTTCCAATTAAAAGAGGTATTCCATTTCATTCATTTAATTCAGGAATCCTTACTTTCAAGTGCCCTTCTCAAATAAACCATCTTGTATTAACTGTAATGTTCCCCATAAAGGCCCCTGTAATTCTAGACTGTTTTAGTAAAATGTTGCCATTTCCAAAGATATTCACAGTTCCTGGTACCATAGTTTTAGACATAAAATAAGCATGCGTGCTGGAAAGTGGTGCACTTGACTCTAAAATTTAAGAATCCCATTAGCTAAGCCTTTGGGTCTCTTGGAGCTGAACTAATACCTAAAAGGGATATGGCACTGAGTTCAGGTTTGTGCAAGTTTTACAGTGTGCCTCACTGCACAAATGTTTTCTTGAGGTAGGCAGGTGACTTACCATCAATCTAAGTGGTTCTGTAACCAACTTATCCTAACATAGGAGTCTCTGAGTTCGGAAGCAAGGCATTCTAATAGCTCTTAAATGCCTAACCTGTGCCCACCAATTTTTAGGGCTTTTTGGCCTCCAAGATCCCAGCTAGCAATAGCCTTTATTTACACAAAACAAGACAAACAAATGTGCACTTCAGCACATCAGGACTAACTAAAATATGTCACAGTGGACTGGCCAGCAGAAGGCCCCATGTGCACCACCAGCAATTCCCTGAATCAACTAAACCAGCAAACCCCAGGAAATGAGGACTGCAAATGGGAAATGGAGAAAGGACTCCAATGTGGAACTGAGGACTAAATCAAGGGCTAAGTATTAGTGCTCCATTAGTGCCTCCTCTGTGAGGCTAGAATGACTCGTTAACCCTGGACTGGAAAGCCCATTAGATCAGTAGCTCAAATGCAAAAAAAGAATGGGGCTGAAACTGAGAGGGACTTACCAAGAGCCCTCAGAAATGGCAAGACTATGAACTCAAAAGAGTTCTTGGAGTGCCACCCCTGTGTTTCTCCTTGTCCCTAAATGCCGTCAGAAGTTCACTTGGGATCCTGATGTTGTCACCAAATCTATTAAAAAACAAAATTTAACCAAGAAATTTGAAGATCTAATTGGCGTTTTAAAATGTTTCATGAATCAGGCAACAATCCATCTAGCAAGTATAGGGGAATTCCACCCAAGTTAAGCAAAAGGAAGGTTTCTAAAAGCAAAGATCGGGGATATAAAAAGGAATTTATGAGAAAGGAATGCATTGTTTACGCAAAGTCACCCTTCTAAGGGGAATGGAACGAGGTCTATCAGTAAATTTCCTAGTAGTGCCAAGAATATTCCATGTTGAGTGATTGAAGATTACACTCCCGGAAGCCTGAAACTAGTTAAGTTAGATATTAAGTCTTGTTTTGTTGACACAGGGCCTTAAGCTAAATAACTCCATCATGGGCCTATGGTTTTCTCTTTAACAATACGTATGAATATCTCACAATTTAGCATCATATTTAATGGTGAAGGACAGAATGCTTCCCTGCTAAGATCAGGAACAATACAAGGATGTCCACTCTTGCCCCTTCTGTTCAATACTGTACTGGAAATTGTAGCCAAAGCAATAAGATTATTTTTAAAACTTAGAAAGGAAAACATAAAACTGTGATTTGCAGACTACAAATAGAAAATCCAAGAAATTCATAAGAAAACTATTAGAACTGATCAAAAAGTTTAGCAAGGTGACAGAATATGAGATCAATACACAAAAATCCATTGTATTTATGTATACTAACAATGAACATTATAAAAATGAAACTAAGAAAACAAGCCCCTTAAAACAGCATCAAAAAGAATACAATACAAACTTAAATGTGAGACCTGAAACCATAAATATCCTAAAAGAGAACACAAGCAGTAATTTCTCTGACATCAGCCATAGCAACGTTTTTCAGGATATGTCTCCTGAGGCAAGGAAAACAAAGTAAAAATAAACTACTGGGACTACATCAAAATAAAAAGCTTCTGCATAGTAAAGGAAACAATCAAAAACAAAAAGAAAACCTAATGAAGGAGAGAAGATATTTGCAACTGACATATCTGATAAACTGTTAGTATCCAAAATATATAAAGAATTTATACAACACACAGAAAAAACAAATAATCCAGGGGTGCCTGGGAGGCTCAATCAGTTAAGCGTCTGCTGTTGGCTCAGGTCCTAATCCTAGGGTCCTGGGATTGAGCCCCACACTGGGCGGGGGGGGGGGGGGGGGGGCTCCCTGTTCAGTGGGGAAGTTACTTCTCCCTCTGCCTGCCACTCCTCCTGCTTGCACTCTCTCTGTCAAATAAATAAATAAAATCTTAAAACAACAACAAATAATCCAAGTAAAAAATGGGCAAGAGACATGAACAGACATTCCTCCGAAGAAGACATACAGGTGGCCAACACACACATGAACAAATGCTCAATATCACTCACCATGAGAAATGCAAATAAAAACCACAATGAGATATCACCTCACACCTGTCAGAATGGCTGACCTCAAAAACACAAGAAACAATAAATACTGATGACAATGAAAAGGACAAGAAAGCTTCTTACTTCTTGGTGGGCACGCAACCTTGTGCAGTTACTATAAAAACTAGTATGGAAGTTCCTCAAAAAATTAGAGGTTAAAAAAAATACTCTATTTGGTATTAACCAAAGACTACAAAGACAAAAATTGAACCCCTGTTTACTGAAGCATTATTTACCATAGCCAAAATATGGAGGCAATCCAAGTGTACATTGATAGAGGATTGGATAAAGAAAATGTGGCATACACACACACACACACACACACAATGGAAGAATATTACTAAGGCATAAAAAAAATTGCAACAACATGGATGGATCTAGAAGGTATAATGCTAAGTGAAATTAAGTCAGAGAAAAACAAGTATCATATGATCTCACTTATGTGTGGAATCTAAGAAACAAAACAAAGAAAAAAAGAGACAAAGCAAAAAACAGACTCTTAACTATAGAGAACAAACTGGTGGTTACTAGAGAGGAAGAGGGTTGGGGTATGGGTGAAATAGGTGAAGGGAATGAAGAGTACATTTATTGTGATAAGCACAGAATATTGTATAGAATTGCTGAACCACTATATTGTACACCTGAAATGAATATAATACTGTACATTAATTACACTGGAATTTAAAAAACAAATAAATATATTTTTTTTAAAGGAATACAAGAGACACCTGGTTGGCTCAGTCGGTTAAGTGGCTGCCTTCGGCTCCAGTCAGATCCCAGGGTCCTGGGATTGAATCCCACATGGGGCTCCTTGCTCAGCAGGAAGCCTGCTTCTCCCTCTGCCTGCTGCTCCCCCTGTTTGTACTCTCTTTCTCTCTCTCTGACATAATAAATAAATTTTTAAAAATCAAAATAAAATAAAAAGAATGCAATACATAGAAGCATATTTAACAAAAGCATAAGACTTACACATTGAAAACTACAAAACAAAGATGACAGAAATTTTTAAAACTCTAAATAAATGGAAAACATTTTGTATTTGTGGGCTGGAAGACTTAATAGTAAGCTGGCAATACGCCCCCACACTGATTTAGAGATTCAATGCAATCCCTATCAAAATCTCACCTGGCATTTTTGCAGAAAGTGACAAGATGATTCTAAAATTCAGGTGGAAATGCAAGGGATCCAGAACAGCCAAATAATTTTGAAAAAGAACAAAGCTGAAGGACTTTCTATTACCTGAAATACCAGGAAAGTCTTCCCTTACGGACAACTCTGCTTAGTCCACTGAAATAAACAGGCAGGACACTTATTTACCTATTAGTAACTTGAGGTCAGGCTCATGATACCCTCCCTCACTTCCCCATCTCCCCAAATACTTCAGTAATAACTCGTAACCAGGGAGTAAGGGGTCATCTCTCTGAGGTGATAACGTAATTTCATCCAGAACTCTATAGTCCTTGTAACTGTCTCCCTTGACCTGACCAATTAGGAAAACTCAATCATTTGCTTAGTCCTTTTGTTTACAAATTATTTCAATTGTTCTAAGCAATAGGCTATTTATTATAATAATAAAATTATGGAATTGACTATTGTCCAATTTCTAAAGCTATGGAAATTAGCTCAGAGTGTCATTAAGTTAACTTGTGCGAGGTCACCCAGTAAATGGTAACTTATTGTGTAACGAGGATAGAAAGAGCTTACAAAGTGAATAATCATGTTCTAAGTTAGTATCAATTAGTTCTGATACAGCATTCAATGAACTCTACAGGTAGATAAAACAAGTATTTCCCTACTGTTTGGAAGAAACCAATGCTCTAAATATTTAAGTGATATGTCCAACTGTAGACATTTGTTGATGATTTACTGGTGGCTATTTCCAAAACTTGAAATGTGAAAAAAGAAAATTTAATTAATTTTACAAAGACTGTGGTTTATAGAATTTTTTTTCTTTTTAGATTATATTGAAGTGATTGTAAATGTTGGAAATGAGGAATTAAGCCAACTTAAACAGGGCATTGTCATAGTGTTATTTTGCTTTTGCTAAATGACCTCAGGAAGAAAGCCTGGTATTTCTCTTTAAAACAAAACAAAATAAAACAAAAATTATCACTAAAAGAGAAAAGGCAAGCCATTAAAGCAAGAGCATATCTTTGCAACATATAGAACAGTATAAAGCTTGCATCCAGAATATGTAAAGTGCTCCTACAAATGATTAAGAAAAACTATACAAAAATGCTCTAGAGACTCAAAAAGAACTCATAAAGAATATCCAAATGGCCATAAATATACGAAATGTGTTCAGTATCACTCATAATCAGAGAAATGCAAAACAAAACTACAAGATACAATCACACACCAGCAGAAAGTCTGAAATCTAAGAGTGTGACAAACACAAAAACCTGGTAGGGAAAGAGTGCAGCGGAAACTCTCACATATGGTTGGTCAGAGAGAAGATACTACTGTTTTGAGAAAGTGCCATAGTTTAGTAGATTCCAATGACCCAAATCTTCCATTCTTATGCATGAAATGAACAGAAAGTGTGTGTACAGGAAGCAAGTACAAGAATATTCATATCAGAGTTCATTATATCCCCAAAGTGGAAAAAACTATACATCCATCAATAGGAAAATGGATAAAATATGATATAGTCATCCAAATGGAATACCACAAAATACTTAAAAAGAATGAACTACAGTACTTAAAGGAATGAACACAAAAACAACATGAGTATATCTTAAGAACACTAAGTTCAGAAAGTAGTTTGTAACTGATGATGTTAAAAGTGGCACATTTAAAAATTAAAAATTGAAGTGTGAAAAACAAAACCACATAACACTGAGGTAAAATAAACTAGACAAAAAAGAATACACAATAATCATGCACATAAATGTCTTAAAAAGTAAAATTACAATTGCTAAATTATGAAACTGAATTATTTCACAAGACCACTAAATTTAAATATTTAGTTTTAGGGGCTGTTCTGTATACTGTAGACATTTAGTAGTATCCCTAGCCTCTACCCTCTAGATGCCAGTAGTATCCTCTCAGTCATAACCAATTTGTCTTCAGTCACTCAAAATTATCTTCGAACCTTGCTAAATATTCCTGGGGGGCGGCAGGTGTGCAAATCATGCCCAGTTGAAAACCACTGCTCTAGAGATAGGAGGAAAATGGAGGAAGAAGGCATTTTACCATCTTACTCTGTTTCTGTTTTACCTAAATTGTTTAGAGGGAGCATGTACATAGCTGTTCTTTATGTAATTAATAATTTACAAAGAAAGCCTATTTCCTCATGGGTAAAATGGGAGTATATACCTAAACTCCTGAACTATAAATATTAAAACAGAAACAAATCAATTTCTTGGTACAGTTAAAAAAAGGAAAGAAAGTTATTTCACATGAATAGTTATTAAGAGCAGTGTTGAGAGAAGATGGAATCTGGAACAATGCAAAAATCTTGACTAGGAGAAACAGTTATTTTTGCCATTCACAAAGACAGGCAAAACAGAAATAAGAACAATTTACAGGAAATAAAATGAGCCTGATTTGGGATATATTACAATGGAAGAATCTGAGGGCCATTTAAGTAGAGCTGGAGCTGCTATCTAGAAAACAATAAAAATAAGAACTAAAGATTCAAGAGTTATCAATACATAGGTAGTACCCACAATCATGAGCCTTCAGAGAAAGCAATATGGCCACAAAGAAACTGACCATAACTGAGGAGTGAGAAATTGTACTCAGAGAGATAGGGCAAAACAAAACAATACAAAACAAAAAAAACACCAAAAAATAAAAAAACAGAAGACAGAGGGATCATGGAAGCCAAGAGAAGAGTTTAAAAAAAGAATAACTAAAGTCTCCTTAGATCTCATCTTTATAAAAAAGAAAAATTACGTAGGCTATTGGAAGAAGATATGAAAGAGATTCAACTCAGAAAGAGTAAGGTGAATCTCAAAGTAGCACTCACCATTAAAAGAATAACTCTAGAGCTGAGAAATCACCAGCCCTACAAGCCATCAGAGGAGGAAGGTTCTATTAAAAGAAAAGCCCTCAAATCTCTTGTACCTCTATCTTCTTGCAGGTGTACTCTGGTCCTCAGGAGAGGAGCAGGCTACACTCTCACTAGCAAACACTTTCTGAAAGGTCTGCAGCACTCTGGCCTCTGACCAAAGTAAAGTAGATCCTATTTGGACTATGAAACACACACCACTCAGAGTTAATCAGAAACTAGCATGCCTGGGCTCCAAACTTTTCATTGTAGATGCTGCTTCTAAAGATCAAGCTTCCATAAACATGTCTGATGTATTAATTCGGGTTAATGGTCCATGGAGGCTAGAATACAATGTATTCTCACTGTAAGCTTCTAAATCTAATGGGTATCTATGAAAACATTCTTCCGCATTTTATCATTATTTCGGAAAGCCCTAATCCAGATCTGTGTTCTTGAACTACACCAGGTCTGGGAAGCTCCAAAACTGAGGCAAAAATTACTGTACACCATTTTAGGGAGAAAGTCCTTGATTTTCATAAGATTCTCAAGATGGCCTGTCACCCCAAGGGTTAACAGGCACTGTAAGTGCATATTTTCTTACCTCGGGTCCTATTTATGATCATTCATTTAATAATTTGCATCCATTCTTTATTTTCACGTGGGAAGAACAGGTAGATACATCCACTAGGAACCTGGATATAAGCGTCTAGAAGAGAACTTAAGAGAAAGATTTGAACGCAAAAAAAATATTTTAACACCTCATAAGCATATAGACGGTTGTTAAAGTAACAGGAGTGGATAAGAAACTTCCTCCTACAGGATAGCATTATGAAAAGGAAACTGGAATTAGATTATGGAACACATAACAGGGAATTACACATACAGGAGAAAGGTGGGCTGATGAAGAAGAACCAGCAAGGGAGGCTGGGAAAAAACGGAGAACCAAGAATCACTAACTGTGCCTCAGTTAAGGAAAAAAGTCAGAAATACCTACTGAATTTGGCCACTAGGAGGCCCCTATCACCTGACCAGAAAATTTCAAGGAATTAGCTGGTACAGCCTTACTATGTCAAAAAATGAAGACAGGGAAGTGAGAGGGCAGTAAATACAGCATATAGTTTTAAGTAACTTGCCAGTGAAATCAAGAAAATAGACTAGATGACAGCCAAGAGAACATAGTGTACAAGGGAGGGTTTGGTTATTACTTTAGTGAGGTTCAGCAAATTCACGAGGTAAGGAAAAAAAGACTTCAGACAAGACAGTTATATCTAGACAGTAATTTCGGGGGGGGGGGGGGGGCTGCTGATGCTCCACATTGCAAAAAGCATTTTCAGAAAGGCACTGAAAGGTTCCCTTAAAATACAAAAGTTTGG
The DNA here is from genome assembly GCF_023065955.2 of Ursus arctos. NCBI lineage: Eukaryota > Metazoa > Chordata > Mammalia > Carnivora > Ursidae > Ursus > Ursus arctos. Next base: position 30,711,064 of record NW_026623067.1, read on the forward strand.
CTTTGTCTAATACCTATGACCTTTTCCTACCACCTACCTCTCTTAACCCTCAAACGCTTTACAAAAAAAATTATTTTCGGGATGACTGGGTGGCTCAGTCAGTTGAACATCCAACGCTTGACCTCAGCTCAGGTTCTCATCTTGGGGTCATGAGTTCAAGCCCCACGCTGGGCTCCACACTGGGCATGGAGCATACTTAAAAACACATATACACGGGGTGCCTGGGTGGCTCAGTTGGTTAAGCAACTGCTTTCAGCTCAGGTCCCGATCCCAGGGTCCTCAGATGGAGCCCCACATCAGGCTCCTTGCTCAGCGGGGAGCCTGCTTCTCTGTCTCCCTCTGCCTTGCTCACGCTCTCTCTCTCAAATACATAAATAAAATCTTAAAACAAAAATAACCAAAAAACCCCATATATACATTTTAAAAAATGTATTTTCCCCGACTTCAAAAGAATAACGAATCTGCACAAAAGCTAAACAAACCTCCACAAAGTAGCCTCAACCTAGAAAATGATTTCCAAGACACCACTGGGAACCTGTACATCCCACCTGAGGGCACACTCTCTATTCCACCTGTCGAGGAAGCCCCTCACAGCAACAGAGCCCACACGAGTCCGCAGCCTCACCAAGCGGGTTCTGAGCGGCTGTCCCGGCTGGACAGACCTGAAGCGAGAAGCGGTAACAAGCCCTAAGGCAGGGCAGCTGCAGGTACAGCGTCACCCACGGCTCACCGACCCAGACCATTTCAACCCCTCACCTCTGTGAACGCCGCCACAGGTCCAAAGGCTTTCCAGAAGCGTCTGGCACCGCCCCTTCCGGAGGCTCCTACAAGCCCTGCCCCTTCCTGCCACCTCCCCCTAGTTCTCTTCCGGGTACTGAGCTCCCTAGCGAGAGCATCTTTCAATAACTGTCCGGGGTGCAAGGTGCAAGAAGGAGTTTGAAGCGCGGCAAACGCCTTTTCAGGCTCTGGCGATAGAGAAGTGGAAAAACAGAGCTGCTTCCCTCAAGGAGCTTCTATTCCAGTTGCGGGAACCGACCATAAGCTAATACACAGTAAATATATCATTTAACGGACGGTGGTAAGTGCTATAAAGAAAAACAAAGCAGGGTAAGGGGGAGGGGAATGAGGACCCAGTTCCTTCCTAGTAGTCATCAGTCACCTGTCTGGTAAGGCCTTTCCGGTAAGGTGGTATTTGACCAGCCCGAAGGGAATGAGGGCCGTAACTCTGTGACTACCTAGAAGAAGAACGTTCCAGGGGAGTGGGACCAGCAAGCATAGGTGTCCTGAGGAAGCGAGTGTGGCCGGGTCAGAGGCAGCAGAAAGGGTGATGGATGCAGACGCAGGGTCTGCCAGACCTCTTAGGGTTGCGAGGTGCCCACAGGCCGCTCAGCGGGACACTGCCCGCATGTGAGCCCGAGCCACCCCTGCAAAACCAGCGGCAGGAGCGGTGAATTGTTGGTGGGACAGTAAAATTGAACCAAGAAGGAGACAGCTTTCTCAACCATGTAGCATAATTATGTTTAGGATTGCCAGATAATGTGCAGGATAACCACTTAAATTTGAAGTTACGAGAGGCAACGACTGATTTTTTTGGTATAGCTCATGCGAAATTATTCGCTGTTTGTCAGAAATTGAAGTTTAACTGGGTGTCCTGTATTTTTATTTGCTAAATCTGGCAACCATAATGCTAGAGTCTTTCAGACGCCAAGTTTGGAAACAGGAGCAGTGCTGTGCCAGGCCTTATTGGAGCCTGAGGCAAAAGAAACATGTGCCTCTTACATACATGTTTTTGTGTTGGTGTGTCTTAATGGGTAATGTTCCCAAAATAGGTTTAAATACTGAAAAACTGAAAAGTTGGTATATAGAAATTCACATCATTTTAAAATTTAAATATTTTATTTATACCAAAAATAAAAAATACTATAAATTAATTTTCCTGAATTTAACGGAAGCTCATAAATAAAATTTTCAAGATTTACTTCTCTTGACCAAGTACAATCCTAGATCATTTTTATTTTTTAATCCTAAATAATTTTTAATTAACATTAGTTTATGGAGACTTACTTTGTAGGATGCCACCACTGTGACTGGTAGAGTTTTAAAAAAATTTCCCGAGACCACTTATATATTTGGATAGGATTCCACTAAGAAAAATTTGTGAATCTGTTTTACAGGATCCAAACACAGTGCTGTTTTTTAAATTACAAAATTGTTAGCTGCCTTAAACTTCTTCATATGAAATTTCCATAGGATTTAAATCGTCAGGGTACTCTTTGACTGCTTTTTGTAAATCAGATGTTTTGGTAGAAAATAACCTGTCTCCATAGAAAATAAGTTCTCCAATTTAAAGTATTTGAAGACATCTCCATTTCTAGAACATCTATAATCTTCTTTAATTTCTATTTGGTAAACATATTTCCTATAATAGTTGATACACTCATCGGTGATTTGTACATTTCCAGTCTTCAAGACATATTCATATCTCTTGCTAATGTTTTACATTAATACTTCAGAGTTACTTGCTCTCATTTCTTAAAAGCAAAGGGACAGGCCTTCTATTAAGCAGGCAACGTGCCTTGCATAGTCATGGGGGTTATTTTAACAACCTTTTTCTACTTAGTTCAAAATATCATCTCATACAGATAAGATGCATAAAAATTTGTAATCTCTTTGCACCAAGATGCTTGCTATTTCAGCATATTGTATTTTGTCATTTGATGTTATTTTAATATTTAACAGACATCTTTAATTTGTGTGAAGTGCTTTGATTGCATTTGCTCTTGATTCCCCTTAGGACTTATATGGGTGTTTTAGTGTAGTTTTAGAGCAGGCTTAATATCCTACCTGCTCACTGAATTCACAAAGTACATAAACATCCTTTGTCCAATACTAAAAAAGGGTTATATTTGAATTCCTTGAAAGCAGGGTTTTTGCACATTGGATTATGAGCTGAACAAGGCACAAATTTGGCATAATCATTTTGGGGGAAAATAATGGTTTGTATACCCTGCTGTATTTGTTCCGTTATCATGATCCTGACCTCCGAGATTTTCTGTCAATACTTTTTCCAATTTAAGAATTTTATTAGCTAGCCCATATCCTTTTATCTCTTCAATAAAATCAGTAAAACTTTCATCTATTGTTAAGACATTCTTAATGCAAACATACTTAATCATTTGACACATTTGTTCAAGATGGGCTACATCTGGTATACAAAGAATAAGGAAAAGTATGTTACTTCTTTTATTCCCAGTAGTGTTTCAGATCTGACACAGTTTCCAAATAGCATTGTATGTTCCCCCTAAAATTCATATGTTGAAGTTCTAACCCCCATTACCTTGGAATGCAGTGTGACTGCATTTGGACCTAAGGCCTTAAAGAGGTAATTAAGGTAAAATAAGGTCATTATCGGTGGGCTCTAATTAATATGACTGGTATCCTTTTAAGAGGAGTTGAACCCATACACCACACACAGACCAAGGGGTGTTCAGAGTAAGGACAAAGTAAGTGTGTGACCATCTGCAAGCCAGAGAGAGACCTCAAAAATAACCAAACTTCCCCACACCCTGATGTTGGACTTCTAGCTTCAGAACTGTGAGAAAATAAATGTCTGTTGTTTAATCCACTTTGTCTGTGGTATTTTAGTATGACAGCCCTAGCAAACATACAAGTTGTAAATTTGTTTTGTATTTTATTAGACAAATATGGCATAAATTCCTTTTTATGATAGCTACATAAAGAAACATAGTAATTGGTTTTTCAACTTTTAGTACTAATCTACTTACCCTGGAAACTAGAACGATGTCTAAAGTATAACTGACAAGTTGTGAAGTAAAAGGGCATGTAATGGTGAATTTTATGTCAACTTGCCTAGACTGTTGTGACCAGTTGTTTGGTCAAACAGTAGTCTGGATCTTCATCTCACATATTTGACTGTCATACATACAGCCTTGGGCCTACAGAACAAAAAGGAGGTTTACGTTACTAGGCAACCAGAGAGGACTATAAATAATAGAACTATCAAAAAGTAGCAAAGGGAGGGTGAGATGTAATGAAGGATAATGAGTATAGCTAGATGACCATCTCTCAAATTTCCAAAGTGTTAAAATCAAGAGATAGCCCTTTGTAAGCATATGCTTTACAGCCAAAAAAATGAAAACAGACAAGGGAAAGAGGTTCCTCTAGGAAGGATGGGGGAGGAGAGCAATAGGGTGGGGGAAAATTATTCATGGTTAGGTTTTGTTCCTTAATTTCAAAGCCATGTGCATGTATTTTTAATTGGAATAGCAGAGAAAGCAAATTATTACATATGCTTCAAGCCCCACATCTAATGTTGCCTACTGTAGTGCCAACTTCCTCGTTAAATTAGATACTCTCCTGTTACTCAAGCGCTTTGTTCTCTGTTATCAGACTTCTATTTCACACATCTATTTAAGAATCTTTTACATTACTCCAAATTATTTAAAGGTAAAGCAATATTTTATCTTTGCTTCCATATCAGATCTTTCATAACTGTTGCATGGATGAAAATACAAAAAAATTTTCAAAGATTTATTTGAGAGAGAGTGTGCCTGGGAAGGGGCAGAGGGAGTCCTAACCACACTCTGCACTGAGTGCAGAGCCCAACATAGGGCTCAGTCTCACGACCCTGGATCACAACCTGAGCTGAAACCAAGAGTTGGACGCTCAGCCAACTGTGCCATCCAGGTGCCCCCCAAATAAAAATTATTTTGAGCTAAGACTTTGAGCAGCTACCAGATCAGGGTTTGATTCTCAGGCTTTTCACTAACTAGCACTGAAATCTCATGTGACCTCAGGTATGTTGCCTAACATTTCTGTTCTCCAGCTTGTTAGTTTGCCTAGCAAACTCCCAAATTTCTACTGAAATGCTCAACTCTTTAGTGTCATATTGAACATGTCAATGCTAAGTAAGTTACTAAAGACTACTGAAAATAGTTTCCTGTGTCTAATGTTGTCCTTTGTTTCAGGACCACAATGATTGGTAGGTAAGCAACAAGACATAACAGATTCTTTAATGGTTAATTTCTTGCTTAACGCAGGAAATGTTCAAAAAATTAACGTGGAACATCTTCTTAGGCCATATAACAAAGGAAGATATCAAAGATAAGCTTTTCTATATCTGTGTTTTATTTCTCACGAAATGAATTTTAAACTCAAAAGAACAAGAGATGTCCACTCCCAGCTAAGATGGAGTAGCTTCTGGTAGAATGATGTCAGAACCATGAAAGCTGCATAAAATCTCTTCAAAATCTGTTTTAAGGCATCAACGGACTGCTGAAACAAAAAGGACTTGAACATCAAGATCCCAGGGAAGAATGATTCTCAAGTTGGTGAGCCAAAAGTTCCTAGCCTCTTTTATCCTAAATCATGTACTGATTATAGGCATGGTGTAAAAACTGAGAATGCAGATAAAGGACCCAAGCAATGGGCAGTTGCTAAGAGGCAGAGAAACCATCAGGCCTCTTGGCAGTCTCGAGGGGTATTAAACAGCAAAAATTAGACTAATTTGTTGAATATTGAATAGAAGGGAAGGGTGGAGAGCTTAGTCAACCACTCAGCCTGTTTACCTATTCAGACATTTTCTGAATTCTGAAGCTATGCAGAATGTAAAGTTAAAAAGCAGAAAAACCTAAAAAGAAAAATGAGTTTTGGGGGCAGTACCTAGATACTAAGGATACAAAGATTAGAGTTGCACAACTGCCAGAGGGACAGATCCAGTGAGCACTCTGGACTCAACTGGAAAACCCCTAGAGGACTAATTCTCTAAGAGGGGAAAATGAAGAAAACCTAGAGGTAGAGTCAAGAAAACTGAAACCCAGCCTTAATTAAGTTGGCTCAGACTCTGATTAGATTAAGTTGGTCAATCCCCACTCTGCCTAGTAAAGGAAAAGGATGAACCCATCGTATAGGACATTGTCACCATCCAGAGCCTCTATAATTTGTCATATACAATGTTGTGCATCCATTCAAAAGTTACCAGCAATACCAACAGAATGGACTAAATGATCAGCAACCAAGAGGGGAAAAAAAGATCCACAGAAAATTTTTATCATGGAGTTATCAGACAAGAAATTTTAATTATTTTTTTAAAGATTTTATTTGAGAGAGAGAGAAAGAGAGATCATGAGCAAGGGGTGGAAGGGCAGTGGGAGAAGCAGACTCCCCACTGAGCAGGGAGCCCGATGTGGGACTCGATCCCAGGACCCCAGGATCATGGCCTGAGCCTAAGGCAGACACTTAACTTACTGAGTCACCGAGGCGCCCAGATAAGAACTTTTAAATAACTGATTTGTTAGTTGAAGAAAAACATGGAGGAAACACAGAAGATTAGTTCCCTGGAGAATTAGAATGTATTAAAAATAATTGAATGGATAGATATTCTAGAATTGAAAAATATAAGAACTGAAATTAAGAACTCAATAGATGGGATTAGCAGAAGTGATAAATTAACTGGAAGACAGATGAATAGAAAATATTTAGTCTGCAACACAAGTGGGGAAAAAAGGATGGGAAACAAAGAGAAGAGTATTAAAACTGAAACAGTGAAAAGTTCTAACATCCAGATTATTGGAGTCTCACAACAGACACAAAAAAATGAGACAGCAACAGTATTTGAATAATGTCTGAAAAACTTCCAAAACTGATGAAAGACAACTCACAAATTCAAAAAACTCTGTACACCCCAAGCCAGAAAATAACAAAGAAACCCACACTAGGCACATCATAGTAAAACCACTGAAAACCATAAGAAAAATGTTAAAAACCAGACATCAGGGAGGGGATGGGGGGGAAATTACTTTCAAAGGAGCAAAAAAAAAAAAAAAAAAAAAAAGGCCAAAAATAGCTGAGTTTTCAACCAAAATGGCGTAAGCCTGGAAATAATGGAATTACATCTTTTAAGTTGGTTGAAGAGAAACATGTAGATGAATTTAATAGAAAAGAGAATAAACTAGAAGATAATTATAAAAATTACCCCAAAATACAGCATAGTTATAAAAAAATATGAAAGCAGGTTAAGAGCTAAGAATAGTATGATATTGGGGCGCCTGGGTAGCGCAGTCGTTAAAGCGTCTGCCTTCGGCTCAGGGCGTGATCCTGGCGTTTTGGGATTGAGTCCCACATCGGGCTCCTCCTTTGGGAGCCTGCTTCTTCCTCTCCCACTCCCCCTGCTGTGTTCCCTCTCTTGCTGGCTGTCTCTCTGTCACATAAATAAATAAAATCTTAAAAAAAAAAATTAGAGTTTAATCAGAGTTCCAGAAGGAACATAGAAAATATTAAAAGAGAAAATGCCTTAATAGTTTTCCAAAACTAATTAAAGATATATACCTTTGAGAAGCCTGTCAAACGGCAGGGGTGGGGGAGACCCACCTAGCATGCCAAAAATTTTTCTGTTGTTTCTCCGCTCAATTTTTCTCAGTCTTTCTCAGCTCAAGTCAATCTTTCTGTACTCTTGCTGTTATACTGGAGTTGCAACTTTGTAAATTGTGTTTTCCATATTCCCTTACCAGCTGACATCCTGTTAGGATCTGCCAAAAGAGGGTACTAGAAGAAGATTACATGGCATTAGATAAATAGCAGGAGCCCAAACCCAGGGATTTTTTTTTTAGAAGAGAGATCATTTTATATATTAAAAGCCACTGAGATTTAGAGATTTGATTATTACTGTAGCATAAGCCTATTCTATCCTAACAAAATATGCAAGAAGAATTTTCTTAAGTAGACCCTTGAACCAACAAAAATAAGACCCAGGTATATGAAAGACGTAAGTGGAAAAGAAAGGACTATAATGCTTTTGGAAAAGAATATAGGAAATACCATCATCATTTTGGAGAATAGAATAATTTCTTAAGATATAAAAAGCATAAATCAAAAAGGGAAAGCTTGATAAATCAGACATAAAAATTAAGAACTTCTGTTCATCAGAAAACAAAACTAAGACTGAAAAGACAAACTAGAAAAAGGAAGATACCTGCAAAACCTATAACCAAAGAGCTTCCGTGTATAATATGCTAAAAATTCCAGTCAATCAGTAAGAAAAAGACCTGAAAAAAGAAGAAACCTAAGGACTAATAAAAAGGTATTCAATGTCATCAATAATGATGCTAAAATAGATAATACTATGCATGTAACAAGGTAGCTAAAATGCAGGAATATGACAATACCAGATACTGGAGAAGGCTGGGATAAGAACTCTCACTCACTCCTGATGAGAATATGGATAACCACTCTGGAATACATTATATGTTAAAGTTGAAGATTGACTACTAAAATTCCACATTTCCACTGCTAGATATATATTCCATAGAAGTGTGTTTATGAGTACCAGGAATCATGTATAAAAATGCAAATGGTAGTTCTTATAATATACAAAGATTGAAACCAACTGAAATATCTATTAACAATACCTTGGCTATATTATGTATTGTCCTACAATATACATTAACAAAACTGAGGCAGCTCTACAAATTAAAACAAACTAGAGCTACACAACAACATGAATGAATCTCAAAAAAGAAATGTCAAACAAAAGAAGCCCAAAACCCATAAAAATACATGATTCCATTTACAAAACATTCAAAATTGGGGAAAACAAATTTAGGGATGTAGACACAGGTAGTAAAATCACAAACACAAAGGAATAACTACCACAAACCACTAGACAATGGTTACCACCAAGGTATTGGAAGCAGGACAGGAGATGTGATCCAGAAGAGGGTCACGAGGGGCTCCTGAGGTGCAATATTGAAAATGATCCCTTCTCTAACCTGGGTGGTGGTCACATGGGTGCTCATGTTCACCTTCACATTCTTTAAATTGTATATCTATGTTTCACAATTCTGTGTGTGTATCTCAAAATTTTTAAATAAGAAATTTCAAAAAAAATATTTCAAACTGTAACAGCAAAATAGTCATGAACATACATGATCACTACGCTCTCTAGAGGGCAAGGAGAGACTGCTTCCCTCACTTTCCAGAAAGGATACCGAAGCTTGGAAATATAAGTGTTGAAACCAGATCTAGAACCCAAGGTCAAGGTTTTGCCAATCAAGTATTCACTACCCAGATTCTGCCTGCACAGAGGAAATGCATAGGAAAGAAATAGTGAACTTGGTATAAGCTCCCCCATCTCAAAGAACACTCCGATTAAGGCTCTTTAAGGCTTCCGGCAGGGACACTTTATTTTTTGGTTAAAGCCACAATGATAGAAATGCCATAAAAACAAACATGTAAACAAGGTATCAGAACTTTGGTTCACTGAAACACCTCACACCTAAAACATCTGAGGTACAAAGGCACCTTGCTAGGTGCTAGACAGCCTGACTCTGCTGCAGCCACCCTGACCCAACCTTTGTGGCCAGAGGTGGCACAAGCTGGCCAGAGAGGTCGGGACCCAGGTCACCCAGGACCCTCCCCAGTCGGCTCTCCCTTTGCTCCAGACAAACATTCACTCCAACCAAGACCCAAGTGACAGGGCCTGGAACATACAAAGGTGTCTGTCATGTTGAACTTGAAGACGACATGGGCTGTAGGGCCAGGAAGGGGAGGGGCAGAAAAGGAAGTCAGTCAACTTCTGTTGATCCACATGGCCTCAAGAATTCCTGTCCTCGTTCATGGAACCACTTATTGGAGACTGTGAATAGAAAGAAAGTATGTTACAATCCTGTTGGTTAGTTCAGCAGCCGAAATGAGTGACTCCTTCATGATGAATCCTGCAATGGGCCTTGGGACTCAAACATGAGTAAGATATGGTCTCATATTTCAAGTTGTTCATGAGCTTGTAAGGAAGACCTATATATAAATAGATAACTGTTCAAAGGTGATAAAAGATAGTATGTGTATATTGCCATGGAAACTGAACCAAAGGGCATCTAACCATGTCCAAGGGAAGAGGAGACTCCAGGCTGGGACACGAAGCTGAACAGGAGTTATCCAGGGAAGAAGATGGATATACCAGATGATTCCCTTATCAAGGGGGTCCAGGAAGTGGGAACAGGATGAGAAAGACATCAAGGCATGAACCATCCTGGTGTGTATCAAGGACCCCAAGCAGCTCGATATTACTGGGAAAGAAATGAGATATAGAAGCTAAGGACGAGGAAGCCTGTCAGGACCGGGGAGGACCTAGACGTCAACCTCAAGACCTGTGTGCCAGGGGTAGCAGAGTAGCAGTGCCGGTGCTAGCACTGTGTCACCTAATGCTGTGCCCCAGATCCACATGAACCACACGTTCATTCCTTAACATAGACTCTTAGAATGATAGAACAAATTTATCCTAATGCACTACGGAAGCCATAAAGCTTTTAAAATACAAATGTACAACTTAGTTGAAAAAAATTAAATTGTCTACAAAGCTTATAAAGATAAACAGCAATCTCCTACCCATCCCTTCCACTGCCAAACCCCACTTCTAGAAGACACACAACTCCTTTAGTTGTTTCTTCTGATATTCAACCACATATTTCTAAATAACATGCTTATACTGCTATCTCTTGACTTTCAATTTTGGAATTCTTTTATACTATCCCTAAAGCACATACTTACAACCTATCTTCCCAATAGCATTAAATCACAAATTTTAATTAAATTAATTTTCAGTGCTTACATTATCATGTCACGTAAATGTTGCTCATGCCTGAGCCACCCAGTACTGTATGCTGACATTTCTCACACAACTTTTTCTTTTCCCTGAAGTCAGCAATTGCTTTAGTTTCTAATTGCTTAATTTTCTGTAAACCTACCACTATTATCCCCAAAACTCTCCAGGAGGGTATAAACTCCTCTGTTTGCAATCACTTCCCATTGTCCTGGCCCAAGCCTCTCCCTGGTTCACCACAGCTGCTTGCAGAACAAAGCTCAAAGCTTCAGCTTCAGCCTCTGCAATTTGCTCCCAGCCTCGAGCCTCATCTCCTGGCCCCTTTGCTACAGGCCTCCCCTTATGCAAGTGACAAAGGCAGCCGGTCTCCACACCCATGATGCCAGTTTTAGTGTGGGCCTTGTTCCATGTAAGCCTTGATTGCCTGGGTCACCCCTTACCCATTCCGATTCTAGTTCTCTCCCACTGCTCCCTCAGAACCCCTGCCAGAGTCCACTCCTCTGGGAACCATCCTGGACCTACAATGGTTGTGTACCTATTCTTGCTTGGAGCTTCCTCAGCTCTGTGGGCATCTCTGAACATGTTCCCAGCCAGCTGTCCTGGCACGTGATCAGCTTTGTGGACAGCTACATGGCTGGATAAGACAACCAGTTAGCAGGGGGAAAAGGAAAAACTCAAAAAGGAAGACAGTCTTGGCACTGTGAAAAGAGGGCAGCAGGAATCTCCCCACTCAGAGTCTCAGGCTGACCCCAAGAGCCCAGGCTGAGACCACCAAGCCACTTACCCCACTTGCAGCCCACAAGCACGGGACAGGCAGCATGTCTCGTACGGTAGTCACCTTCCCCGCTGCGCAGGAGGTTGTACCAGAACACAGCTGTGCCCTAGGAAAAAGAGAGAGCCCGTCAGAAACACTCTGATACGGGGCTCGAGGACCTGACCCTCAACATCTCCCTGAGCAGAAACACCCTCACTTTCCTGTGTACCAAGGGACAGGGCTCTGGGATTCCAGAAATACAGAAGTATGCACCCTTCACGGTGAGGCAGATGTTTAATAACCCACCTTCCCCCAAATGGACTTCCTTCCCAGCCCATCTCCCCAGATGGAAGCCGAGGCCACAACGTCAGAGTTCAGGCAGGAAGGGGCTAAGGCCTCTCACAGTAAGGGTCAACCAGGCCAGGGAATAGGAACTGGGAGCTTCAACCTGTGACCCACAAAAACTAGAACTTACCTTCTTAGGCCAAATCGCAGCCCCCAGATCAGGAAAAACAGTGGCACCACCAGCTTCTACATCACTCATCTGAGAATACAAAGCATAGAGCTTGGCCCTTGTACTCAAAGCTCTCAAAGCAACTGAGCCACAAAGGACACAAGTAAGCAGATTACCTTTCTCTGAGCAGGACTGGTGCTGCTGCACAGTCAGCCCTTCCGCCAAGAAAAGCTCAACCCATGCACTACCCCTCCCTAAACCCGGCTTAATCTATGTGGTTCATTGGGATAGTCCCATGCCTGGGGCACTTAGAGCGGCAGCCCTGCAGGAGACCCAAATCCTGGCTGTCCTCAGATGGGAACAATCTGAGTCTATATGTGGAAAATGCCTGACTAACCCCCTGCTCTTGCATCACCATCCAGCCTGGGCCACACCAAAGGCACTGTGCCCTGTGAGCTGCCCTAACCTGAAGCTCCTTGCTGCTCCCAACACCATCTGTGGCCCCCACTGTAGGCTCTATTTCTCTGGTTCTAGTACCACCGTCACCTTCCCAGAACAGCAGCCCTCCCCAGGGCCAGCTGGGTGAGCAGACAGGGTGTGGTTCCACAGGCCCTGCTTTCTCCCAGGGAGGCCTCCAACTAAATGGAACACAAGCTCCACGTAGGGAGGCTACACTTATGCCCGCAAAGCGTGCCTCAACTCATGCCCAAGGCACCACTTCTCTCTCATCTGGCTGTCTTACTTCAAGATTTTTGTCTATAATGTAATAAAACGTGGAGTTTTAAAAATATTTCCACAGGATACATGCCAGACAGACTAAAGAGCACTCAACAGACATATGGTAAACGAATAAGATGAAAACCTTTGATGGCTTCCCACAGCCCTGGGGATCAAATCCAGGCTCTTTTCTAGAACCAAAAGGCCCTGTCCATCTCAGCAGCTGTTCTCTCTCCAGCCGCTCTCACCTCAAGCGCTGCCTCTGAGTCACACCAGTCTTCTTCCCTTTGTCCCACATCCCCAGCTCCTTCCCTCTTCCAGGTCTCTACACATTCTCCCCTCTTCCAGAAAGCATGTTCCACCAACTAATTTCCACTCAACCTTTAAGTCTCCACTGACACATTACTCCCCAGGGAGACCTTCTCTGAACCTCAACCCTGAGCCACTTTTTCAAGGCACCTGTCACCATGGTAACTGAATAAATTACCTCTCCTATGGTTAAGGCAAGTCCTTCATATTAGACCGTAACCCCCATAAGAGACTCCACGTGTCCTGCTTACCAGCATGTTCATGGCCAGCCCCAGAACATAATAACCACACAAACTTAAATGAGGCACCAAAGGAGAAGATGGCCATGAGCTTCTGTCTCTAAGTTACTTGACAGTTGGTATGCCTCTGTAAAGCAGGCTCTCTAAGCAGAGGGGAAAGCAAACTCCTCCTCGTGTGAGAGGTAAACCCAAAGGCCTGTGGCTAGAGCACAGGCAGCAGATGGGAGGCAGGCCACTGAGCTCTGGGGAGACAAAGGCAGCTTTCATTTAAGAGCACTTTATGGCAGCCTCCTTACTCTGCTGCCAAGGAGGGAACTCTCCAGAGCACTCACCCCAAAAGTCCTGACTAACGCTGGGCCCATCAAAAGGAGCCAGGGATGTGAACGTCAGGGGTGTGGGTGAGCACATAGATGGGAAGAAAGGCCAACTCTCTACCCCAGCCAAAAACAGTGCTGAGGGCCAGAAGGGCCCAGCCACTGAGCAACAGCTGGTAGTATCGGCCCTGACAGGAGTGGATATAAGATAGCACTCTGGACCCAGGTTCCCCGAAGGCCCATTTGCTGCATGCATCATACTCACGTAGTTTAAGAACGTGGCCACACGATTCCCCGTCCCTAAACGCTTGAAAGCATCTTGCTCATTTTTCTATAAAATTAAGTGAGAATGAACAGGTGGACCTGGCCCCAATACTTACATAGTTAAGAAACGTCGCTAACCTATTTCCCTCCGTTTTGAGGCCGCTGTCAAAAGGTCGCTGCAACAAACAACAACTTTCACCCAAGTTTGCAGATGATTCCACCCCCCACTCACAGGACTGGGGCCAAAAGGGTCAAGGGAGGACACTAAGCATGTGTTCCATACATCAGCATGGACCATGGACCACGGCTATAAAGGAAACCCTGGCCAGGGCACAGGGGAAGGGGGATGGGAACACCTTTCACAAAGACCTAGTCAGGTCCGATGCTTTACAGTCATGGCATGGGGAAACAGCCAGGCTGCACGGGGCTCCACAGGCCCCATGCTTCCTGAGTTGGACTTTTCCAGGAACAAAGAGTTGGTCCTGGTAAGGCATGGGGGGCAGAAGCTGATATAGAGGCTGAAATGCTCCGAGAATCTCCAGCTTTCTCAAATCAGCTGGAATAGGGCCCTCTGGAAACACCCATGGTTTGGGCCTTACCCTAGAGAAGTCAAAATGTGGCTCGTATTGTCCTCCCATTCCATAATTAGCAACCTGGTGGGAAAGAACAGCATTGGACCTTGTCAGCAGCATGAACAGTCCTGAAGCAGCCCATCTCCCCAGGGATACTGTCTCCCCCCAACAACCAAAACAACCTGCATCCCTTAATAACCAGAACTCCCAGAGGGCATCCTCTCGAAGGTGGATGGTAATTATGCCCCGCCAGCACTGGCAGACCAAATGCTTCAGATAGATCTATGGCTGTGCCCAAGAGTAAGGCCACAGCATAAAAGGGTTTCCCAAACACAGCAAAATGAGCAACCTGCAGACAGCCACTGTGGAGAAGCTTCAGCCCTTCAGGGACACTCAGATGGCAGAAGAGAGAGCTTTCCTTGAGATAGGCCCTGGCCGGGGCCCTATTTGTTTGCAAGATAACAGGAAGGTAATCCAGAGTAAATGCAACAAGAAACTCAAGACAGGAACTTTGTTTTTATGCTAGTTTGGGAGCTCCTGAAGACCTGACACTGCTCCTGCCCCAGGTCACTGCGCCCTGGTTGCTGTTCCTGGTCAAAGGGAGGAGGGAGAACATATCCCAATCCTTCTCGCAGTGGTTCACTGCACGGAGTGTTTCTGCATCCAAGTGAAACAGCAGGCCCCGGGCACCTCAGCGTCCCCAGTGGGAGCCTGGACCTGGAGTAGGACCTGAGCCATCTTAGCTTCAGCAACTACCAGACGTCATTAACTGGATAACAAGCTGTAAGTGCCTGACTGAACAGTTTGTCAGCACAATGTAAGTCTTCAGTCACAAACAGTTATTCTAGCCCCGCAGTGGACAGAATGAGAGACAGAGTTCAAGACCAAGTACAGAATCTGATATGGAAGCTGACAGATCAAGTGGTACCACCAATGTCCATCTGGGAACATTTGCCTACTATATCGTACTGAAACCCTAAAAACCTCTGGGGCTCAGCTATTGGTCTTCAGGAAACTGATTTTTTGCATATCCTTTTTGGCTATTCCAACAGTCAGATGTGAGATTCTGCAAAACTGGCCATAATGGAGACCTACAGACATGAGGGAGAGAGAAGCGGGGGGGGGGGAGTACTTTACAAGAAAGGAAATCCTCTTATTGGAAAAGAAAGCAATATATATCAAATGTGATGTAGTGCAGAATTTGCACAGCATGGTTTTCAGTGTCCACAAAATTAAAAATTTTGATATGAAGAATCAGTGGATGAAAATATGCTATCATAGGCTGCTTCCGCCTCCAAGATGCCTGCACCAGAATACCTGGAAATCCTGTCAACAGGGCGAGGAGGCCAGGTTCAGCAGGTGGCCCTACGGCTGGAGGTGCATCTAAGAAGGGAAGTGCTACAGCAGTTGATAAAGTGATATTACAAACGTTTTCTTTGGGTCCACGTGTTGAGAACTTGAAAGAAAATTTTAAACATGACTGGGATTAGCATGCCAATGCACTCTGCAAAATTCCATCACCACTTGCTGCTGGAACTGCAGAGAATGACTGTACTTTCCAATACTCCCTTTTGTGGGATGGGATACTTAAATTTTCATATATCATGGAGTGAAAGAAGCCACATCACTATAGCTGGCTCATATTTTAACAGTTTTGGGAATCACATTTGATCATGTGCTGATCCTATTGTGTCTGCACTATTTAACACTGTCCCCAAAGAGTGCAAGTATCATGAGAGCTTCTGGATTTGCAGTCAGATTCACCATCTGAGCAAACTCCAGGCCCAGACTCACAACTTTAATAACAAGCACTGTACATCAAAACTGATTCCTTGGCTAAAATTAACAAGTCAGGAAATGACAGATGTTGGCGAGGATGCAGAGAAAGGGGAACCTTCTTACACTGCTGGTGGGAATGCAAGCTGCTGCAGCCACTCTGGAAAACAGTACGGAGGTTCCTCAAAAAGTTGAAAATAGAGCTACCCTAGGATCCAGCAATGGCACTACTAGGAATGTACCCCCAAAATACAAATGTAGTGATCTGAAGGGGTATCTGCACCCCTCTGTTTATAGAATCAATGCCCACAATAGCCAAACTATGGAAAGAGCCCAGATGTCCATCAACAGATGAATGGATAAAGAAGATGTGGTACATATATACAATGGAATATTAGCCATAAAAAAAAAGAAATCTTGCCATTTGCAATGACATGGATGGAACAAGAGGGTATTATGCTAAGTGAGATAAGTCAATCAGAGACAATTATCATATGATTTTACTTGTATGTGGAATTTAAGAAATAAAACAGAGGAGCATAGGGGAAGGGAGGGAAAAATAAAACTAGATGAAATCAGAGAGGGAGACCATAAGAGACTCTTGATCACAGGAAACAAGGGTTGCTGGAGGGGAGGGGATGTGGGGATGGGTAACTGGGTAATGGGCATGTGATGTAATGAGCCCTAGGTGTTATATGCCTCTGATGAATCACTGAACTCTGCCTCTGAAACTAATAATACACTATATGTTAATTAATTGAATTTAAATTTAAAAATAAATATATACATCCCTCCCAAAAAAAACCACTGATTCCTGTGAGGAGGCATTCATTTGAATTATTAGATGTGTTGTTACAAAAGTAGAAGAACCAATCATTTGAAAAGCATGGGTATTTATGATACTGAGGTCAGAGTGAAGACAAAAAAAAAAAAAAAAAGAAATTACTTTTTTAGTAAGGCTGAGACATCAAGTCAGAAGTGCCTTCAATCTTAGAGAATTCTGGCAGCGTAGCATCTCCTCCACTAGCAGACAAGCCTTCATCCAATTCATAAGAAAGCCTCAATTGCTCTTTTTCTTCCAAATCATCTATTGCAAATGCATCGACTACAAGTGAAAGAGTGTCAACAGGGAGAGGAAGAACCTGCTGCTCTCCAGAAGCCTGTAACATTCTGAGGGACCTTGGAATACAGGCTCTGCAACCAGTCCACACTGAATGAGCACGCAGAGGGAGGTGCTGAAACCCAGGCTCCTGTCCCCCAGACCATGTAGGGTCAAAGCTTTCAACACTGCCAGCTGGCAGAGGAAATGCCAAGACAGTTCCTAGAAGAAGAAGGCAAACAAAAATGCGGCCTCAGCCCCTGGGCAGCTGTGGTCTGGGTCTTCCAAAGTCTGGGTCTGAGCCCTGACTTGAAGAGCCCCTCCACAGGGAGTCCCGGCATTCAGATCCCACTCATCACTGACCTACAACATGACGACAGGCCAGACAAGATGGAGCCAGGATTGTGGCAGAGAAGCCAGTCCAAGTACGAAGCTGCTGCCTTCTCGGCTGCATGTGAGCTAGGCTACAGGGGGTGTAGCCAGGGAGCCAACCGGGAGGGCAACAGGGGCACAGGTCTCATCCAGTCTCCTCAGCCCACTGGTCCAGCGTATGGAATCAGCCAATCAAGCAGAATGCTGTCTTCGATGGGGGCCATGAGAGTCCTAACACTGGCTCTGACAGTGGCAGATGTCTGAACAATAGACCTGCTCCACGAAGATATGAATCATAACAATGCCAAGAGAGATGCACCTAGTGCACTGAGAGCCCCTACTGCTCCTGAAATGTTGGAAGTGGGAGATGTGGCAGAAATCCTCTATCAATGTGCTTATTTACTAACTACCTTAAAATCAAATTAAGCTTGGGATGCCCACGTGGCTCAGTAGTTTAAGCACCAGACTCTTGATTTTGGCTCAGGTCATGACCTTAGGGTGGTGAGATCAAGCTCCACATTGGGCTCTGCACTCAGTGCAGAGTCTGAGATTCTCTCTCTCCCTCTCCCTTAGCCCCTCCCCCTGCTCATGCATTCTCTCTCTCAAATAAATAAAATCTTTAAAAAAATAATTAAATTGGGGTGCCTAGGTGGCTAAGTTGGTTAAGCGTCTGCCTTTGGCTCAGGTCATGTTTTCAGGATCCTGGGATCGAGTTCTGCATCGGGCTCCCTGCTCAGCAGGAATCTGTTTCTCCTTCTCCCTCTACCTCTCCCCCAAGCTCATGTGTGCATGCTCTCTAATAAATAAATAAAATCTTTTTAAAAAATTAAATTAATTTTACCAACTCAACACTAAGCTGGATTGAACTGGAGATTATATAAAATTTTCACAAGACTGAAAGGTAATCAGCATGTTTTTAAAAACTGGTAGATTTCACACAAATCCATAAAGAGGATCTTCAAAATTGGTTTTCTGATTGCTGACACAGCTACAGAAAAAAAAAATAAATTCAGTGATCTGCTTAAGTGTATCCAGTGTATTCAGAGAATCTTCCAAATGATCTTCAGTCCAATATTCTAATGAAATATATGAAGCCTAAAGATCAAAGTTGCAATCCTTAAATACACAGAAACTCTGGCTAGAGAGACAGACCCAAGGGACTCTTAAAAAATTCCAGCAAGGGGCACCTGGGTGACTTAGTCAGTTAAGCATTCGACTCTTGATTTCAGCTCGGGTCAAGATCCCAGGGTCATGGGATCAAGCCCCGCATAGGGCTCCTCACTCAGCGTGGAGTCTCCTTGAAATTCTCTCCCTCCCTCTGCCTCTGCCCTCCCCCTGCTTGTGTGCACACACATGCACACTCGAGCTCGCTCTCTCTCTCAATAAATAAATTAAATATTCTTTTTAAAAAATGTCAGCAAAACTTCTCTGGCAGTGTCTCAGGTCATCATTTTGCAACAGAACCCAGAAGTTCCGATGTTCACAAGGGAACATGGCCAAAACTGATTTGTGAACTCAATACACACCAGAGGATACATTATGAGGAGCTCTAACCAGCTGCCATGTGTCTTCACAATCACCTTTGAAATAAAGGCAGAAAGCCAGGGTTCCACAGGGGCTACTTTGAAAAAAGGTCTCCACTCTCATCAGCGTCTCCCAACCTCTTGCTTTTCCTACCAATGTATCACAGACACTTTATACCTCCAAGTGCATGTGAACCATGTGCATCAGAACTATGACCTTTGAAGATATTTATAGCTCTCTTAGAAGTGTCCCTAAAACAACTCAGGATTTCAGCTTCCATAGTCAAGGATACAAATGGGTCTGCCATGCCCACCACTGACCCTCCTAGTGTGATACTTGGGCACACACAAGATAATTAATATCTGTTGAATGATAACTGTTGGAATGACAGTAGGCATGCTGGCTTTCCTGTGTGAGGTCATTCCATATCCAAAGCACTGTGCAGTCACACAGTTCACTGGGAAGCCTCCCTCAGCCTGGCTCTGGGGACCCTGCAAGACCATCTAGCCAGAAATACCAGTTTCTCAACCCCAGGGTCCCAGGGGCCAGCCATACCTGCAGCAGTTCTGCAGTCTTTACTGTGAGCCCTGTGATGTGCTGCATCCGAAGGTTCACTCGAGCCACAACAGGGTCATCGTCCTCCTCCAGCCACGAGCTAAGCCAAAAGAGGGAGAGAAAGGAAGGTGGGCCAGTGGCTTAGATGAGGTCTCGCACTCTCCCCCCAGAGTCACAGCCAGCACTAACAGGCAGCACAGGGTGAGTATTCTAAGTAGGGAGGGTGGCGGCAGGAAGGACAAGCCAAGCTCCCTTGAGTAGAAACTAGAAATCCCTGGAGATAGGGCTTGAGCAGCCACCCCCTCCCCCACCACCACAACCACCTCCGCTAACCTTTTAGAAACCCTGTAGCTGGCAACAGTGAGGACGCCTGTCTTGGGATCACGAACAGTGGCTCGTGCAAGCTGGAAGGCAGGAAAAGAGGGCAGACTTATCCTTCTTGGCCTTGAATGTTTTCCTAGAGAGACTGGGACCAGATCTACCATTCAGACCAGTATGGGAAAGAAGTTTTTCAGGCAGTTGGCCCAAGGCAAGGCACCGTGATCCTGCAAGCCAGGCAAGGGCAGTGGTCTAAGGCCTCCGCGTTCCTGCTCTGCTGTCACACCCTGGCCACTGCCCTGCTCTCACCCAGGTCTGTGCTGTCTGCAGAACTATGCCTCTGGAGTCCCCTTTGTCCATCCACCCATCTGCCTGGACAGACTGCTTTCTCACCAGGCACACGTACCACCCCTGCCCGAGTAGCCCTGTGCTTGGCTACTCCACCACATTCAGACTGTCACTGCCCCTGAGCCTCAACCTTGTATGCTCCTCTTGACCTGGTCCTTCTCAACCACAGCAGCCTCCTCTGCCAAGAAACCTACCCAAATGGCCTTCTGCTATAGCAGCTCCCACCGTGCTCCCACTGCTGTGAAGAGCAGAGATAGGAGGCATACTTTCTACTCACTTAGGAGCCTCACAAGGTCAGCTGATAGAATCTGGAAAGCACTGTACGAGTTGACGTATGTGATCTGCTGCCTGGAAGCCACCTGCCCCCACATGTATGCTAACACACACACATCCGCAAACACCCCTAACCTACCTCATATCCTCTCGATCTCCACAGACAGGTACAGTGATTCTCCCAAGAAGCACTTGTGGCCCAAAGGCAGCTCACCGTGCTTCAGCTGTGCACTGTCCTAATGACTTCACATGGGTGGGACCACAGATCCAGATACCCCCACCCCAACAGCACTTCCCCTTAATCTCAATCAGTACTTAATGAGTGCCTACTATGTGGCTGGCATTACACTGGGTGACCAAGACATAGCCCCCGCCCTCACACAACTCAGTCAGTGGGGAAGGCAGAAAACTAGCTGCCTAACCTCAGCACAACACGCTGAGAGCTGGGAACGGGGTAAGCTTCATGTCTGTGGGACCTCAGTCTGTACAGTCGAGAACGGTCAGGGAGAGACCACCTAGCTGAGACTTGACAGGTAAGCAGGAGTTAGCCAAGTAGGGGAACATTACAGGAACAGGGAATGAACAGCAACGAAAATGGGTTTGACACCATGAGCGTGGATTAGATGTTAGAGGTTAAGTTGAGAAGAGGCCAAAGAGGCAAGTGGAGACTGGGCGTGGAAGCCATCCTCTGGTGAATGAGAAACAGGGAAGGCAGGTAACGGACATTCACAATCAGAACGTCGACACCTCATGGAAAGCTGACTAACGAAGGGTCAGAGTGGTAACAAGGCAGCCAGGGAGGAGCTCAAGGAAGGGGTCAGGGCAAGAGTTCATGGCAGAAGGGAAGGAGAGGTGTGGAGGGCCCAGAAGACTGGCCAGGAGATCACCTCTCCAGGACACGGTGCTGCTGCAGCCAGTTCTGGCAACGTGCCTGTGCACCCAGGACAGAGGGCTTCCCTGAGCTCCTAGCTATGATTCCTCCCGGTGACAAGTGCAGCTGCAGCTGAGCCCCATCCAAACCTCTGAGCCTCAGCGCTGGCCTGACATCTACAAGGAGGCTGTGGGCAGCTGTGTCCTGCTCCCAGAGATAGGCAGGGCTATTTTGAAAGCAGGCCAGGGACCCAAAAAAGCAGCTGCCAGGCATTCCCCACAGGCCAAGTTAAGCTCATGAGCCCTACTTCAAAGCCAGAATAGCATCTGTCCCTCAAAGGCTCCGGAAAGGAGAGGTCAGCTTGTAATGGCTTCTATTCAAAGACAAGTTTTCCCAATACTCCCCCCACGCCGCCCCTGCCACACACGTGCACACACACACCCAATGTGAATACACACACAGAAATGTTTCAGTGCCTTGGCCTGAGGGACAACTGAGGAATCTCTCAGGAGGTCCTAGCATAACGAAGCCTCTCTCACCTGGCAACCAGGGAAACAGTTTTCTTCCTTGGAGGACTTTGCAGCTGACCCCGGGAGTGGAAAGGGTGGGTCCTGGTCCCCATTCTCCATACACACTGGCTAGACCATCCCTCAGCAACCTCAAGGGCTGATTCTGGGCGCTAGATGTCCTTGTACCTCAAGCCAAGGTTGCTTCAAGATGAGGTGCCGGGGGGCCAGGATAGGAACCTATTTTCCATCTCTCCAGAAGTGTAGGGCTCCCGGCCACTACAAGTCTATCAGGCGCAGAGCAACAGAGGATCCAGCTAAATGCCCCCCTTGTAATCACCAGGGATAGGAAAAGGGTGGAGACATGGCAGGAAGTGGTTCTCTTTGAATGACGTCAAATGGGAACAAATCTTCTATGAACTAGAAATACAAGAATAATTTTACAGCCTAATGACGTATGTACAAAACCAACAGCCGACTACATACTTAGCAGTGAAATATCAGAGGAATCTCCAGGAAATTCAGGAACAAGACCAGGATGCCAAATGTTAACAATGCTCAAGGAATTCCGAGCAGTTCAACAAGATGATAACAACAAAGGAACTATAATTATTAGGAAGGACAAAACAAAATTTTCCTTATTTGCAGCTGATGATAGTGTCTGAACAACACAAGAGAATCAGCTAAAAACCAAAAGAGGAATAAGTAAGTTGAACAACTAGCTGCATTTTGCACAGGTCTGTTTCCCTGTGAGTAAAATGAAGACAATGACAGTGCACTTAACAGACGTGATGGTTAATATATGTTAAGCACTTAAAACTGGGCCTGTCACACTTAAGAACTCAGAAAACAGGGGCGCCTACGTAGCTCAGCCGGTTAAGAACGCAACTCTTGATTTCAGCTAGGGTCACGATCTCAGGGTTGTGAGATTGAGCCCCAAGAAGGCTCCATGCCCAGCGGGAGTCTGCTTGAGATTCTTTCCCTCTGCCTCCCCAACCCCCCCCCCACCCCGCTCATGCATGCACTCTCAAACAAATAAATAAATCTTAAAAAAAAAAAAAAAAAAAAAAGAATTCAAGGGCACCTGGGTGGCTCAGTCGGTTAAGCATCTGCCTTCAGCTCAGGTCGTGATCCCAGGGTCCTGGGATGGAGCCCCATGTAGAGCTCCCTGCTCACCAGGGAACTTGCTTCTCCCTCTCCCTCTGCCCCTCTCCCCAACTTGTGTTTTCTCTTGCTCGCTCTGCTCTCTAATAAATAAATAAATCTTTTAAAAAAGAACTCAGTAAACATTAACTGTTACTTATGAAATATATTTTTGTACTCAATACTTCAGCATATAATAGTGAACTAATAAAACAACATAACTAGTAAAAATATGATGATGAAAAAACAAAAAAAACTACCTAGGAATAAACTTAACAAAAAATGTGCCAGGCATAAATGAAGAAATTTTACTAGATATGAATAAACGGAGAGACCCGGAGTGCTTGTGGATGAGAAGACTGAATAGTGTAAAGATGTTCATTCTCCAAGTCAATCACTTCTTCACACGACCCAGGATGGCAGCACCCTATGGCAGTTCCCCAAAACTTTCCCATACACAGCCCCCCACCAGGTGAGCCGACAATTCCTGCTGTGGACCTGCCCTGCTCCCAGGGAGTCCTTCTGTCATAGCACTTGGCTGTCCACATTGGTTCCTTCAGTTTTCTTTGCCATTGGACCGTGAACATCCAACCGAGTCTGCAGTACCTCAGGACCCAGACAGCAGACTCATGCTAGACACTGGCAAAGGCCAGCGGAGTCAGCAAACAAACCGCCCCATGATACCGGGGATAAGGCACGCAGGAAAGAACTGCAGAGACACCTACTTTGGGTTTTGCGATCTCCTTGATCCTCTCGATTTCCTCGTCAGACATGACATCGTAGTATCTGACGATATGCGGGCTGTCCCACTCATCCTCCTCTTTGAAGGGGGCGATGAGGAGCTGTGGCGTCCTGTTGCCATGGTGGTACCTACAGAAAAGCCTCTTCTGCCTCCGGGGAGTCTGGGGAGCATACGAAGCAACAGGATCTCAGCAGAGTGAGTCCTAATCCTCAGCCCCAGGTTGCCTGGCTGCAGATGTGGGTCTCATACCCCGTGTCTGGAAGCTGCTTCCTCCCGCCCCACCACAGAAGCACACAAAGGCCCCACAGCTTGACTGAGAGAAATGATACCCCACAAATCATGTAATGTTTCCTCTCTTGCAAGAATTCCTCACATCCACAAGTCCTGTGGCACAAGGTTAACCCCTGACCCTTCTCAGAGATATGAGTAAGTCAGAAGGGCTGAGGCAAGGGAGAGGCCATTCGAGGTGAAGAAGCCAGTGGGAGGCACTCAGATATAGGCATGGACAAGGCCCAGAGACCGCCTGAGCCTGCTGAGGAAGCACTGGGATCCCAGGGCTCTCAAAAATCAGTGACACTGGAGACTGAGCCGTTAGCTACTGCCATGTCTTAACTACAGAGACCACAACTTCCCATGGGGCACATCCACACCCATGGTTTTCCTCACAGCATGAGTCGAGCAGAAGCTGGGCATGTTGGGGTAGGGAGGGGAGCTCAGAAATAACTTAGAGGATTCAAACTCTGCCTGGGACATCGGGGGAGGCAGTCTCCCGTCCTATACCCCAGAGAACACCCACCCATCAGCCTCAGCAGATGCTACAAAGAATTGGGCAAGATATTGAGGAAACAGCCAACACAAAGAGGAACATCCTCCCCAAATCTGCCCATCCAGAGCCAAAGTCTAGGTCCACATGTGGGACCTGGCCACGTGTCTCACCAATTTGACACCCTCCCCACGACAGAGGCTCTCATAGACGTCCCTCTCAGGCAGGTAGTCCACAGGCCTCTCATAGATGCTTTCCTGCGTGGCTAGCCCAGCTTCTGTTTGATTTGATAACATTTTTTCTCTTTCTTCCTCTAACAACCGTTCAAAGTACCGCAGATTCCCTCCAGCTCGTTCATGGCTCGGGTCTAGAAAGAGCAAAGAACAAGAAGGAAAAGGAAACCACAAACATCTGTTAGGTCATTTAGAGAAATTATTCTGTAAGCGGTTTTCTCTCCCAGCAGATCATTTGCACGCAGCGTTCTGCTTTCCACAGCAGCTAACCAGGGCTCGCTGGTCAGAGCAGGAAAGCCAACACGGGCTCTCCCGGCTCTGTCAGAGATGGGAAAGGAGCCACAGTGGAGGCCGCTTAGCCAGCCACACACAGGGGGCTCTCCTCTCAGGCATCCCTGGAGGGCCCAACGGTGCAGGTCTAGAGAAGCAGTCCAGACTCCTGCCGCCTCCTCCCGACTTGGCGGTGAGTCACTTACATCCGTCCCCAAGAGTACATCCATTACTGGTGACCAGATCACATGCTGGCCACAATGAGAAGGCAGGCTGAAGTCCTGGCAAAAAGAACAACCACATGACAATGCCATAGCTTCATCTTGTGGGCCTCACAACACAAAGGAGCAAGCTTGGCAGGATTACTGTGCCACTCCACGGATGAGGAAACCAAGGCCCAAAGATATTAATAGATTTCGGCTACGGTTGGACCAAACAGGAAGCCAGGCATTCTGCCTCCCAGGCCAAGGCTCTAAACTAACATGACAGCATCTACAAAGCTGTCTTCCCACATCAGTCCTGCAGGACACTCATACGGTAGCTGGCATCAGACTCAAGGCCCATGAAAAGCAGCAGCAAAAGAAAGTCTTTGCTGACCTGTGGAATTCCAGACTATGATTATCCCATCTATCGGTAAGCGGTGAAACAGAAAGGTTTTAAAGACACGGTGCTTTTAATCTCCTTCACTCCAACACCTCAAGACACAACACGAAGGCCATAGCAAGTCCCACCAGTAAGACCTCAGAGCTCGAACTAATGGGTCAGGCCACGGTCCCTGCAACAATCCTGAAGCGCAGCTTGCCTCCTGAGCGGCTCCTGACCATGTGAAGGCTCACCCTGCAGAGCAGTGGAGGCACTGCAGCACTGGATTCCTATTTTAAAAAGGAGTGTTGGGAAGGGGTAATGAAACATGAGAGACTATGGACTATGAGAAACAAACTGAGGGCTACAGAGGGGAGGGGGGTGGGGGAATGGGATAGACTGGTGATGGGTAGTAAGGAGGGCACATATTGCATGGTGCACTGGGTGTTACACGCAACTAATGAATCATCGAGCCTTGCATCGGAAACCGGGGATGTACTGTATGGTGACTAACATAATATAATAAAAAATCATTATAAAAAAAAATAAATAAAAAAAAATAAAAAGGAGTGTTGGGACATCTGGGTGGCTCAGTCAGTGAAGCGTCTGCCTTCAGCTGGAGTCATGATCCTGGGATCCTGGGATCGAGTCCGTGTCAGGCTCCCTGCTCCACAGGGAGTCTACTTCTCCCTCTGCCCCTCCCCCTTCTCATTTTCTCAATCTCTCTGTCTCTCGCTCTCGCTCTTGCTTTCTCAAATATAAATAAATAAATAAATAAATAAATAAATAAATAAATAAATAAATAAAATCTTTGAAGGGGAGTGTGTAGAGCTACAGGTTTGAGTGTATCCATACGAAACCGGGCAAGGGCTAAGGCCAGAAATGAGGAGGGTAAAGAGCTGACAGGCAGCTACAACGGGCCTGAGAGCAGTAAGGCATTAGTCATTGGCCAGGCAACATGTCAGACTGGCTCAGTTCCAGGGCAGCCGCCAGGTAGTAGCTGGTGGAGTGACAAGTTCTCCTGCCAGGCCCCCATCAGCTCTGACCTTCCCTTAGAACTTCCTTACCAAGAGAAAGCAGGCGGCGGGTGAGCTCCAGGGCACGGTGCAGGTCACCCAGCTGGAAGACAGCGTAGCTCAGGTAGTCCAGCACCTCGGCCTTGGCTATGGTGGCCTCCTCCCCAGCATCGAGCTGCTTCAGCACCTGCTCCATCCACAGGACAGTGTGGTAATAGTCGCCTTCATTGTAAGCCGAGCGGCCCATCCCAAAGCAGTCATCCACACTCAGCATGGCCTGGTACTTGGTTCCTACAGCAGGAAAGGCAAACAGTCAGGCTCTAAAGAGCCTCTGGGCTAGGGAGAGAGACTCCCACAGTGAGGAAGCCTGGGCCAGTGGAAGGAGGGCATCAACCCCCTACAGAGTCCCACCAGAGCTTACGACCAGGTACTTCCAAGTGAGCACAACCAGGAGGGCCCTGCCTTGGACTGGGCTTCACAGCCAATCTCCTGGCCACAGACTCCCCTTCTCCCATGTGGGAAGATATGCCTCTGTTGTGAAGAAGCCCAAGAAGCAGTAGTATTCAGGAGAGTATGAAGGTCCTGTGAGCCACACAGGAGATGTCTGCTGGGCAGCTGGCCATATGAGTCTGGAAAGTAGAAAAATTAGTTGAATATAAAAAACAGAACTTAGGTGGCACCTAAAGCAAGAGTGTGAGGAGAGAGTAGAGAAAGTAGCTCAGGCCAGAACCCCACAGAGAAAGGACAAAGAGTAACACTGAGCAGGGCCTGATAGGTAGCACAAACAGAGCAGGAGCTGTGGGACAGACGCCAAGGGAGGTCAGAGCCAAGACTGCAGTGCCACCTTTGACCGTTAGGTGGCGGGGACCTTGGTGAGCATCAATTCTGCAGCTCCTGTGTGCCATGGACTCCGCACTGGAAGGTGACCATGAAGATAGTCTCAAGTCAAGAAGGATGAGATATAGTATGCTACCTATGGGAAAATGTAGGATTTAGGGTAGGAGTAAGGTGGGAGGGACGATGAGTGTACTCCTTAGGGAATAATGAAAAAGCAGGCCCCATGCAGAGGAAAGAAGGGCTGTGACCCTCCCTGGAAAGCAGGGAAGTCTCCGTTAACCCCATTAACAGACTCCTAGGCATGGGTGCCGTGAAAGAGCTGCTGCCTTAGAGGGGCTTCTTCCTGCCTAATGTCCAAGGTGGGGCTCTGTCCACAGCGAAACTCCTACTGCAATGGGTCAGGTACATTAGAGACAGGGGTCTGCTCACCATGATGGCTCAGCAATAGACAACGTGGGATAGGAAGGTGAGGAGAGTGAACACAAGATGGAGCTAGTAAATTAGGGAATCGATTCCATTTACAATAGCACCAAAAACCGTAAGATACCTCGGAATAAACTTAACCAGAGAGGTAAAGGATCTATACTCTAGAAACTACAGAACACTGATAAAAACATTGAAGAAGACACAAAAAGATGGAAAAACATTCCATGCTCATGGATCGGAAGAATAAACAGAGTTAAAATGTCTATGCTACCCAGAGCAATCTACACTTTCAATGCCATCCCGATCAAAATACCGATGACATTTTCCAAAGAGCTGGAACAAACAATCCCAAAATTTGTGCGGAACCAGAAAAGACCCTGAATTGCCAAGGAAATGTTGAAAAAGAAAAACAAAGCTGGGGGCATTACGTTGCCTGATTTCAAGCTATACTACAAAGCTGTGATCACCAAGATAGCATGGTACTGGCACAAAAACAGACACATAAACCAGTGGAACAGAATACAGACTCCAGATATGGACCCTCGACTTTATGGTCAACTAATCTTTGACAAAGCAGGAAAAAACATCCGGTGGAAAAAAGACAGTCTCTTCAATAAATGGTGCTGGGAAAATTGGACAGCTATATACAAAAGAATGAAACTTGACCACTCTCTCACACTATACACAAAGATAAACTTCAAATGGATGAAAGACCTCTATGTGAGACAGGAATCCCTCAAAATCATAGAAGAGAACATAGCCTGTAACCTCTTCGACATCGGCCACAGCAACTTCTGTTGCTGAAAAAATGAACTTTTGGGATTTCACCAAGATAAAAAGTTTCTGCACAGCAAAGGAAACAGTCATCAAAACGAAGAGGCAGCCCACAGAATGCGAGAAGATATTTGCAAATGAAACTACAGATAAAAGGCTGGTATCCAAGAACTATAAAGAACTTCTCAAACTCAATACATGAGAAACAAATAATCAAATCAAAAATGGGCAGAAGATATGAACAGACACTTTTCCAGTGAAGACATACAAATGGCTAACAGACACATGAAAAAATGTTCAAAATCATTAGCCATCAGGGAAATTCAAATCAAAACCACATTGAGATACCACCTTACGCCAGTTAGAATGGCAAAAATGGACAAGGCAAGAAACAACAAATGTTGGAGAGGATGTGGAGAAAGGGGATCCCTCCTACATTGTTGGTGGGAATGCAAGTTGGTACAGCCACTTCGGAAAAAAGTGTGGAGGTTCCTCAAAAAGTTAAAAATAGAGCTATCCTATGACCCAGCAATTGCACTACTGGGTATTTACCCCAAAGATACAGATGTAGTGAAGAGAAGGGCCATATGCACCCCAATGTTCATAGCAGCATTGTCCACAATAGCCAAATTGTGGAAGGAGCCGAGATGCCCCTCAACAGACGAATGGATAAAGAAGATGTGGTCCATATATACAATGGAATATTACTCAGCCATCAGAAAGAATGATTACCCAACATTTGCAGCAACATGGACGGGATTGGAGGAGATAATGTTTAGTGAAATAAGTCAAGCAGAGAAAGACAATTATCATATGGTTTCACTCATTTGTGGAACATAAGGAATAGCAGGGAGATCGGTAGGAGAAGGAAGGGAAGAATGAAGGGGGGGTAAACAGAAGAGGGAATGAACCACGAGAGACTACGGACTCTGGGAAACAAACTGAAGGTTTCAGAGGGGAGGGGGGTGGGGGGATGGGCTAGCCCGGTGCTGGGTATCAAGGAGGGCATGTATTGCCTGGAGCACTGGGTATTATATGCAAACAATGAATCACGGAACACTACATCAAAAACTAAGGATATACTGTATGGTGACTAACATAATAAAAAATTAAAAAAAAAAAGATGGAGCTAGTAGACGGGCTAAGGATCCAGGGGTTCCTTGAGCCCCTGGCCATTATCCTTGGGCCTCCACAGATCTCCTTTAGCTATGTAATTCTCAGGAACTCACAATGACGGAGGCAGTATAAAATAGCAGCTGAGCTGGCTGGACAAAGCTGGGTCTGCGCAGGCCTGGCTATGGCGCCCACCAGCTGTGTGAATGGATAATTTACTGAACCTCTCCAACTCTCAGTCCCCTTAGGTCTAGAGTTAATACCATCAATTTTAGGGGACTCATGGCAAGAATTCAACGAGATGACATATAAAGATGTCTTCTGTGATCCCCGGGATGCTAATAATCAGCAGCTACAATTCACATGTCTCACAGAGGCCGAGAAGGTCAAGAATAGCTCCCACAGGGGCGCCTGGGTGGCTCAGTAGTTAAGCATCTGCCTTCGGCTCGGGGCGTGATCCCGGAGTTCTGGGATCGAGCCCTGCATCAGGCTTCTCCGCACTCTTCCTCTCCCACTCCCCCTGCTTGTGTTCCCTCTCTTGCTGGCTGTCTCTCTCTCTGTGTCAAATAAATAAATAAAATCTTAAAAAAAAAAAAAAAAAGAATAGCTCCCACATATTCAGCATCCTCCCCAGAAGCCCATCAAAAATCTACCCCCTTGGAGAGCACTCCCTGGAGAGTGCCAGCTGACCTGAGTGCTGAAAGGCAACCAGACATGAGACCCCGCTGATGTGGGTAAAGGTATTCCTGCAGAGGGTGTGGGATGGACAAGGAAGCTAGGTGGTGGGTGACCTGAGCGCTGAAAGGCAACCAGACATGAGACCCCGCTGATGTGGGTAAAGGTATTCCTGCAGAGGGTGTGGGATGGACAAGGAAGCTAGGTGGTGGGTAGCTTAGTACAAACTTAATACTTAGTATAGGCAAGGAGGCCCAGGAGAGGGCGCCATGCAAGACCTCAAAGACCACACACAGGAGGAATTTGGGTTTAGCAGTTAAAGTTAAGCTTTGTGATCAGGAACTGATGTAAACAGAGATGTGCTTAAGACCACACGGAGAATGATTTTAAAGAGTGAGCTGGAGATACACGACAAGTCAGAATGTTATTTCAATAATCCAGTTGAGAAGTAAGTGACCATGAGGCTGGAGTCCGGGCCTCCAAGTAAAGAAGACACAAGACAGGTAGAACCCACGGGCCTTAGGATTCTGACTTGGGCTGCCAGTGGACGGAGGTGCTCTCTGCTCAGGCAAGGAGCAAGGGAGGAGGGTAAACATTTCAAAAGGCAATGAGGATTTTAGTTTGGAATATGTGACTTTTGAGGAGCCCACAGAACACCGAAGTAGAGATGCCCCAAAGGCATTTGCCTTCACTGGTTGGAAGCTTTGGCTATAAGCCTTGATAGGAAACACAGGTGTGGATGTCATCCATGTTCATGTGATGGAAATGGCTGGGCTCACCTGCAGAAGGTGCTTAGGGAAAACTACGTAAGGGAATCCTGGGGAATAACTCCCTTCCACCCTCCCTGCCTCTCCAGGACATGCAAGGATCTGTTAACTGAATGTACAAGGTCAATGCTTGGGTGTGGCTCCCTCCTCCTAACAACCATTCTCACAGCTACAGTGTGAACATGTCTTGCAGGGGCCCTCAGGGGCCTTCTCTCACTGGCTTCATGGCTTGGCTTGGTCCATGACCTGACTAAGGCAGGAATAAGAAGTCTACACTCCTTCCCATTGGCTCACCAGACTCCTCAGTGGCAGAACTCTAGGCCTTGACTAGCCGACTACAGAGGGCCTCTTTCTCCTACACACCATGATTCCCAGGCTTGTGCCTCCAGGGTCCCCATGGGTGAGTGACATCCAAAGTCTAATGGGCTCTAACTGAATCCCTGGGTTTACTGGCCTCTAACAGTCCCCCAAACCCAATATATCCTCTTCTAAGCAAACTGAGGCAATCAGGTGAAAGGGGCCTGTTTAAAAAAAAAAAAAATGAGAGCCGAAAGCTGAAAAGAGAAGCAATAGAGATCAGTGCCTCAGAATTCAAAGGAAGGAGAGTATCAGGAACACTGGGACAATCAATGTGCCAAAGGAAATTATGCCTGAAACCCGACCACTGGCTTTAGCAGCTGAGTGGCCACTGGTGACCTGGCAGGGACAGGATCGGTGGATGGTGGGCAAAGAGGCCAGACTCTGCGTGTTCAGGAGGACCTGGGAAGCAAGGAAGTGCAGAGCATGTGGATGACTGTTCGGCAGCCTAGCTAAGTTAGGCTAACCAAGAGATGCATCAGCAGCAGAGACCTGAAGGGCCTTGGATCCTGAGGGAGGTGTTTGTAAGGTGAGTAAGAACCCACGGTGTGTGTGAGCTCAGGGGGAAGAACCAAGTGGGGTGGGCCAAGAATGAACAGGGCAGAGACCATAACTGAGGACACACAGGACACAGGGCAGTGAGTCCAGAGATCAGCCTTCGTCATAAAGAAATCAGACGGTGTGGGGACAGAAGCAGGTCTGGAAGCAGATCTGAGCAGCGCTCTGGGGGGCAGAGGCTAAGGGGTCCTGAGCAGCAGCCTCGGCTTTCTCTGAGTGGGGAGAGGAGAAGGTATGGGAAGGAAGAGTAGGGGCTGAGAGGAGGTGGCTGTCATGGGAATGGGGGGGACTGGTACCACCTGGAAACCCAAGAGAGTATCATCACCAGCAGTGATGGTGTGCCTGAGGGTGAAGACCACCAGATGGTGGTGGCTCCAATCCATAGTAGGGTCCAGACGCCATAGTAGACACACATCCATTGGATGAGCAAAGCCTGGAGTGGTAAGGTACCTGGAAGTTGCCCTTTGGAAATCGTGTCCGGGTCCAGCTTGTATGTGTCCTGAAGTCTCATCAGGGCCTTGGCAGCTCCCATCTCGTCCTCTTCAGTGGGGAAGAACTGCCGCTGCACAGAGAGGTTGGCAATAAAACCTTCCAAATGAGAGTGAAAACAACAGGTTACCCTGATCCAAGGTCACAATTCCACCTGGGACCAGAAAGGTACCCAGTGGAGGGTTTCTGCCTAGTGCAATCTCCCTGCCCCTTCCCTCAAGGCGGTTTCCCCTTCCTTCAGGAAGCCCTCCCCGATGGCTCCAGTCCATGAAGATCTCTCTTTTCTTCCTCCTCACTGTACGAACTGCCTGTACTGCTCATTTGGAATTGACCAAAGATGTCCCCACAAACTGGTTAACATGTGGGAGTCTGAGAGTCTTGGCTCCAAAGCACTCAGATCTGGTGGAGACAGAAGGAACAGAGAACAGAAACAGTAATTGAAAAGGACACAGGAGAAGACTCAGGGAGAATCTGTTGATCACTTGATGGAAAATGAACCACATGGAAAACCTTGATCCAGGATCACTGGGGGGGGGGGGGGGCAGATAAACAGACCTCCAGCCCATGTTCCAGGTCAAGGAGCCCAAGGGATAGAGGTGGTCAACTCAGGGAACCTAGCTAGCCACTCATTACTGACCACTGGCCCTTATCATCCAGAAAGGTGATGATGACTATCGTGGAGTGATTTGGTGCTTGCTCTCTAGGGACTCCCACAGCTCAGACCTGCCATGAGCTCAAAGGCATGAGCCCCCCGAATGTAGCACTCAAGACCACCGCCTGGAAGCTAGGACAGCCCCTGACCACAGAAGTACCCA